>NW_027142293.1:628915-943372 GCF_036365525.1 Heterodontus francisci
GTTAGAGAGTGTCTGAGAGTGTCAATGAGAGTCAGAGAGTATCAGAGAGTGTCAGAGAGTATCAGAGAATGTCAGAGAGTGATAGAGAGTTTCAGAGAGTGACAGAAAGTGTCAGAGAGTTTCTGAGAGTGTAAATGAGTGTCAGAGAGTGATAGAGCGTGTCAGAGAGTGTCAGAGAGTATCTGAGAGTGTCTGAGATTGTCTGAGATTGTCAGAGAGTGTCAGAGAGTGTCTGCGAGTGTCAGTGATTGTCAGAGAGTGTCAGAGAGTGATAGAGAGTGTCAGAGACAGCTAGAGAGTGTCAGAGAGTGTCAGAGAGTGATAGGGAGTGTCAGAGAGTGTCAGAGAGTATCTGAGCGTGTCTGAGATTGTCTGACAGCGTCAGAGAGTGTCAGAGAGTGTCTGCGAGTTTCAGAGAGTTTCTGCGAGTGTCAGAGACTGATGGAGAGTGTGAGAGAGTGTCTGAGATTGCCAGAGAGTGTCAGCGAGTGTCAGAGAGTGTCTGAGAATGTCAGAGAGTGTCATGAGAGTGAAACGGAGTGATAGAGAGTGTCAGAGAGTGATAGAGTGTGAAAGAGAGTGTCAGAGAGTGTCTAAGAGTGTCAATGAGTGTCAGAGAGCTTCAGAATGTGATAGAGAGTTTCCGAGAGCGTCAGAGAGTGTTTGAGGTGTCAGAGAGCGATAGAGTGTGTCAGAGAGTGTCAGAGACCGATAGAGAGTGTCAGAGAGTGTCTGAGATTGTCAGAGAGTGTCAGCGAGTGTCAGAGAGTGTCTGACAGTGTCTGAGATTGTCTGAGAGTGTCAGAGAGTGTCAGAGAGTGTTAGAGAGTGTCAGAGAGTGTCAGAGAATGTCTGAGAGTGTCAGAGAGTGTCAGAGAGTGACAGAGAGTGTCAGAAAGTGATAGAAGTGTCTGCGAGGGTCAGAGAGTGTCTGAGAGTGTCTGAGAGTGTCAGAGAGTGTCAGAGAGTGATGGAGAGTGTCAGAGAGTGATGGAGAGTGTCAGAGATTGTCTTCGAGTGTCAGAGACTGATAGAGAGCCTCAAAGACTGTCTCAGATTGTCAGAGAGTCTCAACGAGTGTCAGAGAATGATAGAGAATGTCAGAGAGTGTCAGAGTGTCATCGAGGGTGTCAGAGAGTGATAGAGAGTGTCAGAGAGAGTTCGAGAGTGTCAGAGAGTGTCAGAGAGTGTCTGAGAGAGTCAGAGAGCGTCTGAGAGTGTCAGAGAGTGATGGAGAGTGTCAGAGAGTGTCAGAGACTTCTGGAGAGTGTCTGAGAGTGTCAGAGACTGTCAGCGAGTGTCAGAGAGCGTCAGTGTATGATAGATAGTGTCTGAGAGTGTCAGAGAGTGTCAGAGAGTGATAGAGAGTGTCAGAGAGTGTCTGCGAGTGTCTGAGAGTGTCAGAGAGTGTCTGAGACTGTCACAGAGTGATAGAGAGTGTCAGAGACTGTCAGAGATTGACAGAGATAGTCAGAGAGTGTCTGAGAGTGTCAGAGGATGCTGGAGAGTGTCTGAGATTGTCAGAGAGTGTCAGAGAGTGATAGAGAGCGATAGAGAGTGTCAGAGAGTGTCTGAGAGTGTCAATGAGAGTCAGAGAGTATCAGAGAGTGTCAGAGAGTATCAGAGAATGTCAGAGAGTGATAGAGAGTGTCAGAGAGTGACAGAAAGTGTCAGAGAGTTTGAGAGTGTAAATGAGTGTCAGAGAGTGATAGAGAGTGTCAGAGAGTGTCAGAGAGTATCTGAGAGTGTCTGAGATTGTCTGAGATTGTCAGAGAGTGTCAGAGAGTGTCTGCGAGTGTCAGAGATTGTCAGAGAGTGTCAGAGAGTGATAGAGAGTGTCAGAGACAGCTAGAGAGTGTCAGAGAGTGTCAGAGAGGGATAGGGAGTGTCAGAGAGTGTCAGAGAGTATCTGAGCGTGTCTGAGATTGTCTGACAGCGTCAGAGAGTGTCAGAGAGTGTCTGCGAGTTTCAGAGAGTGTCTGCGAGTGTCAGAGACTGATGGAGAGTGTGAGAGAGTGTCTGAGATTGTCAGAGAGTGTCAGCGAGTGTCAGAGAGTGTCTGAGAATGTCAGAGAGTGTCATGAGAGTGAAACGGAGTGATAGAGAGTGTCAGAGAGTGATAGAGTGTGAAAGAGAGTGTCAGAGAGTGTCTAAGAGTGTCAATGAGTGTCAGAGAGCTTCAGAATGTGATAGAGAGTTTCCGAGAGCGTCAGAGAGTGTTTGAGGTGTCAGAGAGCGATAGAGTGTGTCAGAGAGTGTCAGAGACCGATAGAGAGTGTCAGAGAGTGTCTGAGATTGTCAGAGAGTGTCAGCGAGTGTCAGAGAGTGTCTGACAGTGTCTGAGATTGTCTGAGAGTGTCAGAGAGTGTCAGAGAGTGCTAGAGAGTGTCAGAGAGTGTCTGAGAGTGTCAGACAGCGTGAGAGAGTGTCAGAGAGTGTCTGAGAATGTCAGAGAGTGTCAGAGACTGTCAGAGATTGATAGAGAGAGTCAGAGAGTGTCTGAGAGTGTCAGAGTGTGCCTGAGAGTGTCTGAGATTGTCAGAGAGTGATAGAGAGTGTCAGATACAGCTAGAGAGTGTCAGAGAGTGTCAGAGAGTGATAGAGAGTGTCAGAGAGTGTCAGAGAGTATCTGAGCGTGTCTGAGATTGTCAGAGAGTGATAGAGAGTGTCAGAGACAGCTAGAGAGTGTCAGAGAGTGATAGAGAGCGATAGAGAGTGTCAGAGAGTGTCTGAGAGTGTCAATGAGAGTCAGAGAGTACAGAGAGTGTCAGAGAGTATCAGAGAGTGTCAGAGAGTGACAGAGAGTGTCAGAGAGTTTCTGAGAGTGTCAATGAGTGTCAGAGAGTGATAGAGGGTGTCAGAGAGTGTCAGAGAGTATCTGAGAGTGTCTGAGATAGTCTGAGATTGTCAGAGAGTGTCAGAGAGTGTCTGCGAGTGTCAGAGAGTGTCAGAGAGTGTCAGAGAGTGATAGAGAGTGTCAGAGACAGCTAGAGAGTGTCAGAGAGTGTCTGAGATTGTCAGAGAGTGTCAGAGAGTGTCTGCGAGTTTCAGAGAGTGTCTGCGAGTGTCAGAGACTGATAGAGAGTGTCAGAGAGTGTCTGAGATTGTCAGAGACTGTCAGCGAGTGTCAGAGAGTGTCAGCGAGTGTCAGAGAGAGTCATGAGAGTGAAACGGAGTGATAGAGAGTGTCAGAGAGTTATAGAGTGTGACAGAGAGTGTCAGAGAGTGTCTAAGAGTGTCAATGAGTGTCAGAGAGCTTCAGAATGTGATAGAGAGTTTCCGAGAGTGTCAGAGAGTCTTTGAGGTGTCAGAGAGCGATAGAGTGTGTCAGAGAGTGTCAGAGACCGATAGAGAGTGTCAGAGAGTGTCTGAGATTGTCAGAGAGTGTCAGCGAGTGTCAGAGAGTATCTGACAGTGTCTGAGATTGTCTGAGAGTGTCAGAGAGTTTCAGAGAGTGATGGAGAGTGTCAGAGAGTGTCTGCGAGTGTCAGAGAGTGTCAGCGAGTGTCAGAGAGTCTCTGAGAATGTCAGAGAGTGTCAGAGAGTGATAGAGAGTGTCAAAGAGTGTCAGAGAGTGATAGAGACTGTCTGAGAGTGTCCGAGAGTGTCAGAGAGAGTCTGAGAGTGACAGAGAGTGTCAGAGTGTGTCAGAGAGTGTTAGTGAGAGTCAGACAGTGTCAGAGAGTGTCAGAGACTGATAGAGTGTGTCAGAGAGTGACAGAGAGTGATAGAGAATGTCAGAGAGTGTGTGCGAATGTCAGAGACTGATAGAGAGTGTCAGAGAGTGTCAACGATTGTCAGAGAGTGTCAGAGCGTGTCTGTGAATGTCTAGGAGTGTCAGAGAGCGTCAGAGAGTGTCAGACAGTGATAGAGAGTGCCACAGAGACTGATAGAGAGTTTCAGAGAGTTTCAGAGATTGACAGAATGTGGTAGAGAGTGTCAGAGAGTGTCAGACAGTGTCAGAGAGTGTTTGAGAGTGTCAGAGACTGATAGAGAGTGTCAGAGAGTGTCTGAGAGTGTCAGAGACTGATAGAGAGTGTCAGAGAGTGTCTGAGAGTGTCAGTGAGTTACAGAGAGTGTCAGAGAGTGTCAGACAGTGATAGAGAGTGTCAGAGAGTGTCAGAGACTGATAGTGTCAGAGAGTGTCAGAAAGTGATAGAAGTGTCTGTGCTGGTCAGAGAGTGTCTGAGAGTGTCTGAGAGTGTCAGAGATTGTCAGAGAGTGTCAGAGAGTGATGGAGAGTGTCAGAGATTGTCTGCGAGTGTCAGAGACTGATAGAGAGCGTCAAAGAGTGTCTGCGATGGTCAGAGAGTGTCAACGACTGTCAGAGAGTGTCAGAGAGTGATAGAGAGAGTCAGAGAATGATAGAGAGTGTCAGAGACTGTCAGAGAGTGTCAGAGAGTGTCAGAGAGTGTCTGAGAGAGTCAGAGAGCGTCTGAAAGTGTCAGAGAGTGATAGAGAGTGTCAGAGAGTGTCAGAGATTGTCAGAGAGTGATAGAGAGTGTCAGAGACTGTCTGAGAGTGTCAGAGAGTGTCAGCAAGTGTCAGAGAGCGTCAGTGTATGATAGATAGTGTCTGAGAGTGTCGGAGATTCTCAGAGAGTGATGGAGTGTGTCAGAGAGTGTCTGCGAGTGTCTGAGAATGTCAAAGAGTGTCTGAGAGTGTCTGAGAATGTCACAGAGTGTCTGAGAGTCAAAGAGAGTGTCACAGAGTGTCAGAGTGTTTTAGAGAGTCAATGAGAGAGTCAGACAGTGTCTGTGTATGTCAGAGATTCTCTGAGAGTCAAAGAGAGTGTCAGATAGTGTCAGAAAGTGTCTGAGTGTGTCAGAGGTTGTCTGAGAGTGTCAGAGATGGTCAGAAACTTTCAAACGACTATGAGAACGGGCTTGAGAGTGTGAGAGTGTGAGTGTTTCAGAGAGTGACAGAGAGCATCAGAGAGAGTCAGAGAGTGTCAGAGAGTGATGGAGAGTGACAGAGAGTGTCAGAGAGTGACAGAGATTGACAGAGCGCTTCAGAGAGTGTCAGAAAGTGTGTGAGAGTGACAGAGATTGTCAGGGAGTGACATGGGGTGACAGAGAGTGTCAGAGAGTGTCAGAGAGTGTCAGAGAGCGACAGAGTGTGTCAGAGAGCGTCAGAGAGTTTCAGAGAGTTTCAGAGAGGGTCAGAGATTTGCAAACGACTGTGAGAACGTGTTTATGAGTGTAAGAGTGTGAGTGTTTCAGAGAGTGACAGAGAGTGTCGGAGAACTTCAGAGAGTAATAGAGAGATACAGAGAGTGTAAGAGAGTTTTAGAGAGTTTCAGAGACTGTCTGAGAATGTCAGAGAGTGACAGAGAGTGTCAGGGAGTGACATAGAGTGACAGAGAGTGTCAGAGAGTGTCAGAGAGTGTCAGATAGTGATAGAGAGAGTCTGAGAGTGTCAGAGAGTGTCAGAGATTGATAGAGAGCGTCAGATAGTGTCGGAGAGTGTCTGAGAGTGTCTGAGAGAGTCTGAGAGTGTCAGAGAGTGTCAGAGAGTGATAGAGAGTATCTGAGAGTGTCAGAGAGTGTCTGCGAGTGTCAGAGAGTGTCTGAGAGTGTCTGAGATAGTCTGAGAGTGTCATAGAGTGTCAGAGAGTGATAGAGAGTGTCAGAGAGTTTCTGAGATAGTCTGAGAGTGTCAGAGATTGTCAGAGAGTGATAAAGAGTGTCTGAGTCTGTCAGATAGTGTCAGAGAGTGATAGAGAGTGGCAGAGAGTGTGAGTGAGTGTCTGAGAGAGTCAGAGAGTGTCAGAGAGTGATAGAGAGTGTCAGAGAGTGTCAGAGAGTGATGGAGTGTGTCTGAGCGTGTCTGAGAGTGCCAGAGATGTCAGAGAGTGATAGAGAGTGTCAGAGAGTCTCAGAGAGTGTCAGGTAAAGATAGAGAGAGTCTGAGAGAGTCAGAGAGTGTCTGAGAGTGTCTGAGAGAGTCTGAGCGTGTCAGAGAGTGATAGAGAGTGTCTGAGGGTTTCAGAGAGTGTCTGACAGTGTCAGAGAGTGTCTGAGATTGTCTGAGAGAGTCTGAGAGTGTCTGAGAGTGTCTGAGAGTGGCAGAGAGTGATAGAGAGTGTCAGAGAGTGTCAGAGAGTGTCAGAGAGATTCTGAGAGTGTCTGAGAGTTTCAGAGAGTGTTAGAGAGTGATAGAGAGTGATAGAGAGCGTCAGAGAGAGATAGAGAGTGATAGAGAGTGTCAGAGAGTGGCATAGAGAGGTAGTGAGTGATGGAGAATGTCAGAGAGTTTCAGAGAGTGATAGCTAGCCTCAGAGAGTGTCTGAGAGTGTCAGAGAGTATCTGAGAGAGTCAGTGAGTTTCAGACAGTGATAGAGAGTGTCTGAGAGTGTCTGAGAGTGTCAGAGATTAACAGAGTGTGTCCGAGAGTGTCAGAGAGTGATGGAGAGTGTCTGAGAGAGTCTGAGAGTGTCAGAGGGTGTCAAAGAGTGTCTGAGAGTGTGAGAGAGAGTGTGAGAGAGTGTCAGAGAGTGTCAGAGAGTGTCAGAGAGTGATAGAGAGTGTCAGAGAGTGATAGAGAGAGTCTGAGAGTGTCTGAGAGTGTCAGAGAGTGTCAAAGAGTGTCTGAGAGTGTGAGAGAGAGTGTGAGAGAGTGTCAGAGAGTGTCAGAGAGTGATAGAGAGTGTCAGAGAGTGATAGAGAGTGTCTGAGAGTGTCTGAGAGTGACAGAGAGTGTCTGAGAATGTCTGAGAGGGTCAGTGAGTGTCAGAGTGTGATAGAGAGTGATAGAGAGTGTCAGCGAGTGCCTGAGAGTGTCAGAGAGTGATAGAGAATGATAGAGAGTGTCAGAGAGTGTCAGAGAGTGATAGAGCGTGATACAGTGTGTCTGAGAGTGTCAGAGAGGGTCAGAGAGTGTCAGAGAGTGATAGAGAGTGTCTGAGAGTGTCAGAGAGTGTCAGAGAATGTCTGAGAGTGTCTGAGAGAGTCAGAGAGTCATAGAGAGTGTATGAGAGTGTCTGTGAGTGCCAGAGAGGGTCAGAGAGTGTCAGAGTTTGTCTGAGAGTGTCTGAGAGTGTCAGATATGTCAGAGAGTGATAGAGAGTGTCTGAGACAGACAGATAGTGTCAGAGAGTGAGAGAGAGTGTCAGAGAGTGTCAGAGTGTGTCTGAGAGTGTCTGAGAGTGTCAGAGAGTGATAGAGAGTGTCTGAGAGTTTCAGAGAGTGTCAGAGAGTGTCAGATAGTGATAGAGAGTGTCTGAGAGTGCCAGAGAGAGTCAGAGACTGATAGAGAGCGTCAGATAGTGTCAGAGAGTGTCTGAGAGTGTCAGAGAGTGATAGAGAGTGTCAGAGAGTGTCAGAGAGTGATAGAGAGTGTATGAGAGTGTCAGTGATTGTCAGAGAGTGTCAGAGAGTGATAGAGAGTGTCTGAGAGTGTCAGATAAAGTTAGAGAGAGTCTGAGAGTGTCAGAGAGTGTCAGAGAGTGTCTGAGAGTGTCTGAGAGAATCTGAGAGTGTCAGAGAGTGATAGAGAGTGTCTGAGGGTGTCAGAGAGTGTCTGAGAGTGTCTGAGAGTGTCAGAGAGTGTCAGAGAGTGTCAGAGAGTGTCAGAGAGTGATAGAGAGTGTCTGAGAGTGTCAGAGAGTGTCAGAGAGTGTCTGAGAGTGTCAGAGAGTGTCAGAGAGTGATAGAGAGTGATAGAGAGTGTCAGAGAGTGATAGAGAGTGATAGAGAGTGTCAGAGCGTGTCAGAGAGTGTTAGAGAGTGATGGAGAGTGTCAGAGAATGTCAGAGAGTGATAGAGAGCGTCAGAGAGTGTCTGAGAGTGTCAGAGAGTGACAGAGAGTGATTGAGAGTGATAGAGAGTGTCAGAGAGTGATAGAGAGTGTCAGAGAGTGTCAGAGAGTGTCTGAGAGAGTCTGAGAGTGTCAGAGATTGACAGAGTGTGTCAGAGAGTGTCAGAGAGTGTCAGAGAGTGATAGAGAGCGTCAGATAGTGTCAGAGAGTGTCTGAGCGTGTCAGATAGTGATAGAGAGTGTCAGAGAGTGTCAGAGAGTGTCAGAGAGTGATAGAGAGTGTATGAGAGTGTCAGAGAGTGATCGAGAGTGTCAGAGAGTGATAGAGTGTGTCTGAGAGTGTCAGATAAAGTTAGAGAGAGTCTGAGAGTGTCAGACAGTGTCAGAGAATGTCTGAGAGTGTCTGAGAGAATCTGAGAGTGTCAGAGAGTGATAGAGAGTGTCTGAGGGTGTCAGAGAGTGTCTGAGAGTGTCTGAGAGTGTCAGAGAGTGTCAGAGAGTGATAGAGAGTGTCTGAGAGTGTCAGAGAGTGTCAGAGAGAGTCTGAGAGTGTCAGAGAGTGTCAGAGAGTGATAGAGAGTGATAGAGAGTGTCAGAGAGTGATAGAGAGTGATAGAGAGTGTCAGAGCGTGTCAGAGAGTGTTAGAGAGTAATGGAGAGTGTCAGAGACTGTCAGAGAGTGATAGAGAGCGTCAGAGAGTGTCTGAGAGTGTCAGAGAGTGACAGAGAGTGATAGAGTGTGATAAAGAGTGTCAGAGAGTGATAGAGAGTGTCAGAGAGTGTCAGAGAGTGATCGAGAGTGATGGAGAGTGTCAGAGAGTATCAGAGAGTGATAGAGAGCGTCAGAGAGTGTCTGAAAGAGTCAGAGAGTGTCTGAGAGAGTCAGTGAGTGTCAGACAGTGATAGAGAGAGTCTGAGAGTGTCAGTGAGTGTCAGAGAGTGTCTGAGAGTGTCAGAGAGTGTCAGAGATTGTCAGAGTTTGTCTGAGAGTGTCAGAGAGTGTCAGAGATGTCAGAGAGTGATAGAGAGTGTCTGAGACAGACAGATAGTGTCAGAGAGTGATAGAGAGTGTCCGAGAGTGTCAGAGTGTGTCTGAGAGTGTCTGAGAGTGTCAGAGATGTCAGAGAGTGATAGAGAGTGTCTGAGAGTTTCAGAGAGTGTCAGAGAGTATCAGATAGTGATAGAGAGTGTCTGAGAGTGCCAGAGAGTGTCAGAGAGTGATAGAGAGCGTCAGATAGTGTCAGAGAGTGTCTGAGAGTGTCTGAGAGAGTCTGAGAGTGTCTGAGAGTGTCTGAGATTGTCAGAGATGTCAGAGAGTGATAGAGTGTGTCTGAGAGTGTCAGATAAATATAGAGAGAGTCTGAGAGTGTCAGATAAAGATAGAGAGAGTCTGAGAGTGTTAGAGAGTGTCAGAGAGTTTCTGAGAGTATCTGAGAGAGTCTGAGAGTGTCAGAGAGTGTCTGAGAGTGTCTGAGAGAGTCTGAGAGTGTCAGAGAGTGATAAAGAGTGTCTGAGGGTGTCAGAGAGAGTCTGAGAGTGTCAGAGAGTGATAGAGAGCGTCAGAGAGTGTCTGAGAGTGTCAGAGAGTGTCTGAGAGAGTCAGTGAGTTTCAGACAGTGATAGAGAGTGATGGAGAGTGTCAGAGACTGTCAGAGAGTGATAGAGAGCGTCAGTGTCTGAGAGTGTCAGAGAGTGACAGAGAGTGATAGAGAGTGATAGAGAGCGTCAGAGAGTGATAGAGAGTGATAGAGAGTGTCAGAGAGTGTCAGAGAGTGATCAAGAGTGATGGAGAGTGTCAGAGAGTATCAGAGAGTGATAGAGAGCGTCAGAGAGTGTCTGAAAGAGTCAGAGAGTGTCTGAGAGAGTCAGTGAGTGTCAGACAGTGATAGAGAGAGTCTGAGAGTGTCAGTGAGTGTCAGAGAGTGTCGGAGAGTGTCAGAGAGTGATAGAGAGTGTATGAGAGTGTCAGTGATTGTCAAAGAGTGTCAGAGAGTGATAGAGAGTGTCTGAGAGTGTCAGAGAGTGTCAGAGAATGTCTGAGAGTGTCTGAGAGAGTCAGAGAGTGATAGAGAGTGTATGAGAGTGTCTGTGAGTGCCAGAGAGGGTCAGAGATTGTCAGAGTTTGTCTGAGAGTGTCTGAGAGTGTCAGAGATGTCAGAGAGTGATAGAGAGTGTCTGAGAGTTTCAGAGAGTGTCAGATAGTGATAGAGAGTGTCTGAGAGTGCCAGAGAGTGTCAGAGAGTGATAGAGAGCGTCAGATAGTGTCAGAGAGTGTCTGAGAGTGTCTGAGAGAGTCTGAGAGTGTCAGAGAGTGTCAGAGATTGATAGAGAGTGTCTGAGAGTGTCTGAGATTGTCAGAGATGTCAGAGAGTGATAGAGTGTGTCTGAGAGTGTCAGAGAGTGTCAGATAAATATAGAGAGAGTCAGAGAGTGTCAGATAAAGATAGAGAGTGTCTGAGAGTGTTAGAGAGCGTCAGAGAGTGTCTGAGAGTGTCTGAGAGAGTCTGTGAGTGTCAGAGGGTGTCAGAGAGTGTCTGAGAGTGTCTGAGAGAGTCTGAGAGTGTCAGAGAGTGATAAAGAGTGTCTGAGGGTGTCAGAGAGAGTCTGAGAGTGTCAGAGAGTGATAGAGAGTGATAGAGAGTGTCAGAGAGTGATAGAGAGTGATAGAGAGTGTCAGAGCGTGTCAGAGAGTGTTAGAGAGTAATGGAGAGTGTCAGAGACTGTCAGAGAGTGATAGAGAGCGTCAGAGAGTGTCTGAGAGTGTCAGAGAGTGACAGAGAGTGATAGAGTGTGATAAAGAGTGTCAGAGAGTGATAGAGAGTGTCAGAGAGTGTCAGAGAGTGATCGAGAGTGATGGAGAGTGTCAGAGAGTATCAGAGAGTGATAGAGAGCGTCAGAGAGTGTCTGAAAGAGTCAGAGAGTGTCTGAGAGAGTCAGTGAGTGTCAGACAGTGATAGAGAGAGTCTGAGAGTGTCAGTGAGTGTCAGAGAGTGTCTGAGAGTGTCAGAGAGTGTCAGAGATTGTCAGAGTTTGTCTGAGAGTGTCAGAGAGTGTCAGAGATGTCAGAGAGTGATAGAGAGTGTCTGAGACAGACAGATAGTGTCAGAGAGTGATAGAGAGTGTCCGAGAGTGTCAGAGTGTGTCTGAGAGTGTCTGAGAGTGTCAGAGATGTCAGAGAGTGATAGAGAGTGTCTGAGAGTTTCAGAGAGTGTCAGAGAGTATCAGATAGTGATAGAGAGTGTCTGAGAGTGCCAGAGAGTGTCAGAGAGTGATAGAGAGCGTCAGATAGTGTCAGAGAGTGTCTGAGAGTGTCTGAGAGAGTCTGAGAGTGTCTGAGAGTGTCTGAGATTGTCAGAGATGTCAGAGAGTGATAGAGTGTGTCTGAGAGTGTCAGATAAATATAGAGAGAGTCTGAGAGTGTCAGATAAAGATAGAGAGAGTCTGAGAGTGTTAGAGAGTGTCAGAGAGTTTCTGAGAGTATCTGAGAGAGTCTGAGAGTGTCAGAGAGTGTCTGAGAGTGTCTGAGAGAGTCTGAGAGTGTCAGAGAGTGATAAAGAGTGTCTGAGGGTGTCAGAGAGAGTCTGAGAGTGTCAGAGAGTGATAGAGAGCGTCAGAGAGTGTCTGAGAGTGTCAGAGAGTGTCTGAGAGAGTCAGTGAGTTTCAGACAGTGATAGAGAGTGATGGAGAGTGTCAGAGACTGTCAGAGAGTGATAGAGAGCGTCAGTGTCTGAGAGTGTCAGAGAGTGACAGAGAGTGATAGAGAGTGATAGAGAGCGTCAGAGAGTGATAGAGAGTGATAGAGAGTGTCAGAGAGTGTCAGAGAGTGATCAAGAGTGATGGAGAGTGTCAGAGAGTATCAGAGAGTGATAGAGAGCGTCAGAGAGTGTCTGAAAGAGTCAGAGAGTGTCTGAGAGAGTCAGTGAGTGTCAGACAGTGATAGAGAGAGTCTGAGAGTGTCAGTGAGTGTCAGAGAGTGTCGGAGAGTGTCAGAGAGTGATAGAGAGTGTATGAGAGTGTCAGTGATTGTCAAAGAGTGTCAGAGAGTGATAGAGAGTGTCTGAGAGTGTCAGAGAGTGTCAGAGAATGTCTGAGAGTGTCTGAGAGAGTCAGAGAGTGATAGAGAGTGTATGAGAGTGTCTGTGAGTGCCAGAGAGGGTCAGAGATTGTCAGAGTTTGTCTGAGAGTGTCTGAGAGTGTCAGAGATGTCAGAGAGTGATAGAGAGTGTCTGAGAGTTTCAGAGAGTGTCAGATAGTGATAGAGAGTGTCTGAGAGTGCCAGAGAGTGTCAGAGAGTGATAGAGAGCGTCAGATAGTGTCAGAGAGTGTCTGAGAGTGTCTGAGAGAGTCTGAGAGTGTCAGAGAGTGTCAGAGATTGATAGAGAGTGTCTGAGAGTGTCTGAGATTGTCAGAGATGTCAGAGAGTGATAGAGTGTGTCTGAGAGTGTCAGAGAGTGTCAGATAAATATAGAGAGAGTCAGAGAGTGTCAGATAAAGATAGAGAGAGTCTGAGAGTGTTAGAGAGCGTCAGAGAGTGTCTGAGAGTGTCTGAGAGAGTCTGTGAGTGTCAGAGGGTGTCAGAGAGTGTCTGAGAGTGTCTGAGAGAGTCTGAGAGTGTCAGAGAGTGATAAAGAGTGTCTGAGGGTGTCAGAGAGAGTCTGAGAGTGTCAGAGAGTGATAGAGAGCGTCAGAGAGTGTCTGAGAGTGTCAGAGAGTGTCTGAGAGAGTCAGTGAGTTTCAGACAGTGATAGAGAGTGTCTGAGAGTGTCTGAGAGTGTCAGAGATTGACAGAGAGTGTCAGAGAGTGTCAGAGAGTGACAGAGAGTGTCTGAGAGAGTCTGAGAGTTTCAGAGAGTGTCGGAGAGTGATAGATTGTCAGAGAGAGTCAGAGAGTGATAGAGAGTATCTGAGAGTGTCAGAGAGTGTCAGAGAGTGATAGAGAGTGTATGAGAGTGTCAGTGAGTGTCAGAGAGTGATAGAGAGTGTCTGAGAGTGTCTGAGAGTGTCAGAGAGTGTCAGAGAGTGATAGAGAGTGTATGAGAGTGTCAGTGAGTGTCAGAGAGTGTCAGAGAGTGTCTGAGAGTGTCAGAGACTGTCTGCGAGTGTCTGAGAGAGTCAGAGAGTGATAGAGAGTGTGTGAGAGTGTCTGTGAGTGCCAGAGAGGGTCAGAGAGTGTCAGAGATTGTCAGAGAGTGATAGAGAGTGTCTGAGACAGACAGATAGTGTCAGAGAG
Organism: Heterodontus francisci; assembly: GCF_036365525.1. Lineage (NCBI taxonomy): Eukaryota > Metazoa > Chordata > Chondrichthyes > Heterodontiformes > Heterodontidae > Heterodontus > Heterodontus francisci. Next base: position 641,904 of record NW_027142293.1, read on the forward strand.
TGATAGAGAGTGTCAGAGAGTGTCAGAGTGTGTCTGAGAGTGTCTGAGAGTGTCAGAGATGTCAGAGTGTGATAGAGAGTGTCTGAGAGTGTCAGAGAGTGTCAGAGAGTGTCAGAGAGTGTCAGAGAGTGATAGAGAGCGTCAGATAGTGTCAGAGATTGTCAGAGTTTGTCTGAGAGTGTCTGAGAGTGTCAGAGATGTCAGAGAGTGATAGAGAGTGTCTGAGAGTTTCAGAGAGTGTCAGATAGTGATAGAGAGTGTCTGAGAGTGCCAGAGAGTGTCAGAGAGTGATAGAGAGCGTCAGATAGTGTCAGAGAGTGTCTGAGAGTGTCTGAGAGAGTCTGAGAGTGTCAGAGAGTGTCAGAGATTGATAGAGAGTGTCTGAGAGTGTCTGAGATTGTCAGAGATGTCAGAGAGTGATAGAGTGTGTCTGAGAGTGTCAGAGAGTGTCAGATAAATATAGAGAGAGTCTGAGAGTGTCAGAGAGTGTCAGATAAAGATAGAGAGAGTCTGAGAGTGTTAGAGAGCGTCAGAGAGTGTCTGAGAGTGTCTGAGAGAGTCTTTGAGTGTCAGAGGGTGTCAGAGAGTGTCTGAGAGTGTCTGAGAGAGTCTGAGAGTGTCAGAGAGTGATAAAGAGTGTCTGAGGGTGTCAGAGAGAGTCTGAGAGTGTCAGAGAGTGTCTGAGAGTGTCAGAGAGTGTCTGAGAGAGTCAGTGAGATTCAGACAGTGATAGAGAGTGTCTGAGAGTGTCTGAGAGTGTCTGAGAGTGTCAGAGATTGACAGAGAGTGTCAGAGAGTGTCAGAGAGTGTCAGAGAGTGACAGAGAGTGTCTGAGAGAGTCTGAGAGTTTCAGAGAGTGTCAGAGAGTGATAGATTGTCAGAGAGAGTCAGAGAGTGATAGAGAGTATCTGAGAGTGTCAGAGAGTGTCAGAGAGTGATAGAGAGTGTATGAGAGTGTCAGTGAGTGTCAGAGAGTGATAGAGAGTGTCTGAGAGTGTCAGAGAGTGTCAGAGAGTGATAGAGAGTGTATGAGAGTGTCAGTGAGTGTCAGAGAGTGTCAGAGAGTGTCAGAGACTGTCTGCGAGTGTCTGAGAGAGTCAGAGAGTGATAGAGAGTGTGTGAGAGTGTCTGTGAGTGCCAGAGAGGGTCAGAGAGTGTCAGAGATTGTCAGAGAGTGATAGAGAGTGTCTGAGACAGACAGATAGTGTCAGAGAGTGATAGAGAGTGTCAGAGAGTGTCAGAGTGTGTCTGAGAGTGTCTGAGAGTGTCAGAGATGTCAGAGTGTGATAGAGAGTGTCTGAGAGTGTCAGAGAGTGTCAGAGAGTGTCAGAGAGTGATAGAGAGCGTCAGATAGTGTCAGAGAGTGTCTGAGAGTGTCTGAGAGATTCTGAGAGTGTCAGAGAGTGTCAGAGAGTGATAGAGAGTGTCTGAGAGTGTCAGAGAGTGTCAGAGAGTGTCAGATAGTGATAGAGAGAGTCTGAGAGTGTCAGAGAGTGTCAGAGATTGATAGAGAGCGTCAGATAGTGTCGGAGAGTGTCTGAGAGTGTCTGAGAGAGTCTGAGAGTGTCAGAGAGTGTCAGGGAGTGATAGAGAGTATCTGAGAGTGTCAGAGAGTGTCTGCGAGTGTCTGCGAGTGTCAGAGAGTGTCTGAGAGTGTCTGAGATAGTCTGAGAGTGTCATAGAGTGTCAGAGAGTGATAGAGAGTGTCAGAGAGTTTCTGAGATAGTCTGAGAGTGTCAGAGATTGTCAGAGAGTGATAAAGAGTGTCTGAGTCTGTCAGATAGTGTCAGAGAGTGATAGAGAGTGGCAGAGAGTGTGAGTGAGTGTCTGAGAGAGTCAGAGAGTGTCAGAGAGTGATAGAGAGTGTCAGAGTGTCAGAGTGTCAGAGTGTCAGAGAGTGATAGAACATAGAACATAGAACATACAGCACAGAACAGGCCCTTCGGCCCACAATGTTGTGCCGATCCTTTGTCCTCTGTCAAGGACAATTTAATCTATACCCCATCATTCTCCTTTATCCATATACCTATCCAAAAGCCTTTTGAAAGTCCCTAAAGTTTCTGACTCAACAACTTCCCCGGGCAAGGCATTCCATGCCTCGACCACTCTCTGGGTAAAGAACCTTCCCCTGACATCCCCCTTATATCTCCCACCCTTCACCTTAAATTTATGACCCCTTGTAACGCTTTGCTCCACCCGGGGAAAAAGTTTCTGACTGTCTACCCTATCTATTCCCCTGATCATCTTATAAACCTCTATCATGTCACCCCTCATCCTTCTCCTTTCTAATGAGAAGAGGCCTAGAATGTTCAGCCTTTCCTCGTAAGACTTATTCTCCATTCCAGGCAACATCCTGGTAAATCTCCTCTGCACCCTCTCCAAGGCTTCCACATCCTTCCTAAAATGAGGCGACCAGAACTGCACACAGTACTCCAAATGAGGCCTTACCAAGGTCCTGTACAGCTGCATCATCACCTCACGGCTCTTAAATTCAATCCCTCTGCTAATGAACGCTAACACCCCATATGCCTTCTTCACAGCCCTATCCACTTGAGTTGCAACTTTCAATGATCTATGCACATAGACCCCAAGGTCTCTCTGCTCCTCCACATGCCCAAGAACCCTACCGTTAACCCAGTATTTTGCATTCATGTTTGTCCTTCCAAAATGGACGACCTCACACTTTTCAGGGTTAAACTCCATCTGCCACTTTTCAGCCCAGCACTGCAACCTATCCAAGTCCCTTTGCAGACGACAATAGCCCTCCTCGGTATCCACAACTCCACCAACCTTTGTATCATCTGCAAATTTACTGACCCACCCTTCGACTTCCTCATCCAAGTCGTTAATAAAAATCACAAACAGGAGAGGACCCAGAACTGATCCCTGCGGCACGCCACTGGTAACTGGGCTCCAGGCTGAGTATTTACCATCTAAGACCACTCTCTGCCTTCTATCAGTTAGCCAATTCTTAATCCAACTGGCCACATTCCCCACTATCCCATGCCTCCTGACTTTCTCCATAAGTCTACCATGGGGGACCTTATCAAATGCCTTACTAAAATCCATGTACACCACATCCACTGGTTTACCCTCATCCACTTGCTTGGTCACCTGCTCAAAGAATTCAATCAGGCTTGTGAGGCAAGACCTACCCCTCACAAAACCGTGCTGACTGTCCCGAATCAAGCAGTGTCTTTCCAGATGCTCAGAAATCCTATCCCTCAGCACCTTTTCCATCAACTTGCCTACCACCGAAGTAAGACTAACTGGCCTGTAATTCCCAGGGTTGTTCCTATTCCCTTTCTTGAACAGGGGCACAACATTTGCCACCCTCCAATCACCTGGTACCACCCCCGTCAGCAGAGAAGATGAAAAGATCATTGCCAGCGGCTCTGCAATTTCATCCCTTGCTTCCCATAACATCCTTGGATATACCCCGTCAGGCCCGGGAGACTTGTCTATCTTCAAGTTATTCAAAAACCCCAACACATCTTCCCTCCTAACGAGCACTTCCTCGAGCTTACCAGTCTGTTTCACACCGTCCTCTTCAGTAATACACCCCTTCTCATTCGTAAATACCGAAGAGAAGTACTCATTCAAAACCTCACTTATCTCTTCCGGCTCAACACACAGTCTCCCGCTATTGTCCTTGACCGGACCTATGGTCCCCCTGGTCATCCTCATATTTCTGACATACGCGTAAAAGGCCTTGGGGTTTTCTTTTATCCTACCCGCCAAGCATTTTTCATGCCCTCTCTTAGCTCTCCTAATCCCTTTCTTCAGATCCTTCCTGGCCATCTTGTATCCCTCCAGAGCTATGCCTGTGCCCTTTTTCCTCAACTTTATATACGCATCCTTCTTCTTCCTAACAAGACTCTCAACCTCTCTTGTCAACCACGGTTCCCTCACATGACCATCCCTTCCCTGTCTGACAGGGACATGCTTATCAATGGCCCCTACTATCTGCTCCTTGAAAAAGTTCCACATTTCGACCGTGCCCTTCCCTGCCAGCATATGCTCCCAACTTATGCTCCTCAGTTCCTGCCTGACAGCATCATATCTACCCTTCCCCCAATTGTAAACCTTGCCCTGTTGCACATACCTATCCCTCTCCATTACCACAGTGAATGCTACAGAATTGTGATCACTATCTCCAAAGTGCTCGCCCACCAACAGCTCTATCACTTGCCCTGGTTCATTACCTAGTACCAAATCCAATATTGCCTCCCCTCTGGTCGGGCAGTCTACATACTGAGTCAGAAAAGCTTCCTGGACATACTGCACAAACACTACCCCATCCAAACTATTCGATCTAAAGAGTTGCCAATCAATATTTGGGAAGTTGAAATCCCCCATAATTACTACCCTGTGACTTCTGCTCCTTTCCAAAATCTGTTTCCCAATCTGCTCTTCCACCTCCCTGCTGCTATTGGGGGGCCTATAGAAAACTCCCATCAAGGTGACTGCTCCTTTCCTGTTCCTGACCTCAACCCACAGTGCCTCAGTCGGCAGATCCTCCTCGAAAATTCTTTCAGCAGTTGTTACACTATTTCTAACTAACAATGCCACCCCCCCCACCTCTTTTACCACTATTCCTAATCTTATGAAAACATCTATAACCAGGTACCTCCAAAAACCATTCCTCCCCCTCACCTATCCACGTTTCAGTGATGGCCACAACATCGTAGTCCCAAGTGCCCATCCACGCCTTCAATTCACTCACCTTATTCCTGATGCTTCTTGCGTTGAAGTATACGCACTTTAACCCTTCTCCGTGCCCATCTGTCCTCTGTGACAGTGCTACCTTCCCCAATACCTCACTACACTCTTTGTCTTTCTGAGTGGACCCACTGGTCCCTGGATTACAAGTCCGGTTCCCATCCCCCTCCCAAACTAGTTTAAACCCTCCCGAACAGTACTAGCAAACCTCCCTCCCAGGATATTGGTGCCCCTCTGGTTCAGATGCAGCCCGTCCTGTTTGAACAGGTCCCATCTTCCCCAGAATGCAGTCCAATTATCCAAGAACTGGAAGCCCTCCCTCCTACACCATTCCTGCAGCCACGTGTTCAGCTGTGCTCTCTCCCTATTCCTAGCCTCACTATCACGTGGCGCCGGCAACAAACCAGAGATAACAACTCTGTCCGTCCGAGCTTTCAGCTTCCAGCCTAACTCCCTAAACTCACTTCTAACATCTGTGCCACCCTTCCTTCCTACGTCGTTGGTGCCAATGTGCACCACGACCTCTGGCTGCTCCCCCTCCCCTTTAAGGATCCTGAAGACGCGATCACAAACATCACGGACCCTGGCACCAGGGAGGCAACAAACCATCCGTGCGTCTCGCCTGCGCCCACAGAACCGCCTATCCGTACTCCTCACCATCGAGTCCCCGATGACTAGTGCTCTCCCATTCTCCCTCCTTCCCTTCTGAGCCACAGTGCAGGACCCCGTGCCAGAGGCCCGGTCACTGCAGCCTGCCCCCGATAGGCCGTCCCCCCCAACAGTATCTAAAACTGTATACTTGTTGTTGAGGGGAACGACCACAGGAGATCCCTGCACTGACCTCTTCCCACCTCTAACTGTTACCCAGTGTCAGAGTGTCAGAGAGTGATGGAGTGTGTCTGAGCGTGTCTGAGAGTGCCAGAGATGTCAGAGAGTGATAGAGAGTGTCAGAGAGTCTCAGAGAGTGTCAGGTAAAGATAGAGAGAGTCTGAGAGAGTCAGAGAGTGTCTGAGAGTGTCTGAGAGTGTCTGAGAGTGGCAGAGAGTGATAGAGAGTGTCAGAGAGTGTCAGAGAGTGTCAGAGAGTGTCAGAGAGATTCTGAGAGTGTCTGAGAGTTTCAGAGAGTGTTAGAGAGTGATAGAGAGTGATAGAGAGCGTCAGAGAGAGATAGAGAGTGATAGAGAGTGTCAGAGAGTGGCATAGAGAGGTAGTGAGTGATGGAGAATGTCAGAGAGTTTCAGAGAGTGATAGAGAGCCTCAGAGAGTGTCTGAGAGTGTCAGAGAGTATCTGAGAGAGTCAGTGAGTTTCAGACAGTGATAGAGAGTGTCTGAGAGTGTCTGAGAGTGTCAGAGATTAACAGAGTGTGTTCGAGAGTGTCAGAGAGTGATGGAGAGTGTCTGAGAGAGTCTGAGAGTGTCAGAGTGTGTCAAAGAGTGTCTGAGAGTGTGAGAGAGAGTGTGAGAGAGTGTCAGAGAGTGTCAGAGAGTGTCAGAGAGTGATAGAGAGTGTCAGAGAGTGTCAGAGAGTGATAGAGAGTGTCTGAGAGTGTCTGAGAGTGTCAGAGAGTGTCAAAGAGTGTCTGAGAGTGTGAGAGACAGTGTGAGAGAGTGTCAGAGAGTGTCAGAGAGTGTCAGAGAGTGATAGAGAGTGTCAGAGAGTGATAGAGAGTGTCTGAGAGTGACAGAGAGTGACAGAGAGTGTCTGAGAATGTCTGAGAGGGTCAGTGAGTGTCAGAGTGTGATAGAGAGTGATAGAGAGTGTCAGAGAGTGCCTGAGAGTGTCAGAGAGTGATAGAGAATGATAGAGAGTGTCAGAGAGTGTCAGAGAGTGATAGAGAGTGATACAGTGTGTCTGAGAGTGTCAGAGAGGGTCAGAGAGTGTCAGAGAGTGATAGAGAGTGTCTGAGAGTGTAGAGAGTGTCAGAGAATGTCTGAGAGTGTCTGAGAGAGTCAGAGAGTGATAGAGAGTGTATGAGAGTGTCTGTGAGTGCCAGAGAGGGTCAGAGAGTGTCAGAGTTTGTCTGAGAGTGTCTGAGAGTGTCAGAGATGTCAGAGAGTGATAGAGAGTGTCTGAGACAGACAGATAGTGTCAGAGAGTGAGAGAGAGTGTCAGAGAGTGTCAGAGTGTGTCTGAGAGTGTCTGAGAGTGTCAGAGAGTGATAGAGAGTGTCTGAGAGTTTCAGAGAGTGTCAGATAGTGATAGAGAGTGTCTGAGAGTGCCAGAGAGTGTCAGAGAGTGATAGAGAGCGTCAGATAGTGTCAGAGAGTGTCTGAGAGTGTCTGAGAGAGTCTGAGAGTGTCAGAGAGTGTCAGAGATTGATAGAGAGTGTCTGAGAGTGTCTGAGATTGTCAGAGATGTCAGAGAGTGATAGAGTGTGTCTGAGAGTGTCAGAGAGTGTCAGATAAATATAGAGAGAGTCTGAGAGTGTCAGAGAGTGTCAGATAAAGATAGAGAGAGTCTGAGAGTGTTAGAGAGCGTCAGAGAGTGTCTGAGAGTGTCTGAGAGAGTCTGTGAGTGTCAGAGGGTGTCAGAGAGTGTCTGAGAGTGTCTGAGAGAGTCTGAGAGTGTCAGAGAGTGATAAAGAGTGTCTGAGGGTGTCAGAGAGAGTCTGAGAGTGTCAGAGAGTGATAGAGAGCGTCAGAGAGTGTCTGAGAGTGTCAGAGAGTGTCTGAGAGAGTCAGTGAGTTTCAGAGAGTGATGGAGAGTGTCTGAGAGTGTCTGAGTGTGTCAGAGATTGACAGAGTGTGTCAGAGAGTGTCAGAGAGTGACAGAGAGTGTCTGAGAGAGTCTGAGAGTTTCAGAGAGTGTCAGAGAGTGATAGATTGTCAGAGAGAGTCAGAGAGTGATAGAGAGCGTCTGAGAGTGTCAGAGAGTGTCAGAGAGTGATAGAGAGTGTATGAGAGTGTCAGTGAGTGTCAGAGAGTGTCAGAGAGTGTCTGAGAGTGTCAGAGACTGTCTGCGAGTGTCTGAGAGAGTCAGAGAGTGATAGAGAGTGTGTGAGAGTGTCTGTGAGTGCCAGAGAGGGTCAGAGAGTGTCAGAGATTGTCAGAGAGTGATAGAGAGTGTCTGAGACAGACAGATAGTGTCAGAGAGTGATAGAGAGTGTCAGAGAGTGTCAGAGTGTGTCTGAGAGTGTCTGAGAGTGTCAGAGATGTCAGAGTGTGATAGAGAGTGTCTGAGAGTGTCAGAGAGTGTCAGAGAGTGTCAGAGAGTGATAGAGAGCGTCAGATAGTGTCAGAGAGTGTCTGAGAGTGTCTGAGAGAGTCTGAGAGTGTCAGAGAGTGTCAGAGAGTGATAGAGAGTGTCTGAGAGTCTCTGAGAGTGTCTGAGAGTGTCTGAGAGTGATAGAGAGTGTCTGAGAGTGTCAGAGAGTGTCAGAGAGTGTCAGATAGTGATAGAGAGAGTCTGAGAGTGTCAGAGAGTGTCAGAGATTGATAGAGAGCGTCAGATAGTGTCGGAGAGTGTCTGAGAGTGTCTGAGAGAGTCTGAGAGTGTCAGAGAGTGTCAGAGAGTGATAGAGAGTATCTGAGAGTGTCAGAGAGTGTCAGAGAGTGATAGAGAGTGTATGAGAGTGTCAGTGAGTGTCAGAGAGTGTCTGAGAGTGTCAGAGAGTGTCAGAGAGTGTCAGAGAGTGATAGAGAGTGTATGAGAGTGTCAGTGAGTGTCAGAGAGTGTCAGAGAGTGTCTGAGAGTGTCAGAGACTGTCTGCGAGTGTCTGAGAGAGTCAGAGAGTGATAGAGAGTGTGTGAGAGTGTCTGTGAGTGCCAGAGAGGGTCAGAGAGTGTCAGAGATTGTCAGAGAGTGATAGAGAGTGTCTGAGACAGACAGATAGTGTCAGAGAGTGATAGAGAGTGTCAGAGAGTGTCAGAGTGTGTCTGAGAGTGTCTGAGAGTGTCAGAGATGTCAGAGTGTGATAGAGAGTGTCTGAGAGTGTCAGAGAGTGTCAGAGAGTGTCAGAGAGTGATAGAGAGCGTCAGATAGTGTCAGAGAGTGTCTGAGAGTGTCTGAGAGAGTCTGAGAGTGTCAGAGAGTGTCAGAGAGTGATAGAGAGTGTCTGAGAGTGTCTGAGAGTGTCTGAGAGTGTCTGAGAGTGATAGAGAGTGTCTGAGAGTGTCAGAGAGTGTCAGAGAGTGTCAGATAGTGATAGAGAGAGTCTGAGAGTGTCAGAGAGTGTCAGAGATTGATAGAGAGCGTCAGATAGTGTCGGAGAGTGTCTGAGAGTGTCTGAGAGAGTCTGAGAGTGTCAGAGAGTGTCAGGGAGTGATAGAGAGTATCTGAGAGTGTCAGAGAGTGTCTGCGAGTGTCTGCGAGTGTCAGAGAGTGTCTGAGAGTGTCTGAGATAGTCTGAGAGTGTCATAGAGTGTCAGAGAGTGATAGAGAGTGTCAGAGAGTTTCTGAGATAGTCTGAGAGTGTCAGAGATTGTCAGAGAGTGATAAAGAGTGTCTGAGTCTGTCAGATAGTGTCAGAGAGTGATAGAGAGTGGCAGAGAGTGTGAGTGAGTGTCTGAGAGAGTCAGAGAGTGTCAGAGAGTGATAGAGAGTGTCAGAGTGTCAGAGTGTCAGAGTGTCAGAGAGTGATAGAGAGTGTCAGAGTGTCAGAGAGTGATGGAGTGTGTCTGAGCGTGTCTGAGAGTGCCAGAGATGTCAGAGAGTGATAGAGAGTGTCAGAGAGTCTCAGAGAGTGTCAGGTAAAGATAGAGAGAGTCTGAGAGAGTCAGAGAGTGTCTGAGAGTGTCTGAGAGAGTCTAAGCGTGTCAGAGAGTGATAGAGAGTGTCTGACAGTGTCAGAGAGTGTCTGAGATTGTCTGAGAGAATCTGAGAGTGTCTGAGAGTGTCTGAGAGTGGCAGAGAGTGATAGAGTGTCAGAGAGTGTCAGAGAGTGTCAGAGAGATTCTGAGAGTGTCTGAGAGTTTCAGAGAGTGTTAGAGAGTGATAGAGAGTGATAGAGAGCGTCAGAGAGAGATAGAGAGTGATAGAGAGTGTCAGAGAGTGGCATAGAGAGGTAGTGAGTGATGGAGAATGTCAGAGAGTTTCAGAGAGTGATAGAGAGCCTCAGAGAGTGTCTGAGAGTGTCAGAGAGTATCTGAGAGAGTCAGTGAGTTTCAGACAGTGATAGAGAGTGTCTGAGAGTGTCTGAGAGTGTCAGAGATTAACAGAGTGTGTTCGAGAGTGTCAGAGAGTGATGGAGAGTGTCTGAGAGAGTCTGAGAGTGTCAGAGTGTGTCAAAGAGTGTCTGAGAGTGTGTGAGAGAGTGTGAGAGAGTGTCAGAGAGTGTCAGAGAGTGATAGAGAGTGTCAGAGAGTGTCAGAGAGTGATAGAGAGTGTCTGAGAGTGTCTGAGAGTGTCAGAGAGTGTCAAAGAGTGTCTGAGAGTGTGAGAGACAGTGTGAGAGAGTGTCAGAGAGTGTCAGAGAGTGTCAGAGAGTGATAGAGAGTGTCAGAGAGTGATAGAGAGTGTCTGAGAGTGTCTGAGAGTGACAGAGAGTGTCTGAGAATGTCTGAGAGGGTCAGTGAGTGTCAGAGTGTGATAGAGAGTGATAGAGAGTGTCAGAGAGTGCCTGAGCGTGTCAGAGAGTGATAGAGAATGATAGAGAGTGTCAGAGAGTGTCAGAGAGTGATAGAGAGTGATACAGTGTGTCTGAGAGTGTCAGAGAGGGTCAGAGAGTGTCAGAGAGTGATAGAGAGTGTCTGAGAGTGTCTGAGAGTGTCAGAGAGTGTCAGAGAATGTCTGAGAGTGTCTGAGAGAGTCAGAGAGTGATAGAGAGTGTATGAGAGTGTCTGTGAGTGCCAGAGAGGGTCAGAGAGTGTCAGAGTTTGTCTGAGAGTGTCAGAGATGTCAGAGAGTGATAGAGAGTGTCTGAGACAGACAGATAGTGTCAGAGAGTGAGAGAGAGTGTCAGAGAGTGTCAGAGTGTGTCTGAGAGTGTCTGAGAGTGTCAGAGAGTGATAGAGAGTGTCAGAGAGTGTCAGAGAGTGATAGAGAGTGTCTGAGAGTTTCAGAGAGTGTCAGAGAGTGTCAGATAGTGATAGAGAGTGTCTGAGAGTGCCAGAGAGTGTCAGAGAGTGATAGAGAGTGTCAGAGAGTGTCTGAGAGTGTCAGATAAAGTTAGAGAGAGTCTGAGAGTGTCAGACAGTGTCAGAGAGTGTCTGAGAGTGTCTGAGAGAATCTGAGAGTGTCAGAGAGTGATAGAGAGTGTCTGAGGGTGTCAGAGAGTGTCTGAGAGTGTCTGAGTGTGTCAGAGAGTGTCAGAGAGTGTCAGAGAGTGATAGAGAGTGTCTGAGAGTGTCAGAGAGTGTCAGAGAGTGTCAGAGAGTGTCTGAGAGTGTCAGAGAGTGTCAGAGAGTGATAGAGAGTGATAGAGAGTGTCAGAGAGTGATAGAGAGTGATAGAGAGTGTCAGAGCGTGTCAGAGAGTGTTAGAGAGTGATGGAGAGTGTCAGAGACTGTCAGAGAGTGATAGAGAGCGTCAGAGAGTGTCTGAGAGTGTCAGAGCGTGACAGAGAGTGATAGAGAGTGATAGAGAATGTCAGAGAGTGATAGAGAGTGTCAGAGAGTGTCAGAGAGTGTCTGAGAGAGTCTGAGAGAGTCAGAGATTGACAGAGTGTGTCAGAGAGTGTCAGAGAGTGTCAGAGAGTGATAGAGAGCGTCAGATAGTGTCAGAGAGTGTCTGAGAGTGTCAGAGAGTGATAGAGAGTGTCAGAGAGTGTCAGAGAGTGTCAGAGAGTGATAGAGAGTGTATGAGAGTGTCAGTGATTGTCAGAGAGTGTCAGAGAGTGATAGAGAGTGTCTGAGAGTGTCAGATAAAGTTAGAGAGAGTCTGAGAGTGTCAGACAGTGTCAGAGAGTGTCTGAGAGTGTCTGAGAGAATCTGAGAGTGTCAGAGAGTGATAGAGAGTGTCTGAGGGTGTCTGAGAGTGTCTGAGAGTGTCAGAGAGTGTCAGAGAGTGTCTGAGAGAGTCTGAGAGTGTCAGAGATTGACAGAGTGTGTCAGAGAGTGTCAGAGAGTGTCAGAGAGTGATAGAGAGCGTCAGATAGTGTCAGAGAGTGTCTGAGAGTGTCAGAGAGTGATAGAGAGTGTCAGAGAGTGTCAGAGAGTGTCAGAGAGTGATAGAGAGTGTATGAGAGTGTCAGTGATTGTCAGAGAGTGTCAGAGAGTGATAGAGAGTGTCTGAGAGTGTCAGATAAAGTTAGAGAGAGTCTGAGAGTGTCAGACAGTGTCAGAGAGTGTCTGAGAGTGTCTGAGAGAATCTGAGAGTGTCAGAGAGTGATAGAGAGTGTCTGAGGGTGTCTGAGAGTGTCAGAGAGTGTCAGAGAGTGTCAGAGAGTGTCAGAGAGTGTCAGAGAGTGTCAGAGAGTGTCAGAGAGTGTCTGAGAGTGTCAGAGAGTGTCAGAGAGTGTCAGAGAGTGATAGAGAGTGATAGAGAGTGTTAGAGAGTGTCTGAGAGTGTCAGAGAGTGTATGAGAGTGTCAGTGATTGTCAGAGAGTGTCAGAGAGTGATAGAGAGTGTCTGAGAGTGTCAGATAAAGTTAGAGAGAGTCTGAGAGTGTCAGACATTGTCAGAGAGTGTCTGAGAGTGTCTGAGAGAATCTGAGAGTGTCAGAGAGTGATAGAGAGTGTCTGAGGGTGTCAGAGAGTGTCAGAGAGTGATAGAGAGTGTCTGAGAGTGTCAGAGAGTGATAGAGAGTGTCTGAGAGTGTCAGAGAGTGTCAGAGAGTGTCAGAGAGTGATAGAGAGTGTCTGAGAGTGTCAGAGAGTGTCAGAGAGTGTCTGAGAGTATCAGAGAGTGTCAGAGAGTGATAGAGAGTGATAGAGAGTGTCAGAGAGTGATAGAGAGTGATAGAGAGTGTCAGAGCGTGTCAGAGAGTGTTAGAGAGTGATGGAGAGTGTCAGAGACTGTCAGAGAGTGATAGAGAGCGTCAGAGAGTGTCTGAGAGTGTCAGAGAGTGACAGAGAGTGATAGAGAGTGATAGAGAATGTCAGAGAGTGATAGAGAGTGTCAGAGAGTGTCAGAGAGTGTCTGAGAGAGTCTGAGAGTGTCAGAGATTGACAGAGTGTGTCAGAGAGTGTCAGAGAGTGTCAGAGAGTGATAGAGAGCGTCAGATAGTGTCAGAGAGTGTCTGAGAGTGTCAGAGAGTGATAGAGAGTGTCAGAGAGTGTCAGATAAAGTTAGAGAGAGTCTGAGAGTGTCAGTGATTGTCAGAGAGTGTCAGAGAGTGATAGAGAGTGTCTGAGAGTGTCAGATAAAGTTAGAGAGAGTCTGAGAGTGTCAGACAGTGTCAGAGAGTGTCTGAGAGTGTCTGAGAGAATCTGAGAGTGTCAGAGAGTGATAGAGAGTGTCTGAGGGTGTCAGAGAGTGTCTGAGAGTGTCTGAGAGTATCAGAGAGTGTCAGAGAGTGATAGAGAGTGTCTGAGAGTGTCAGAGAGAGTCTGAGAGTGTCAGAGAGTGTCAGAGAGTGATAGAGAGTGATAGAGTGTGTCAGAGAGTGATAGAGAGTGATAGAGAGTGTCAGAGTGTGTCAGAGAGTGTTAGAGAGTAATGGAGAGTGTCAGAGACTGTCAGAGAGTGATAGAGAGCGTCAGAGAGTGTCTGAGAGTGTCAGAGAGTGACAGAGAGTGATAGTGAGTGATAAAGAGTGTCAGAGAGTGATAGAGAGTGTCAGAGAGTGATCGAGAGTGATGGAGAGTGTCAGAGAGTATCAGAGAGTGATAGAGAGCGTCAGAGAGTGTCTGAAAGAGTCAGAGAGTGTCTGAGAGAGTCAGTGAGTGTCAGACAGTGATAGAGAGAGTCTGAGAGTGTCAGTGAGTGTCAGAGAGTGTCTGAGAGTGTCAGAGAGTGTCAGAGATTGTCAGAGTTTGTCTGAGCGTGTCTGAGACAGACAGATAGTGTCAGAGAGCGATAGAGAGTGTCCGAGAGTGTCCGAGAGTGTCAGAGTGTGTCTGAGAGTGTCTGAGAGTGTCAGAGATGTCAGAGAGTGATAGAGAGTGTCTGAGAGTTTCAGAGAGTGTCAGAGAGTATCAGATAGTGATAGAGAGTGTCTGAGAGTGCCAGAGAGTGTCAGAGAGTGATAGAGAGCGTCAGATAGTGTCAGAGAGTGTCTGAGAGTGTCTGAGAGAGTCTGAGAGTGTCAGAGAGTGTCAGAGATTGATAGAGAGTGTCTGAGAGTGTCTGAGATTGTCAGAGATGTCAGAGAGTGATAGAGTGTGTCTGTGAGTGTCAGATAAATATAGAGAGAGTCTGAGAGTGTCAGATAAAGATAGAGAGAGTCTGAGAGTGTTAGAGAGTGTCAGAGAGTTTCTGAGAGTATCTGAGAGAGTCTGAGAGTGTCAGAGAGTGTCTGAGAGTGTCTGAGAGAGTCTGAGAGTGTCAGAGAGTGATAAAGAGTGTCTGAGGGTGTCAGAGAGAGTCTGAGAGTGTCAGAGAGTGATAGAGAGCGTCAGAGAGTGTCTGAGAGTGTCAGAGAGTGTCTGAGAGAGTCAGTGAGTTTCAGACAGTGATAGAGAGTGATGGAGAGTGTCAGAGACTGTCAGAGAGTGATAGAGAGCGTCAGTGTCTGAGAGTGTCAGAGAGTGACAGAGAGTGAGAGAGAGTGATAGAGAGCGTCAGAGAGTGATAGAGAGTGATAGAGAGTGTCAGAGAGTGTCAGAGAGTGATCGAGAGTGATGGAGAGTGTCAGAGAGTATCAGAGAGTATCAGAGAGTGATATAGAGCGTCAGAGAGTGTCTGAAAGAGTCAGAGAGTGTCTGAGAGAGTCAGTGAGTGTCAGACAGTGATAGAGAGAGTCTGAGAGTGTCAGTGAGTGTCAGAGAGTGTCAGAGAGTGTCAGAGAGTGATAGAGAGTGTATGAGAGTGTCAGTGATTGTCAGAGAGTGATAGAGAGTGTCTGAGAGTGTCAGAGAGTGTCAGAGAATGTCTGAGAGTGTCTGAGAGAGTCAGAGAGTGATAGAGAGTGTATGAGAGTGTCTGTGAGTGCCAGAGAGGGTCAGAGATTGTCAGAGTTTGTCTGAGAGTGTCTGAGAGTGTCAGAGATGTCAGAGAGTGATAGAGAGTGTCTGAGAGTTTCAGAGAGTGTCAGATAGTGATAGAGAGTGTCTGAGAGTGCCAGAGAGTGTCAGAGAGTGATAGAGAGCGTCAGATAGTGTCAGAGAGTGTCTGAGAGTGTCTGAGAGAGTCTGAGAGTGTCAGAGAGTGTCAGAGATTGATAGAGAGTGTCTGAGAGTGTCTGAGATTGTCAGAGATGTCAGAGAGTGATAGAGTGTGTCTGAGAGTGTCAGAGAGTGTCAGATAAATATAGAGAGAGTCTGAGAGTGTCAGAGAGTGTCAGATAAAGATAGAGAGAGTCTGAGAGTGTTAGAGAGCGTCAGAGAGTGTCTGAGAGTGTCTGAGAGAGTCTGTGAGTGTCAGAGGGTGTCAGAGAGTGTCTGAGAGTGTCTGAGAGAGTCTGAGAGTGTCAGAGAGTGATAAAGAGTGTCTGAGGGTGTCAGAGAGAGTCTGAGAGTGTCAGAGAGTGATAGAGAGCGTCAGAGAGTGTCTGAGAGTGTCAGAGAGTGTCTGAGAGAGTCAGTGAGTTTCAGACAGTGATAGAGAGTGATAGAGTATCAGAGAGAGTCAGAGAATGATAGAGAGTGTCTGAGAGTGTCAGAGAGTGTCAGAGAGTGATAGAGAGTGTATGAGAGTGTCAGTGAGTGTCAGAGAGTGATAGAGAGTGATAGAGAGTGTCTGAGAGTGTCAGAGAGTGTCAGAGAGTGATAGAGAGTGTATGAGAGTGTCAGTGAGTGTCAGAGAGTGTCAGTGAGTGTCAGAGAGTGTCAGAGAGTGTCAGAGAGTGATAGAGAGTGTATGAGAGTGTCAGTGAGTGTCAGAGAGTGTCAGAGAGTGTCTGAGAGTGTCAGAGACTGTCTGCGAGTGTCTGAGAGAGTCAGAGAGTGATTGAGAGTGTATGAGAGTGTCTGTGAGTGCCAGAGAGGGTCAGAGAGTGTCAGAGATTGTCAGAGAGTGATAGAGAGTGTCTGAGACAGACAGATAGTGTCAGAGAGTGATAGAGAGTGTCAGAGAGTGTCAGAGTGTGTCTGAGAGTGTCTGAGAGTGTCAGAGATGTCAGAGTGTGATAGAGAGTGTCTGAGAGTGTCAGAGAGTGTCAGAGAGTGTCAGATAGTGATAGAGAGAGTCTGAGAGTGTCAGAGAGTGTCAGAGAGTGATAGAGAGCGTCAGATAGTGTCAGAGAGTGTCTGAGAGTGTCTGAGAGAGTCTGAGAGTGTCAGAGAGTGTCAGAGAGTGATAGAGAGTGTCTGAGAGTGTCTGAGAGTGATAGAGAGTGTCTGAGAGTGTCAGAGAGTGTCAGAGAGTGTCAGATAGTGATAGAGGGAGTCTGAGAGTGTCAGAGAGTGTCAGAGATTGATAGAGAGCGTCAGATAGTGTCGGAGAGTGTCTGAGAGTGTCTGAGAGAGTCTGAGAGTGTCAGAGAGTGTCAGAGAGCTTTAGAGAGTGTCTGAGAGTGTCAGAGAGTGTCTGCGAGTGTCAGAGAGTGTCTGAGAGTGTCTGAGTTGGTCTGAGAGTGTCATAGAGTGTCAGAGAGTGATAGAGAGTGTCAGAGAGTTTCTGAGAGAGTCTGAGATTGTCAGAGATTGTCAGAGAGTGTTAAAGAGTGTCTGAGTCTGTCAGATAGTGTCAGAGAGTGATAGAGAGTGGCAGAGAGTGTGAGTGAGTGTCTGAGAGAGTCAGAGAGTGTCAGAGAGTGATAGAGAGTGTCAGAGAGTGTCAGAGAGTGATGGAGTGTGTCTGAGCGTGTCTGAGAGTGCCAGAGATGTCAGAGAGTGATAGAGAGTGTCTGAGAGTGTCAGAGAGCGTCAGAGAGTGTCAGATAAAGATAGAGAGAGTATGAGAGTGTCAGAGAGTGTCTGAGAGTGTCTGAGAGAGTCTGAGCGTGTCAGAGAGTGATAGAGAGTGTCTAAGGGTGTCAGAGAGTGTCTGACAGTGTCAGAGAGTGTCTCAGATAGTCTGAGAGAGTCTGAGAGTGGCAGAGAGTGATAGAGAGTGGCAGAGAGTGATAGAGAGTGTCAGAGAGTGTCAGAGAGTGTCAGAGAGTGTCAGAGAGATTCTGAGAGTGTCTGAGAGTGTCTGAGAGTGTCAGAGATGTGATAGAGATTGATAGAGAGCGATAGAGAGTGTCAGAGAGTGATAGAGAGCGATAGAGAGTGACAGAGCGTGTCAGAGAGTGGTAGAGAGTGATGGAGAGTTTCAGAGAGTGTCAGAGAGTGATAGAGAGCGTCAGAGAGTGTTTGAGAGTGTCAGAGAGTGTTAGAGAGTGATAGAGAGTGATAGAGAGCGTCAGAGATAGATAGAGAGTGATAGAGAGTGTCAGAGAGTTTCATAGAGTGGTAGTGAGTGATGGAGAATGTCAGAGAGTTTCAGAGAGTGATAGAGAGCCTCAGAGAGTGTCTAAGAGTGTCAGAGACTTTCTGAGAGAGTCTGTGAGTTTCAGACAGTGATAGAGAGTGTCTGAGAGAGTCTGAGAGTGTCAGAGAGTGTCAAAGAGTGTCTGAGAGCGTGAGAGAGTGTGAGAGAGTGTCAGAGAGTGTCAGAGAGTGATAGAGAGTGTCAGAGAGTGATAGAGAGTGTCTGAGAGTGTCTGAGAGTGACAGAGAGTGTCTGAGAATGTCTGAGAGGGTCAGTGAGGTTCAGAGTGTGATAGAGAGTGATAGAGAGTGTCAGAGAGTGTCAGAGAGTAATAGAGAGTGATACAGTGTGTCTGAGAGTGTCAGAGAGGGTCAGAGTGGGTCAGAGAGTGTCAGAGTGTGATAGAGAGTGTCTGAGAGATTTAGGGAGTGATAGAGTGTGTCAGAGAGTGACAGAGAGTGTCTGCGAGTGTCTGAAATTGTCAGAGAGTGTCAGAGAGTGTCTGAGAGTGTCTGAGAGGGTCAGTGAGTGTCAATGAGTGTCAGAGAGTGTCAGAGAGTGACAGAGAGTGTCTGAGGGTGTCAGAGAGTGTCTGAGAGTGTCAGAGAGTGACAGAGAGCGTTAGAGAGTGTCTGAGAGTGTCAGAGAGTGTCTGAGATAGTCAGTGAGTTTCAGACAGTGATAGAGAGTGTCTGAGAGTGTCTGAGAGTGTCAGAGATTGACAGAGAGTGTCAGAGAGTGTCAGAGAGTGACAGAGAGTGTCTGAGAGAGTCTGAGAGTTTCAGAGAGTGTCAGAGAGTGATAGAGAGTGTCAGAGAGAGTCAAAGAGTGATAGAGAGTGTCTGAGAGTGTCAGAGGGTGTCAGAGAGTGATAGAGAGTGTATGAGAGTGTATGAGAGTGTCAGTGAGTGTCAGAGAGTGACAGAGAGTGTCTGAGAGTGTCAGAGAGTGTCAGAGAGTGATAGAGAGTGTATGAGAGTGTCAGTGAGTGTCAGAGAGTGTCAGAGAGTGTCTGAGAGTGTCAGAGACTGTCTGCGAGTGTCTGAGAGAGTCAGAGAGTGATAGAGAGTGTATGAGAGTGTCTGTGAGTGCCAGAGAGGGTCAGAGAGTGTCAGAGATTGTCAGAGAGTGATAGAGAGTGTCTGAGACAGACAGATAGTGTCAGAGAGTGATAGAGAGTGTCAGAGAGTGTCAGAGTGTGTCTGAGAGTGTCTGAGAGTGTCAGAGATGTCAGAGTGTGATAGAGAGTGTCTGAGAGTGTCAGAGAGTGATAGAGAGCGTCAGATATTGTCAGAGAGTGTCTGAGAGTGTCAGAGAGTGTCTGAGAGTGTCAGAGAGTGTCAGAGAGTGATAGAGAGTGTCTGAGAGTGTCTGAGAGTGATAGAGAGTGTCTGAGAGTGTCAGAGAGTGTCAGAGAGTGTCAGAGAGTGTCAGATAGTGATAGAGAGAGTCTGAGAGGGTCAGAGAGTGTCAGAGATTGATAGAGAGCGTCAGATAGTGTCGGAGAGTGTCTGAGTGTGTCTGAGAGTGTCAGAGAGTGTCAGAGAGTGATAGACAGTGTCTGAGAGTGTCAGAGAGTGTCTGCGAGTGTCAGAGAGTGTCTGAGAGTGTCTGAGATAGTCTGAGAGTGTCATAGAGTGTCAGAGAGTGATAGAGAGTGTCAGAGAGTTTCTGAGAGAGTCTGAGAGTGTCAGAGATTGTCAGAGAGTGTTAAAGAGTGTCTGAGTCTGTCAGATAGTGTCAGAGAGTGATAGAGAGTGGCAGAGAGTGTGAGTGAGTGTCTGAGAGAGTCAGAGAGTGTCAGAGAGTGATAGAGAGTGTCAGAGAGTGTCAGAGAGTGATGGAGTATGTCTGAGCGTGTCTGAGAGTGCCAGAGATGTCAGAGAGTGATAGAGAGTGTCTGAGAGTGTCAGAGAGTGTCAGAGAGTGTCAGATAAAGATAGAGAGAGTATGAGAGTGTCAGAGAGTGTCTGAGAGTGTCTGAGAGAGTCTGAGCGTGTCAGAGAGTGATAGAGAGTGTCTAAGGGTGTCAGAGAGTGTCTGACAGTGTCAGAGAGTGTCTCAGATAGTCTGAGAGAGTCTGAGAGTGGCAGAGAGTGATAGAGAGTGGCAGAGAGTGATAGAGTGTGTCAGAGAGTATCAGAGAGTGTCAGAGAGATTCTGAGAGTGTCTGAGAGTGTCAGAGATGTGATAGAGATTGATAGAGAGCGATAGAGTGTCAGAGAGTGATAGAGAGCGATAGAGAGTGACAGAGCGTGTCAGAGAGTGATAGAGAGTGATGGAGAGTTTCAGAGAGTGTCAGAGAATGATAGAGAGCGTCAGAGAGTGTTTGAGAGTGTCAGAGAGTGTTAGAGAGTGTTAGAGAGTGATAGAGAGTGATAGAGAGCGTCAGAGATAGATAGAGAGTGATAGAGAGTGTCAGAGAGTTTCATAGAGTGGTAGTGAGTGATGGAGAATGTCAGAGAGTTTCAGAGAGTGATAGAGAGCCTCAGAGAGTATCTGAGAGTGTCAGAGAGTATCTGAGAGAGTCAGTGAGTTTCAGACAGTGATAGAGAGTGTCTGAGAGTGTCTGAGAGTGTCAGAGATTGACAGAGTGTGTCCGAGAGTGTCAGAGAGTGATAGAGAGTGTCTGAGAGAGTCTGAGAGTGTCAGAGAGTGTCAAAGAGTGTCTGAGAGCGTGAGAGAGTGTGAGAGAGTGTCAGAGAATGTCAGAGACTGATAGAGAGTGTCAGAGAGTGATAGAGAGTGTCTGAGAGTGTCTGAGAATGACAGAGAGTGTCTGAGAATGTCTGAGAGGGTCAGTGAGTGTCAGAGTGTGATTGAGAGTGATAGAGAGTGTCAGAGAGTGTCAGAGAGTGATAGAGAGTGATACAGTGTGTCTGAGAGTGTCAGAGAGGGTCAGAGTGTGTCAGAGAGTGTCAGAGTGTGATAGAGAGTGTCTGAGAGATTTAGGGAGTGATAGAGAGTGTCAGAGAGTGACAGAGAGTGTCTGCGAGTGTCTGAAAGTGTCAGAGAGTGTCAGAGAGTGTCAGAGAGTGTCAGAGAGTGTCTGAGAGTGTCTGAGAGGGTCAGTGAGTGTCAATGAGTGTCAGAGAGTGTCAGAGAGTGATAGAGCGTGTCAGAGAGTGTCAGAGAGTGATAGAGAGTGTCTGAGAGTGTCAGAGAGTGTCATTGAGTGATAGAGAGTGTCAGAGAGTGTATGGGAGTGTCTGTGAGTGTCAGAGAGGGTCAGAGAGTGATAGAGAGTGTCTGAGAGTGTCAGAGAGTGTCAGAGACTATCTGAGAGTGTCTGAGAGAGTCTGAGATTGTCAGAGATTGTCAGAGAGTGTTAGAGAGTTTCAGAGAGTGATGGAGTGTGTCTGAGAGTGTCTGAGAGTGTCAGAGATGTCAGAGAGTGTTATAGAGTGTCTGAGAGTGTCAGAGAGTGTCAAAGAGTGTCAGATAAAGATAGAGAGAGTCTGAGAGTGTCAGAGAGAGTCTGAGAGTGTCTGAGAGTGTCTGAGAGTGTCTGAGAGTGTCTGAGAGAGTCTGAGAGTGTCAGAGAGTGTCAGAGAGTGTCTGAGAGTGTCTGAGAGAGTCTGAGAGTGTCAGAGAGTGATAGAGAGTGTCTGAGAGTGTCAGAGAGTGTCAGAGAGAGTCTGAGAGTGTCTGAGAGTGTCAGAGAGTGATAGAGAGTGATAGAGAGTGTCAGAGAGTGATAGAGAGTGATAGAGAGTGTCAGAGCTTGTCAGAGAGTGATTGAGAGTGATGGAGAGTGTCAGAGAGTGTCAGAGAGTGATAGAGAGCATCAGGGATTGTCAGAGAGTGTCAGAGAGTGATAGAGAGTTATAGAGAGTGATAGAGAGCGTCAGAGAGTGATAGAGAGTGATAGAGAGTGATAGAGAGTGTCAGAGAGTGTCAGAGAGTGTCAGAGACTATCAGATTTTGATAGAGTGTCTGAGAGTGTCTGAGAGTGACAGAGAGTGTCAGAGTGTGACAGAGAGTGATAGAGCGTGATAGAGAGTGTCAGAGAGTGTCTGAGAGTGTCAGCCAGTGTCTGAGAGAGTCAGTGAGTGTGAGACAGTGATAGAGAGTGTCTGAGAGTGTCAGAGATTGCCAGAGAGTGTCAGAGAGTGTCTGAGAGTGTCAGAGAGTGTCAGAGAGTGTCTGAGTGTGAGAGAGTGTCAGAGAGTGTCAGAGAGTGATAGAGAGAGTCTGAGAGTGTCTGAGAGTGACAAAGAGTGTCAGAGAGTGTCAAAGGGTGTCAGAGATGTGATAGAGAGTGATAGAGAGCGATAGAGAGTGTCAGAGAGTGATAGAGAGGGATAGAGAGTGTCAGAGTGTGACAGAGTGTGATAGAGAGTGATGGAGAGTGTCAGAGAGTGTCAGAGAGTGATAGAGAGCGTCAGAGAGTGTTTGAGAGTGTCAGAGTGTTAAAGAGTGATAGAGAGTAATAGAGAGCGTGAGAGAGAGATAGAGAGTGATAGAGAGTGTCAGAGAGTGTCACAGAGCGATAGTGAGTGATGGAGAGTGTCAGAGAGTGTCAGAGAGTGATAGAGAGCCTCAGAGAGTGTCTGAGAGTGTCCGAGAGTGTCTGAGAGAGTCAGTGAGTTTCAGACAGTGATAGAGAGTGTCGGAGTGTGTCTGAGAGTGTCAGAGATTGACAGAGTGTGTTCGAGAGTGTCAGAGAGTGATAGAGAGTGTCTGAGAGCGTCTGAGAGTGTCAGAGAGAGTCAAAGAGTGTCTGAGAGTGTCTGAGAGTGTCTGAGAGTGTCTGAGAGTGTGAGAGAGTGTGAGAGAGTGTCAGAGAGGGTCAGAGAGTGATAGAGAGTTTCTGATAGTTTCTGAGAGTGACAGAGAGTGTCTGAGAATGTCAGAGAGTATCAGAGAGTGTCTGAGAATGTCTGAGAGGGTCAGTGAGTGTCAGAGTGTGATAGAGAGCGATAGAGAGTGTCAGAGAGTGTCAGAGAGTGTCTGTGAGTGTCAGAGAGTGATAGAGAGTGTCTGAGAGTGTCAGAGAGTGTCAGAGAGTGATAGAGAGTGATAGACAGTGACTGAGAGTGTCAGAGAGTGTCAGAGTGTGTCAGAGAGTGTCAGAGTGTGATAGAGAGTGTCTGAGAGATTTAGGGAGTGATAGAGAGTGTCAGAGAGTGTCAGAGAGTGTCAGAGAGTGACAGAGAGCGTCTGAGAGAGTCTGAGAGTGTCAGAGAGTGTCAGAGAGTGTCTGAGAATGTCTGAGTGGGTCAGTGTGTGTCAGAGTGTGACAGAGAGTGATAGAGCGTGATATAGAGTGTCAGAGAGTGTCTGAGAGTGTCAGACAGTGTCTGAGACAGACAGATAGTGTCAGAGAGTGATAGAGAGTGTCCGAGAGTGTCAGCGTGTGTCTGAGAGTGTCTGAGAGTGTCAGAGATGTCAGAGAGTGATAGAGAGTGTCTGAGAGTTTCAGAGAGTGTCAGAGAGTATCAGATAGTGATAGAGAGTGTCTGAGAGTGCCAGAGAGTGTCAGAGAGTGATAGAGAGCGTCAGATAGTGTCAGAGAGTGTCTGAGAGTGTCTGAGAGAGTCTGAGAGTGTCAGAGAGTGTCAGAGATTGATAGAGAGTGTCTGAGAGTGTCTGAGATTGTCAGAGATGTCAGAGAGTGATAGAGTGTGTCTGAGAGTGTCAGATAAATATAGAGAGAGTCTGAGAGTGTCAGAGAGTGTCAGATAAAGATAGAGAGAGTCTGAGAGTGTTAGAGAGTGTCAGAGAGTGTCTGAGAGTATCTGAGAGAGTCTGAGAGTGTCAGAGAGTGTCTGAGAGTGTCTGAGAGAGTCTGAGAGTGTCGGAGAGTGATAAAGAGTGTCTGAGGGTGTCAGAGAGAGTCTGAGAGTGTCAGAGAGTGATAGAGAGCGTCAGAGAGTGTCTGAGAGTGTCAGAGAGTGTCTGAGAGAGTCAGTGAGTTTCAGACAGTGATAGAGAGTGATGGAGAGTGTCAGAGACTGTCAGAGAGTGATAGAGTGCGTCAGTGTCTGAGAGTGTCAGAGAGTGATAGAGAGTGATAGAGAGCGTCAGAGAGTGTCAGAGAGTGATCGAGAGTGATGGAGAGTGTCAGAGAGTATCAGAGAGTGATAGAGAGCGTCAGAGAGTGTCTGAAAGAGTCAGAGAGTGTCTGAGAGAGTCAGTGAGTGTCAGACAGGGATAGAGAGAGTCTGAGAGTGTCAGTGAGTGTCAGAGAGTGTCAGAGAGTGTCAGAGAGTGATAGAGAGTGTATGAGAGTGTCAGTGATTGTCAGAGAGTGTCAGAGAGTGATAGAGAGTGTCTGAGAGTGTCAGAGAGTGTCAGAGAATGTCTGAGAGTGTCTGAGAGAGTCAGAGAGTGATAGAGAGTGTATGAGAGTGTCTGTGAGTGCCAGAGAGGGTCAGAGATTGTCAGAGTTTGTCTGAGAGTGTCTGAGAGTGTCAGAGATGTCAGAGAGTGATAGTGAGTGTCTGAGAGTTTCAGAGAGTGTCAGAGAGTGTCAGATAGTGATAGAGAGTGTCTGAGAGTGTCTGAGAGTGCCAGAGAGTGTCAGAGAGTGATAGAGAGCGTCAGATAGTGTCAGAGAGTGTCTGAGAGTGTCTGAGAGAGTCTGAGAGTGTCAGAGAGTGTCAAAGAGTGTCAGAGCGTGATAGAGAGTGATAGACAGTGACTGAGAGTGTCAGAGAGTGTCAGAGTGTGTCAGAGAGTGTCAGAGTGTGATAGAGAGTGTCTGAGAGATTTAGTGAGTGATAGAGAGTGTCAGAGAGTGTCAGAGAGTGTCAGAGAGTGACAGAGAGCGCCTGAGAGAGTCTGAGAGTGTCAGAGAGTGTCAGAGAGTGTCTGAGAATGTCTGAGTGGGTCAGTGTGTGTCAGAGTGTGACAGAGAGTGATAGAGCGTGATAGAGAGTGTCAGAGAGTGTCTGAGAGTGTCAGCCAGTGTCTGAGAGAGTCAGTGAGTGTCAGACAGTGATAGAGAGTGTCTGAGAGTGTCAGAGATTGCCAGAGATTGCCAGAGAGTGTCAGAGAGTGTCTGAGAGTGTCTGAGAGTGTCTGAGAGAGTCTGAGAGTGTCAGAGAGTGTCAGAGATTGATAGAGAGTGTCTGAGATTGTCAGAGATGTCAGAGAGTGATAGAGTGTGTCTGAGAGTGTCAGATAAATATAGACAGTGTCTGAGAGTGTCAGAGAGTGTCTGAGAGAGTCAGTGAGTTTCAGACAGTGATAGAGAGTGATGGAGAGTGTCAGAGACTGTCAGAGAGTGATAGAGAGCGTCAGTGTCTGAGAGTGTCAGAGAGTGATAGAGAGTGATAGAGAGCGTCAGAGAGTGATAGAGAGTGATAGAGAGTGTCAGAGAGTGTCAGAGAGTGATCGAGAGTGATGGAGAGTGTCAGAGAGTATCAGAGAGTGATAGAGAGCGTCAGAGAGTGTCTGAAAGAGTCAGAGAGTGTCTGAGAGAGTCAGTGAGTGTCAGACAGGGATAGAGAGAGTCTGAGAGTGTCAGTGAGTGTCAGAGAGTGTCAGAGAGTGTCAGACAGTGTCAGAGAGTGATAGAGAGTGTATGAGAGTGTCAGAGAGTGTCAGAGAATGTCTGAGAGTGTCTGAGTGAGTCAGAGAGTGATGGAGAGTGTATGAGAGTGTCTGTGAGTGCCAGAGAGGGTCAGAGATTGTCAGAGTTTGTCTGATAGTGTCTGAGAGTGTCAGAGATGTCAGAGAGTGATAGAGTGTCTGAGAGTTTCAGAGAGTGTCAGAGAGTGCCAGATAGTGATAGAGAGTGTCTGAGAGTGCCAGAGAGTGTCAGAGAGTGATAGAGAGCGTCAGATAGTGTCAGAGAGTGTCTGAGAGTGTCTGAGAGAGTCTGAGAGTGTCAGAGAGTGTCAGAGATTGATAGAGAGTGTCTGAGAGTGTCTGAGATTGTCAGAGATGTCAGAGAGTGATAGAGTGTGTCTGAGAGTGTCAGAGAGTGTCAGATAAATATAGAGAGAGTCTGAGAGTGTCAGAGAGTGTCAGATAAAGATAGAGAGAGTCAGAGAGTGTCAGAGAGTGTCAGAGAGTGTCTGAGAGTGTCTGAGAGAGTCTGAGAGTGTCAGAGAGTGTCAGATAAAGATAGAGAGAGTCAGAGAGTGTCAGAGAGTGTCTGAGAGTGTCGGGGAGAGTCTGAGAGTGTCAGAGGGTGTCAGAGAGTGTCTGAGAGTTTCTGAGAGAGTCTGAGAGTGTCAGAGATTGATAAAGAGTGTCTGAGGGTGTCAGAGAGAGTCTGAGAGTGTCAGAGAGTGATAGAGAGCGTCAGAGAGTGTCTGAGAGTGTCAGAGAGTGTCTGAGAGAGTCAGTGAGTTTCAGACAGTGAGAGAGAGTGTCTGAGAGTGTCTGAGAGTGTTAGAGATTGACAGAGAGTGTCAGAGAGTGTCAGAGAGTGACAGAGAGTGTCTGAGAGAGTCTGAGAGTTTCAGAGAGTGTCAGAGAGTGATAGAGAGTGTCAGATAGTGTCAGAGAGTGATAGAGAGTGTCTGAGAGTGTCAGAGAGTGTCAGAGAGTGATAGAGAGAGTATGAGAGTGTCAGTGAGTGTCAGAGAGTGATAGAGAGTGTCTGAGAGTGTCAGAGAGTGTCAGAGAGTGATAGAGAGTGTATGAGAGTGTCAGTGAGTGTCAGAGAGTGTCAGAGAGTGTCTGAGAATGTCAGAGAGTGTCAGAGACTGTCTGCGAGTGTCTGAGAGAGTCAGAGAGTGATAGAGAGTGTATGAGAGTGTCTGTGAGTGCCAGAGAGTGTCAGAGAGTGTCAGAGATTGTCAGAGAGTGATAGAGAGTGTCTGAGTCAGACAGATAGTGTCAGAGAGTGATAGAGAGTGTCAGGGAGTGTCAGAGTGTGTCTGAGAGTGTCTGAGAGTGTCAGAGATGTCAGAATGTGATGGAGAGTGTCTGAGAGTGTCAGAGAGTGTCAGAGAGTGTCAGATAGTGATAGAGAGAGTCTGAGAGTGTCAGAGAGTGTCAGAGAGTGATAGAGAGCGTCAGATAGTGTCAGAGAGTGTCTGAGAGTGTCTGAGAGTGTCTGAGAGTGTCTGAGAGAGTCTGAGAGTGTCAGAGAGTGTCAGAGAGTGATAGAGAGTGTCTGAGAGTGTCTGAGAGTGATAGAGAGTGTCTGAGAGTGTCAGAGAGTGTCAGAGAGTGTCAGAGAGTGTCAGATAGTGATAGAGAGAGTCTGAGAGTGTCAGAGAGTGTCAGAGATTGATAGAGAGCGTCAGATAGTGTCGGAGAGTGTCTGAGAGTGTCTGAGAGAGTCTGAGAGTGTCAGAGAGTGTCAGAGAGTGATAGAGAGTGTCTGAGAGTGTCAGAGAGTGTCTGCGAGTGTCAGAGAGTGTCTGAGAGTGTCTGAGATAGTCTGAGAGTGTCATAGAGTGTCAGAGAGTGATAGAGAGTGTCAGAGAGTTTCTGAGAGAGTCTGAGAGTGTCAGAGATTGTCAGAGAGTGTTAAAGGGTGTCTGAGTCTGTCAGATAGTGTCAGAGAGTGATAGAGAGTGGCAGAGAGTGTGAGTGAGTGTCTGAGAGAGTCAGAGAGTGTCAGAGATTTATAGAGAGTGTCAGAGAGTGTCAGAGAGTGATGGAGTGTGTCTGAGCGTGTCTGAGAGTGCCAGAGATGTCAGAGAGTGATAGAGAGTGTCTGAGAGTGTCAGAGAGTGTCAGAGAGTGTCAGATAAAGATAGAGAGTGTATGAGAGTGTATGAGAGTGTCAGAGAGTGTCTGAGAGTGTCTGAGAGAGTCTGAGCGTGTCAGAGAGTGATAGAGAGTGTCTAAGGGTGTCAGAGAGTGTCTGACAGTGTCAGAGAGTGTCTCAGATAGTCTGAGAGAGTCTGAGAGTGGCAGAGAGTGATAGAGAGTGGCAGAGAGTGATAGAGAGTGTCAGAGAGTGTCAGAGAGTGTCAGAGAGATTCTGAGAGTGTCTGAGAGTGTCAGAGATGTGATAGAGATTGATAGAGAGCGATAGAGAGTGTCAGAGAGTGATAGAGAGCGATAGAGAGTGACAGGGCGTGTCAGAGAGTGATAGAGAGTGATGGAGAGTTTCAGAGAGTGTCAGAGAGTGATAGAGAGCATCAGAGAGTGTCTGAGAGTGTCAGAGAGTATCTGAGAGAGTCAGTGAGTTTCAGACAGTGATAGAGAGTGTCTGAGAGTGTCTGAGAGTGTCAGAGATTGACGGAGTGTGTCCGAGAGTGTCAGAGAGTGATAGAGAGTGTCTGAGAGAGTCTGAGAGTGTCAGAGAGTGTTGGAGAGTGTCAGAGAGTGATAGAGAGCCTCAGAGAGTGTCTGAGAGTGTCAGAGAGTATCTGAGAGAGTCAGTGAGTTTCAGACAGTGATAGAGAGTGTCTGAGAGTGTCTGAGAGTGTCAGAGATTGACGGAGTGTGTCCGAGAGTGTCAGAGAGTGATAGAGAGTGTCTGAGAGAGTCTGAGAGTGTCAGAGAGTGTCAAAGAGTGTCTGAGAGTGTGAGAGAGTGTGAGAGAGTGTCAGAGAGTGTCAGAGAGTGATAGAGAGTGTCAGAGAGTGATAGAGAGTGTCTGAGAGTGTCTGAGAGTGACAGAGAGTGTCTGAGAATGTCTGAGAGGGTCAGTGAGGGTCAGAGTGTGATAGAGTGATAGAGAGTGGCAGAGAGTGTCAGAGAGTGATAGAGAGTGATACAGTGTGTCTGAGAGTGTCAGAGAGGGTCAGAGTGTGTCAGAGAGTGTCAGAGTGTGATAGAGAGTGTCTGAGAGATTTAGGGAGTGATAGAGAGTGTCAGAGAGTGACAGAGAGTGTCTGCGAGTGTCTGAGAGTGTCAGAGAGTGTCAGAGAGTGTCAGAGAGTGTCTGAGAGTGTCTGAGAGGGTCAGTGAGTGTCAATGAATGTCAGGGAGTGTCAGAGAGTGATAGAGAGTGTCAGAGCGTGTCAGAGAGTGATAGAGAGTGTCTGAGAGTGTCAGAGAGTGTCATTGAGTGATAGAGAGTGTCAGAGAGTGTAGGGGAGTGTCTGTGAGTGTCAGAGAGGGTCAGAGAGTGATAGAGAGTGTCTGAGAGTGTCAGAGAGTGTCAGAGACTATCTGAGAGTGTCTGAGAGAGTCTGAGATTGTCAGAGATTGTCAGAGAGTGTTAGAGAGTGTCAGAGAGTGATGGAGTGTGTCTGAGAGTGTCTGAGAGTGTCAGAGATGTCAGAGAGTGTTATAGAGTGTCTGAGAGTGTCAGAGAGTGTCAGAGAGTGTCAGATAAAGATAGAGTGAGTCTGAGAGTGTCAGAGAGAGTCTGAGAGTGTCTGAGAGTGTCTGAGAGTGTCTGAGAGAGTCTGAGAGTGTCAGAGAGTGTCTGAGAGTGTCTGAGACAGTCTGAGAGTGTCAGAGAGTGTCAGAGAGTGATAGAGAGTGTCTGAGAGTGTCAGAGAGTGTCAGAGAGAGTCTGAGAGTGTCTGAGAGTGTCAGAGAGTGATAGAGAATGATAGAGAGTGTCAGAGAGTGATAGAGAGTGATAGAGAGTGTCAGAGCTTGTCAGAGAGTGATAGAGAGTGATGGAGAGTGTCAGAGAGTGTCAGAGAGTGATAGAGAGCGTCAGGGATTGTCAGAGAGTGTCAGAGAGTGATAGAGAGTTATAGAGAGTGATAGAGAGCGTCAGAGAGTGATAGAGAGTGATAGAGAGTGTCAGAGAGTGTCAGAGAGTGTCAGAGACTATCAGATTTTGATAGAGTGTCTGAGAGTGTCTGAGAGTGACAGAGAGTGTCAGAGTGTGACAGAGAGTGATAGAGCATGATAGAGAGTGTCTGAGAGTGTCTGAGATTGTCAGAGATGTCAGAGAGTGATAGAGTGTGTCTGAGAGTGTCAGATAAATATAGAGAGAGTCTGAGAGTGTCAGAGAGTGTCAGATAAAGATAGAGAGAGTCTGAGAGTGTTAGAGAGTGTCAGAGAGTGTCTGAGAGTATCTGAGAGAGTCTGAGAGTGTCAGAGAGTGTCTGAGAGTGTCTGAGAGAGTCTGAGAGTGTCGGAGAGTGATAAAGAGTGTCTGAGGGTGTCAGAGAGAGTCAGAGAGTGTCAGAGAGTGTCTGAGAGTGTCTGAGAGAGTCTGAGAGTGTCGGAGAGTGATAAAGAGTGTCTGAGGGTGTCAGAGAGAGTCTGAGAGTGTCAGAGAGTGATAGAGAGCGTCAGAGAGTGTCTGAGAGTGTCAGAGAGTGTCTGAGAGAGTCAGTGAGTTTCAGACAGTGATAGAGAGTGATGGAGAGTGTCAGAGACTGTCAGAGAGTGATAGAGAGCGTCAGTGTCTGAGAGTGTCAGAGAGTGATAGAGAGTGATAGAGAGCGTCAGAGAGTGATAGAGAGTGATAGAGAGTGTCAGAGAGTGTCAGAGAGTGATCGAGAGTGATGGAGAGTGTCAGAGAGTATCTGAGAGTGATAGAGAGCGTCAGAGTGTGTCTGAAAGAGTCAGAGAGTGTCTGAGAGAGTCAGTGAGTGTCAGACAGGGATAGAGAGAGTCTGAGAGTGTCAGTGAGTGTCAGAGAGTGTCAGAGTGTGTCAGAGAGTGATAGAGAGTGTATGAGAGTGTCAGTGATTGTCAGAGAGTGTCAGAGAGTGATAGAGAGTGTCTGAGAGTGTCAGAGAGTGTCAGAGAATGTCTGAGAGTGTCTGAGAGAGTCAGAGAGTGATAGAGAGTGTATGAGAGTGTCTGTGAGTGCCAGAGAGGGTCAGAGATTGACAGAGTTTGTCTGAGAGTGTCTGAGAGTGTCAGAGATGTCAGAGAGTGATAGAGAGTGTCTGAGAGTTTCAGAGAGTGTCAGAGAGTGTCAGATAGTGATAGAGAGTGTCTGACAGTGCCAGAGAGTGTCAGAGAGTGATAGAGAGCGTCAGATAGTGTCAGAGAGTGTCTGAGAGTGTCTGAGAGAGTCTGAGAGTGTCAGAGAGTGTCAGAGATTGATAGAGAGTGTCTGAGAGTGTCTGAGATTGTCAGAGATGTCAGAGAGTGATAGAGTGTGTCTGCGAGTGTCAGATAAATATAGAGAGAGTCTGAGAGTGTCAGAGAGTGTCAGATAAAGATAGAGAGAGTCTGAGAGTGTTAGAGAGTGTCAGAGAGTGTCTGAGAGTGTCTGAGAGAGTCTGAGAGTGTCAGAGGGTGTCAGAGAGTGTCAGAGAGTATCAGAAAGTGATAGAGAGCGTCAGAGAGTGTCTGAAAGAGTCAGAGAGTGATAGAGAGTGTCAGAGAGTGTCAGAGAGTGATAGAGAGTGTCTGAGAGTGTGTGAGAGTGTCAGAGAGATTCTGAGAGAGTCAGTGAGTTTCAGACTGTGATAGAGAGTGTCTGAGAGTGTCAGAGATTGACAGAGAGTGTCAGAGAGTGTCAGAGAGTGTCAGAGAGTGACAGAGAGTGTCAGAGAGTGATAGAGAGTGTCTGAGAGTGTCAGAGAGTGATAGAGAGTGTATGAGAGTGTCAGTGAGTGTCAGAGAGTGTCAGATAAAGATAGAGAGTGTATGAGAGTGTATGAGAGTGTCAGAGAGTGTCTGAGAGTGTCTGAGAGAGTCTGAGCGTGTCAGAGAGTGATAGAGAGTGTCTAAGGGTGTCAGAGAGTGTCTGACAGTGTCAGAGAGTGTCTCAGATAGTCTGAGAGAGTCTGAGAGTGGCAGAGAGTGATAGAGAGTGGCAGAGAGTGATAGAGAGTGTCAGAGAGTGTCAGAGAGTGTCAGAGAGATTCTGAGAGTGTCTGAGAGTGTCAGAGATGTGATAGAGATTGATAGAGAGCGATAGAGAGTGTCAGAGAGTGATAGAGAGCGATAGAGAGTGACAGGGCGTGTCAGAGAGTGATAGAGAGTGATGGAGAGTTTCAGAGAGTGTCAGAGAGTGATAGAGAGCATCAGAGAGTGTCTGAGAGTGTCAGAGAGTATCTGAGAGAGTCAGTGAGTTTCAGACAGTGATAGAGAGTGTCTGAGAGTGTCTGAGAGTGTCAGAGATTGACGGAGTGTGTCCGAGAGTGTCAGAGAGTGATAGAGAGTGTCTGAGAGAGTCTGAGAGTGTCAGAGAGTGTTGGAGAGTGTCAGAGAGTGATAGAGAGCCTCAGAGAGTGTCTGAGAGTGTCAGAGAGTATCTGAGAGAGTCAGTGAGTTTCAGACAGTGATAGAGAGTGTCTGAGAGTGTCTGAGAGTGTCAGAGATTGACGGAGTGTGTCCGAGAGTGTCAGAGAGTGATAGAGAGTGTCTGAGAGAGTCTGAGAGTGTCAGAGAGTGTCAAAGAGTGTCTGAGAGTGTGAGAGAGTGTGAGAGAGTGTCAGAGAGTGTCAGAGAGTGATAGAGAGTGTCAGAGAGTGATAGAGAGTGTCTGAGAGTGTCTGAGAGTGACAGAGAGTGTCTGAGAATGTCTGAGAGGGTCAGTGAGGGTCAGAGTGTGATAGAGTGATAGAGAGTGGCAGAGAGTGTCAGAGAGTGATAGAGAGTGATACAGTGTGTCTGAGAGTGTCAGAGAGGGTCAGAGTGTGTCAGAGAGTGTCAGAGTGTGATAGAGAGTGTCTGAGAGATTTAGGGAGTGATAGAGAGTGTCTGCGAGTGTCTGAGAGTGTCAGAGAGTGTCAGAGAGTGTCTGAGAGTGTCTGAGAGGGTCAGTGAGTGTCAATGAATGTCAGGGAGTGTCAGAGAGTGATAGAGAGTGTCAGAGCGTGTCAGAGAGTGATAGAGAGTGTCTGAGAGTGTCAGAGAGTGTCATTGAGTGATAGAGAGTGTCAGAGAGTGTAGGGGAGTGTCTGTGAGTGTCAGAGAGGGTCAGAGAGTGATAGAGAGT
Organism: Heterodontus francisci; assembly: GCF_036365525.1. Lineage (NCBI taxonomy): Eukaryota > Metazoa > Chordata > Chondrichthyes > Heterodontiformes > Heterodontidae > Heterodontus > Heterodontus francisci. The sequence goes on from NW_027142293.1 coordinate 673,751, forward strand.
GTCTGAGAGTGTCAGAGAGTGTCAGAGACTATCTGAGAGTGTCTGAGAGAGTCTGAGATTGTCAGAGATTGTCAGAGAGTGTTAGAGAGTGTCAGAGAGTGATGGAGTGTGTCTGAGAGTGTCTGAGAGTGTCAGAGATGTCAGAGAGTGTTATAGAGTGTCTGAGAGTGTCAGAGAGTGTCAGAGAGTGTCAGATAAAGATAGAGTGAGTCTGAGAGTGTCAGAGAGAGTCTGAGAGTGTCTGAGAGTGTCTGAGAGTGTCTGAGAGAGTCTGAGAGTGTCAGAGAGTGTCAGAGAGTGTCTGAGTGTCTGAGACAGTCTGAGAGTGTCAGAGAGTGTCAGAGAGTGATAGAGAGTGTCTGAGAGTGTCAGAGAGTGTCAGAGAGAGTCTGAGAGTGTCTGAGAGTGTCAGAGAGTGATAGAGAGTGATAGAGAGTGTCAGAGAGTGATAGAGAGTGATAGAGAGTGTCAGAGCTTGTCAGAGAGTGATAGAGAGTGATGGAGAGTGTCAGAGAGTGTCAGAGAGTGATAGAGAGCGTCAGGGATTGTCAGAGAGTGTCAGAGAGTGATAGAGAGTTATAGAGAGTGATAGAGAGCGTCAGAGAGTGATAGAGAGTGATAGAGAGTGTCAGAGAGTGTCAGAGAGTGTCAGAGAGTGTCAGAGTGTGACAGAGAGTGATAGAGCATGATAGAGAGTGTCTGAGAGTGTCTGAGATTGTCAGAGATGTCAGAGAGTGATAGAGTGTGTCTGAGAGTGTCAGATAAATATAGAGAGAGTCTGAGAGTGTCAGAGAGTGTCAGATAAAGATAGAGAGAGTCTGAGAGTGTTAGAGAGTGTCAGAGAGTGTCTGAGAGTATCTGAGAGAGTCTGAGAGTGTCAGAGAGTGTCTGAGAGTGTCTGAGAGAGTCTGAGAGTGTCGGAGAGTGATAAAGAGTGTCTGAGGGTGTCAGAGAGAGTCAGAGAGTGTCAGAGAGTGTCTGAGAGTGTCTGAGAGAGTCTGAGAGTGACGGAGAGTGATAAAGAGTGTCTGAGGGTGTCAGAGAGAGTCTGAGAGTGTCAGAGAGTGATAGAGAGCGTCAGAGAGTGTCTGAGAGTGTCAGAGAGTGTCTGAGAGAGTCAGTGAGTTTCAGACAGTGATAGAGAGTGATGGAGAGTGTCAGAGACTGTCAGAGAGTGATAGAGAGCGTCAGTGTCTGAGAGTGTCAGAGAGTGATAGAGAGTGATAGAGAGCGTCAGAGAGTGATAGAGAGTGATAGAGAGTGTCAGAGAGTGTCAGAGAGTGATCGAGAGTGATGGAGAGTGTCAGAGAGTATCTGAGAGTGATAGAGAGCGTCAGAGTGTGTCTGAAAGAGTCAGAGAGTGTCTGAGAGAGTCAGTGAGTGTCAGACAGGGATAGAGAGAGTCTGAGAGTGTCAGTGAGTGTCAGAGAGTGTCAGAGTGTGTCAGAGAGTGATAGAGAGTGTATGAGAGTGTCAGTGATTGTCAGAGAGTGTCAGAGAGTGATAGAGAGTGTCTGAGAGTGTCAGAGAGTGTCAGAGAATGTCTGAGAGTGTCTGAGAGAGTCAGAGAGTGATAGAGAGTGTATGAGAGTGTCTGTGAGTGCCAGAGAGGGTCAGAGATTGTCAGAGTTTGTCTGAGAGTGTCTGAGAGTGTCAGAGATGTCAGAGAGTGATAGAGAGTGTCTGAGAGTTTCAGAGAGTGTCAGAGAGTGTCAGATAGTGATAGAGAGTGTCTGACAGTGCCAGAGAGTGTCAGAGAGTGATAGAGAGCGTCAGATAGTGTCAGAGAGTGTCTGAGAGTGTCTGAGAGAGTCTGAGAGTGTCAGAGAGTGTCAGAGATTGATAGAGAGTGTCTGAGAGTGTCTGAGATTGTCAGAGATGTCAGAGAGTGATAGAGTGTGTCTGCGAGTGTCAGATAAATATAGAGAGAGTCTGAGAGTGTCAGAGAGTGTCAGATAAAGATAGAGAGAGTCTGAGAGTGTTAGAGAGTGTCAGAGAGTGTCTGAGAGTGTCTGAGAGAGTCTGAGAGTGTCAGAGGGTGTCAGAGAGTGTCAGAGAGTATCAGAAAGTGATAGAGAGCGTCAGAGAGTGTCTGAAAGAGTCAGAGAGTGATAGAGAGTGTCAGAGAGTGTCAGAGAGTGATAGAGAGTGTCTGAGAGTGTCTGAGAGTGTCAGAGAGAGTCTGAGAGAGTCAGTGAGTTTCAGACTGTGATAGAGAGTGTCTGAGAGTGTCAGAGATTGACAGAGAGTGTCAGAGAGTGTCAGAGAGTGTCAGAGAGTGACAGAGAGTGTCAGAGAGTGATAGAGAGTGTCTGAGAGTGTCAGAGAGTGATAGAGAGTGTATGAGAGTGTCAGTGAGTGTCAGAGAGTGTCAGAGAGTGTCTGAGAATGTCTGAGTGGGTCAGTGTGTGTCAGAGTGTGACAGAGAGTGATAGAACGTGATAGAGAGTGTCAGAGAGTGTCTGAGAGTGTCAGACAGTGTCTGAGAGAGTCAGTGAGTGTCAGACAGTGATAGAGAGTGTCTGGGAGTGTCAGAGATTGCCAGAGAGTGTCAGAGAGTGTCTGAGAGTGTCAGAGAGTGTCAGAGAGTGTCTGAGAGTGTGAGAGAGTGTCAGAGAGTGTCAGAGAGTGATAGAGAGAGTCTGAGAGTGTCTGAGAGTGACAGAGAGTGTCAGAGAGTGTCAAAGGGTGTCAGAGATGTGATAGAGAGTGATAGAGAGCGATAGAGAGTGTCAGAGAGTGATAGAGAGTGATAGAGAGTGTCAGAGTGTGACAGAGAGTGATAGAGAGTGATGGAGAGTGTCAGAGAGTGTCAGAGAGTATTAGAGAGTGATAGAGAGTAATAGAGAGCGTGAGAGAGATATAGAGAGTGATAGAGAGTGTCAGAGAGTGTCACAGAGCGATAGTGAGTGATGGAGAGTGTCAGAGAGTGTCAGAGAGTGATAGAGAGCCTCAGAGAGTGTCTGAGAGTGACCGAGAGTGTCTGAGAGAGTCAGTGAGTTTCAGACAGTGATAGAGAGTGTCTGAGAGAGTCTGAGAGTGTCAGAGAGAGTCAAAGAGTGTCTGAGAGTGTCTGAGAGTGTCTGAGAGTGTCTGAGAGTGTGAGAGAGTGTCAGAGAGTGTCAGAGAGTGTCAGAGAGTGATAGAGAGATTCTGAGAGTTTCTGAGAGTGACAGAGAGTGTCTGAGAATGTCAGAGAGTATCAGAGAGTGTCTGAGAATGTCTGAGAGGGTCAGTGAGTGTCAGAGTGTGATAGAGAGCGATAGAGAGTGTCAGAGAGTGTCTGTGAGTGTCAGAGAGTGATAGAGAGTGATAGAGAGTGTCAGAGTGTGACAGAGAGTGATAGAGAGTGATGGAGAGTGTCAGAGAGTGTCAGAGAGTGATAGAGAGTGATAGACAGTGACTGAGAGTGTCAGAGAGTGTCAGCGTGTGTCAGAGAGTGTCAGAGTGTGATAGAGAGTGTCTGAGAGATTTAGGGAGTGATAGAGAGTGTCAGAGAGTGTCAGAGAGTGTCAGAGAGTGTCAGAGAGTGTCAGAGAGTGACAGAGAGCGTCTGAGAGAGTCTGAGAGTGTCAGAGAGTGTCAGAGAGTGTCTGAGAATGTCTGAGTGGGTCAGTGTGTGTCAGAGTGTGACAGAGAGTGATAGAGCGTGATAGAGAGTGTCAGAGAGTGTCTGAGAGTGTCAGACAGTGTCTGAGAGAGTCAGTGAGTGTCAGACAGTGATAGAGAGTGTCTGAGAGTGTCAGAGATTGCCAGAGAGTGTCAGAGAGTGTCAGAGAGTGTCTGAGAGTGTCAGAGAGTGTCAGAGAGTGTCTGAGAGTGTCAGAGAGTGTCAGGGAGTGTCAGAGAGTGATAGAGAGAGTCTGAGAGTGTCTGAGAGTGACAGAGAGTGTCAGAGAGTGTCAAAGGGTGTCAGAGATGTGATAGAGAGTGATAGAGAGCGATAGAGAGTGTCAGAGAGTGATAGAGAGTGTCAGAGTGTGACAGAGAGTGATAGAGAGTGATGGAGAGTGTCAGAGAGTGTCAGAGAGTGATAGAGAGTGTCAGAGAGTGTTTGAGAGTGTCAGAGAGTGTTAGAGAGTGATAGAGAGTAATAGAGAGCGTGAGAGAGAGATAGAGAGTGATAGAGAGTGTCAGAGAGTGTCACAGAGTGATAGTGAGTGATGGAGAGTGTCAGAGAGTGTCAGAGAGTGATAGAGAGCCTCAGAGAGTGTCTGAGAGTGTCAGAGAGTGTCTGAGAGAGTCAGTGAGTTTCAGACAGTGACAGAGAGTGTCTGAGAGTGTCTGAGAGTTTCAGAGATTGACAGAGTGTGTTCGAGAGTGTCAGAGAGTGATAGAGAGTGTCTGAGAGAGTCTGAGAGTGTCAGAGAGAGTCAAAGAGTGTCTGAGAGTGTCTGAGAGTGTCTGAGAGTGTGAGAGAGTGTGAGAGAGTGTCAGAGAGTGTCAGAGAGTGTCAGAGAGTGTCAGAGAGTGATAGAGAGTGTCTGAGAGTGTCTGAGAGTGACAGAGAGTGTCTGATAATGTCAGAGAGTATCAGAGAGTGTCTGAGAATGTCTGAGAGGATCAGTGAGTGTCAGAGTGTGATAGAGAGCGATAGAGAGTGTCAGAGAGTGTCTGTGAGTGTCAGACAGTGATAGAGAGTGATAGAGAGTGTCTGAGAGTGTCAGAGAGTGTCAGAGTGTGTCAGAGAGTGTCAGAGTGTGATAGAGAGTGTCTGAGAGATTTAGGGAGTGATAGAGAGTGTCAGAGAGTTTCAGAGAGTGTCAGAGAGTGACAGAGAGCGTCTGAGAGTGTCTGTGAGTGTCAGAGAGTGTCAGAGAGTGTCAGAGAGTGTCTGAGAGTGTCTGAGAGGGTCAGTGAGTGTCAGAGAGTGTCAGAGAGTTATAGAGAGTGTCAGAGAGTGTCAGAGAGTGATAGAGAGTGTCTGAGAGTGTCAGAGAGTGTCATTGAGTGATAGAGAGTGTCAGAGAGTGTCAGAGAGTTATAGAGAGTGTCAGAGAGCGTCAGAGAGTGATAGAGAGTGTCTGAGAGTGTCAGAGAGTGTCAGAGACTATCTGAGAGTGTCTGAGAGAGTCAAGAGAGTGTCAGAGATTGTCAGAGAGTGACAGAGAGTGTCAGAGAGTTTCCGAGAGAGTCTGAGAGTGTCAGAGATGTCAGAGAGTGATATACAGTGTCTAAGAGTGTCTGAGAGTGTCTGAGATAGTCGGAGAGTGTCAGAGAGTGTCAGAGAGTGAAAGAGAGTGTCTGAGAGTTTCCGAGAGTGTCTGAGAGTGTCAGAGAGTGTCAGAGAGTGATAGAGAGTGACAGAGAGTGATAGAGAGTGTCAGAGAGTGTCAGACAGTGATAGAGAGTGTCTGAAAGTGTCAGAGAGTGTCAGAGAGTGCCTGAGACTGTCAGAGAGTGACGGAGAGTGATAGAGAGTGTCTGAGAGTGTCAGAGAGTGTCAGAGTGTGTCAGAGAGTGTCAGAGAGTGATAGAGAGTGTCTGAGAGTGTTAGGGAGTGATAGAGAGTGTCAGAAGGTGTCAGAGGGTGACAGAGAGTGTCTGAGAGTGTCTGAGAGTGTCTGAGAGTGTCAGAGAGTGATAGAGAGTGACAGAGTGATAGAGAGTGTCAGAGAGTGTCAGAGAGTGTCAGAGAGTGATTGAGTGTGTCTGAGAGAGTCTGAGACTGTCAGAGATGTCAGAGAGTGATAGAGAGTGTTAGAGAGTGTTAGAGAGTGTCAGAGAGTGTCAGAGAGTGTCAGATAGTGTCAGATAGTGATAGAGAGAGTCTGAGAGTGTCAGAGAGTTTCAGAGAGTGTCTGAGAGTGTCTGAGAGTGTCTGAGAGAGTCTGAGAGTGTCAGAGATTGACAGAGTGTGTCAGAGAGTGTCAGAAAGTGTCAGAGAGTGTCAGAGAATGTCAGAGAGTGTGTGAGAGTGACAGAGTGTGTCTGAGAGCGTCTGAGAGTGTCTGAGAGGTCAGAGAGTGATAGAGAGTGTCTGAGAGTGTCAGAGAGTGTCATATAGTGATAGAGAGTGTCTGAGAGTGTCAGAGAGTGTTAGAGAGTGATAGAGAGTAATGGAGAGCGTGAGAGAGAGATAGAGAGTGATAGAGAGTGTCAGAGAGTGTCACAGAGTGATAGTGAGTGATGGAGAGTGTCAGAGAGTGTCAGAGAGTGATAGAGAGCCTCAGAGCGTGTCTGAGAGTGTCAGAGAGTGTCTGAGAGAGTCAGTGAGTTTCAGACAGTGATAGAGAGTGTCTGAGAGTGTCTGAGAGTGTCAGAGATTGACAGAGTGTGTTCGAGAGTGTCAGAGAGTGATAGAGAGTGTCTGAGAGAGTCTGAGAGTGTCAGAGAGAGGCAAAGAGTGTCTGAGAGTGTCTGAGAGTGTGAGAGAGTGTGAGAGAGTGTGAGAGAGTGTGAGAGAGTGTCAGAGAGTTTCAGAGAGTGATAGAGAGTGTCTGAGAGTGTCTGAGAGTGACAGAGAGTGTCTGAGAATGTCTGAGAGGGTCAGTGAGTGTCAGAGTGTGATAGAGAGCGATAGAGAGTGTCAGAGAGAGTCTGTGAGTGTCAGACAGTGATAGAGAGTGATAGAGAGTGTCTGAGAGTTTCAGAGAGTGTCAGAGAGTGATAGAGAGTGATTGACAGTGACTGAGAGTGTCTGAGAGTGTCAGAGAGTGTCAGAGAGTGTCAGAGAGTGTCAGAGAGTGATAGAGAGAGTCTGAGAGTGTCTGAGAGTGACAGAGATTGTCAGAGAGTGTCAAAGGGTGTCAGAGATGTGATAGAGAGTGATAGAGAGCGATAGAGAGTGTCAGAGAGTGATAGAGAGTGATAGAGAGTGTCAGAGTGTGACAGAGAGTGATAGAGAGTGATGGAGAGTGTCAGAGAGTGTCAGAGAGTGATAGAGAGCGTCAGAGTGTTTGAGAGTGTCAGAGAGTGTTAGAGAGTGATAGAGAGTAATGGAGAGCGTGAGAGAGAGATAGAGAGTGATAGAGAGTGTCAGAGAGTGTCACAGAGTGATAGTGAGTGATAGAGAGCCTCAGAGAGTGTCTGAGAGTGTCAGAGAGTGTCTCAGAGAGTCAGTGAGTTTCAGACAGTGATAGAGAGTGTCTGAGAGTGTCTGAGAGTGTCAGAGATTGACAGAGTGTGTTCGAGAGTGTCAGAGAGTGATAGAGAGTGTCTGAGAGAGTCTGAGAGTGTCAGAGAGAGTCAAAGAGTGTCTGAGAGTGTCTGAGAGTGTCTGAGAGTGTGAGAGAGTGTGAGAGAGTGTCAGAGAGTGTCAGAGAGTTTCAGAGAGTGATAGAGAGTGTCTGAGAGTGTCTGAGAGTGACAGAGAGTGTCGGAGAATGTCAGAGATTATCAGAGAGTGTCTGAGAATGTCTGAGAGGGTCAGTGAGTGTCAGAGTGTGATAGAGAGCGATAGAGATTGTCAGAGAGTGTCTGTGAGTGTCAGACAGTGATAGAGAGTGATAGAGAGTGTCTGAGAGTGTCAGAGAGTGTCAGAGAGTGATGGAGAGTGATTGACAGTGACTGAGAGTGTCAGAGAGTGTCAGAGTGTGTCAGAGAGTGTCAGAGTGTGATAGAGAGTGTCTGAGATATTTAGGGAGTGATAGAGAGTGTCAGAGAGTGTCAGAGAGTGTCAGAGAGTGACAGAGAGCGTCTGAGAGTGTCTGAGAGTGTCAGAGAGTGTCTGAGAGTGTCTGAGAGGGTCAGTGAGTGTCAGAGATTGTCAGAGAGTGTCAGAGAGTGATAGAGAGTGTCAGAGAGTGTCAGAGAGTGATAGAGAGTGTCTGAGAGTGTCAGAGAGTGCCATTGAGTGATAGAGAATGTCAGAGAGTGTCAGAGAGTGTATGGGAGTGTCTGTGAGTGTCAGAGAGGGTCAGAGAGTGATAGAGAGTGTCTGAGAGTGTCAGAGAGTGTCAGAGACTATCTGAGAGTGTCTGAGAGAGTCAGACAGTGTCAGAGATTGTCAGAGAGTGACAGAGAGTGTCAGAGAGTTTCCGAGAGTGTCTGAGATGTCAGAGAGTGATATAGAGTGTCTGAGAGTGTCAGAGAGTGTCAGAGAGTGTCAGATAAAGATAGAGAGAGTCTGAGAGTGTCAGAGAGTGTCAGAGAGTGTCAGAGAGTGTCAGAGAGTGTCTGAGAGAGTCTGAGAGTGTCAAAGAGTGTCAGAGAGTCTCTGAGAGAGTCTAAGAGTGTCAGAGAGTGATAAAGAGTGTCTGAGGGTGTCAGAGAGAGTCTGAGAGTGTCAGAGAGCGTCTGAGAGTCTCTGAGAGTGTCTGAGATAGTCTGAGAGTGTCAGAGAGTGTCAGAGAGTGATAGAGAGTGTCTGAGAGTGTCAGAGAGTGTCAGAGAGAGTCTGAGAGTGTCAGAGAGTGTCAGAGAGTGATAGAGAGTGATAGAGAGTGTCAGAGAGTGTCAGAGAGTGTCAGATAGTGATAGAGAGTGTCTGAGAGTGTCAGAGAGCGTCTGAGAGTCTCTGAGAGTGTCTGAGAGAGTCTGAGAGTGTCAGAGAGTGTCAGAGAGTGATAGAGAGTGTCTGAGAGTGTCAGAGAGTGTCAGAGAGAGTCTGAGAGTGTCAGAGAGTGATAGAGAGTGACAGAGTGATAGAGAGTGTCAGAGAGTGTCAGAGAGTGATTGAGTGTGTCTGAGAGAGTCTGAGACTGTCAGAGATGTCAGAGAGTGATAGAGAGTGATAGAGAGTGTTAGAGAGTGTCTGAGAGTGTCAGAGAGTGTCGGAGAGTGTCAGATAGTGATAGAGAGAGTCTGAGAGTGTCAGAGAGTTTCAGAGAGTGTCTGAGAGTGTCTGAGAGTGTCTGAGAGAGTCTGAGAGTGTCAGAGATTGACAGAGTGTGTCAGAGAGTGTCAGAGAGTGTCAGAGAATGTCAGAGAGTGTCTGAGAGTGACAGAGTGTGTCTGAGAGCGTCTGAGAGTGTCTGAGAGGTCAGAGAGTGATAGAGAGTGTCTGAGAGTGTCAGAGAGTGTCAGAGAGTGTCAGAGAGTGTCTGAGACTGTCAGAGAGTGATAGAGAGTGTCTGAGAGTGTCAGAGAGTGTCAGAGTGTGTCTGAGAGTGTCTGAGAGTGTCAGAGAGTGATAGAGAGTGTCTGAGAGAGTTAGGGAGTGATAGAGAGTGTCACAGAGTGTCAGAGAGTGACAGAGAGTGTCAGAGAGTAGCAGAGAGTGTCTGAGAGTGTCTTAGAGGGTCCGTGAGTGTCAGAGAGTGTTAGCGAGTGTCAGAGAGTGTCAGAGTGTGTCACAGAGTGTCAGAGAGTGATAGAGAGTGTCAGAGAGTGTCAGAGAGTGATAGAGAGTAATAGAGAGTGTCAGAGAGTGTCTGAGAGTGAAAGAGATTGATAGAGAGTGTCTGAGAGTGTCTGAGAGTGTCTGAGAGTGTGAGAGAGTGTCTGAGAGTGATAGAGATTGATAGAGAGTGTCTGAGAGAGTCTGAGAGTGTCAGAGAGTGTCAGAGTGTGTCAGCGAGTGACAGAGAGTGTCTGAGTGTGTCAGAGAGTGTCAGAGAGTGTCTGAGAGTGTCTGAGAGTGTCAGAGAGTGTCAGAGACTATCTGAGAGTGTCTGAGAGAGTCAGAGAGTGTCAGAGATTGTCAGAGAGTGACAGAGAGTGTCAGAGAGTTTCCGAGAGTGTCTGAGAGTGTCAGAGATGTCAGAGAGTGATATAGAGTGTCTGAGAGTGTCAGAGAGTGTCAGATAAAGAGAGAGAGAGTCTGAGAGTGTCAGAGAGTGTCAGAGAGTGTCTGAGAGTGTCTGAGAGAGTCTGAGAGTGTCAGAGAGTGTCAGAGAGTCTCTGAGAGAGTCTAAGAGTGTCAGAGAGTGATAACGAGTGTCTGAGGGTGTCAGAGAGAGTCTGAGAGTGTCAGAGAGCGTCTGAGAGTGTCTGAGAGTGTCAGAGAGTGATAGAGAGTGTCTGAGAGTGTCAGAGAGTGTCAGAGAGAGTCTGAGAGTGTCAGAGAGTGATAGAGAGTGATAGAGAGTGTCAGAGAGTGTCAGAGAGTGTCAGATAGTGATAGAGAGTGTCTGAGAGTGTCAGAGAGTGTCAGAGAGTGTCAGAGAGTGTCTGAGACTGTCAGAGAGTGACAGAGAGTGATAGAGAGTGTCTGAGAGTGTCAGAGAGTGTCAGAGTGTGTCAGAGAGTGTCAGAGAGTGATAGAGAGTGTCTGAGAGAGTCTGAGACTGTCAGAGATGTCAGAGAGTGATAGAGAGTGATCGAGAGTGTTAGAGAGTGTCTGAGAGTGTCAGAGAGTGTCAGAGTGTCAGATAGTGATAGAGAGAGTCTGAGAGTGTCAGAGAGTTTCAGAGAGTGTCTGAGAGTGTCTGAGAGAGTCTGAGAGTGTCAGAGATTGACAGAGTGTGTCAGAGAGTGTCAGAGAGTGTCAGAGAATGTCAGAGAGTGTCTGAGAGTGACAGAGTGTGTCTGAGAGCGTCTGAGAGTGTCTGAGAGGTCAGAGAGTGATAGAGAGTGTCTGAGAGTGTCAGAGAGTGTCTGAGACTGCCAGAGAGTGATAGAGAGTGTCTGAGAGTGTCAGAGAGTTTCAGAGTGTGTCAGAGAGTGTCAGAGAGTGATAGAGAGTGTCTGAGAGTGTTAGGGAGTGATAGAGAGTGTCACAGAGTGTCAGAGAGTGACAGAGAGTGTCTGAGAGTGTCAGAGAGTAGCAGAGAGTGTCTGAGAGTGTCTTAGAGGGTCAGTGAGTGTCAGAGAGTGATAGAGAGTGTCAGAGAGTGTCAGAGTGTGTCACAGAATGTCAGAGAGTGATAGAGAGTGTCAGAGAGTGTCAGAGAGTGATAGAGTGTAATAGAGAGTGTCAGAGAGTGTCTGAGAGTGAAAGAGATTGATAGAGAGTGTCTGAGAGTGTCTGAGAGTGTCTGAGAGTGTGAGAGAGTGTCTGAGAGTGATAGAGATTGATAGAGAGTGTCTGAGAGTGTCTGAGAGTGTCAGAGAGTGTCAGAGTGTGTCAGCGAGTGACAGAGAGTGGCTGAGTGTGTCAGAGAGTGTCAGAGGGTGTCTGAGAGTGTCTGAGAGTGTCTGAGAGGGTCAGTGAGTGTCAGAGAGTGATAGAGGGTGTCAGAGAGTGTCAGAGAGTGTCAAACAGTGAAAGAGAGTGTCAGAGAGCGTCAGAGAATGAAAGAGAGTGATAGAGAGTGGCAGAGAGTGTCTGAGAGTGACAGAGATTGTCAGAGAGTGTCAAAGGGTGTCAGAGATGTGATAGAGAGTGATAGAGAGCGATAGAGAGTGTCAGAGAGTGATAGAGAGTGATAGAGAGTGTCAGAGTGTGACAGAGAGTGATAGAGAGTGATGGAGAGTGTCAGAGAGTGTCAGAGAGTGATAGAGAGCGTCAGAGAGTGTTTGAGAGTGTCAGAGAGTGTTAGAGAGTGATAGAGAGTAATGGAGAGCGTGAGAGAGAGATAGCGAGTGATAGAGAGTGTCAGAGAGTGTCACAGAGTGATAGTGAGTGATGGTGAGTGTCAGAGAGTGTCAGAGAGTGATAGAGAGCCTCAGAGAGTGTCTGAGAGTGTCAGAGAGTGTCTGAGAGAGTCAGTGAGTTTCAGACAGTGATAGAGAGTGTCTGAGAGTGTCTGAGAGTGTCAGAGATTGACAGAGTGTGTTCGAGAGTGTCAGAGAGTGATAGAGAGTGTCTGAGAGAGTCTGAGTGTGTCAGAGAGAGTCAAAGAGTGTCTGAGAGTGTCTGAGAGTGTCTGAGAGTGTGAGAGAGTGTCAGAGAGTGTCAGAGAGTGTCAGAGAGTTTCAGAAGTGATAGAGAGTGTCTGAGAGTGTCTGAGAGTGACAGAGAATGTCGGAGAATGTCAGAGATTATCAGAGAGTGTCTGAGAATGTCTGAGAGTGTCTGTGAGTGTCAGACAGTGATAGAGAGTGATAGAGAGTGTCTGAGAGTGTCAGAGAGTGTCAGAGAGTGATGGAGAGTGATTGACAGTGACTGAGAGTGTCAGAGAGTGTCAGAGTGTGTCAGAGAGTGTCAGAGTGTGTCAGCGAGTGACAGAGAGTGGCTGAGTGTGTCAGAGAGTGTCAGAGGGTGTCTGAGAGTGTCTGAGAGTGTCTGAGAGGGTCAGTGAGTGTCAGAGAGTGATAGAGGGTGTCAGAGAGTGTCAGAGAGTGTCAAACAGTGAAAGAGAGTGTCAGAGAGCGTCAGAGAATGAAAGAGAGTGATAGAGAGTGGCAGAGAGTGTCTGAGAGTGACAGAGATTGTCAGAGAGTGTCAAAGGGTGTCAGAGATGTGATAGAGAGTGATAGAGAGCGATAGAGAGTGTCAGAGAGTGATAGAGAGTGATAGAGAGTGTCAGAGTGTGACAGAGAGTGATAGAGAGTGATGGAGAGTGTCAGAGAGTGTCAGAGAGTGATAGAGAGCGTCAGAGAGTGTTTGAGAGTGTCAGAGAGTGTTAGAGAGTGATAGAGAGTAATGGAGAGCGTGAGAGAGAGATAGCGAGTGATAGAGAGTGTCAGAGAGTGTCACAGAGTGATAGTGAGTGATGGTGAGTGTCAGAGAGTGTCAGAGAGTGATAGAGAGCCTCAGAGAGTGTCTGAGAGTGTCAGAGAGTGTCTGAGAGAGTCAGTGAGTTTCAGACAGTGATAGAGAGTGTCTGAGAGTGTCTGAGAGTGTCAGAGATTGACAGAGTGTGTTCGAGAGTGTCAGAGAGTGATAGAGAGTGTCTGAGAGAGTCTGAGAGTGTCAGAGAGAGTCAAAGAGTGTCTGAGAGTGTCTGAGAGTGTCTGAGAGTGTGAGAGAGTGTGAGAGAGTGTCAGAGAGTGTCAGAGAGTTTCAGAAGTGATAGAGAGTGTCTGAGAGTGTCTGAGAGTGACAGAGAATGTCGGAGAATGTCAGAGATTATCAGAGAGTGTCTGAGAATGTCTGAGAGGGTCAGTGAGTGTCAGAGTGTGATAGAGAGCGATAGAGATTGTCAGAGAGTGTCTGTGAGTGTCAGAGAGTGATAGAGAGTGATAGAGAGTGATAGAGAGTGTCTGAGAGTGTCAGAGAGTGTCAGAGAGTGATGGAGAGTGATTGACAGTGACTGAGAGTGTCAGAGAGTGTCAGAGTGTGTCAGAGAGTGTCAGAGTGTGATAGAGAGTGTCTGAGATATTTAGGGAGTGACAGAGAGTGTCAGAGAGTGTCAGAGAGTGTCAGAGAGTGACAGAGAGCTTCTGAGAGTGTCTGAGAGTGTCAGAGAGTGTCTGAGAGTGTCTGAGAGTGTCAGAGAGTGTCTGAGAGTGTCTGAGAGGGTCAGTGAGTGTCAGAGATAGTCAGAGAGTGTCAGAGAGTGATAGAGAGTGTCAGAGAGTGTCAGAGAGTGATAGAGAGTGTCTGAGAGTGTCAGAGAGTGTCATTGAGTGATAGAGAATGTCAGAGAGTGTCAGAGAGTGTATGGGAGTGTCTGTGAGTGTCAGAGACTATCTGAGAGTGTCTGAGAGAGTCAGACAGTGTCAGAGATTGTCAGAGAGTGACAGAGAGTGTCAGAGAGTTTCCGAGAGTGTCTGAGATGTCAGAGAGTGATATAGAGTGTCTGAGAGTGTCAGAGAGTGTCAGAGAGTGTCTGAGAGAGTCTGAGAGTGTCAGAGAGAGTCAGAGAGTCTCTGAGAGAGTCTAAGAGTGTCAGAGAGTGATAAAGAGTGTCTGAGGGTGTCAGAGAGAGTCTGAGAGTGTCAGAGAGCGTCTGAGAGTCTCTGAGAGTGTCTGAGATAGTCTGAGAGTGTCAGAGAGTGTCAGAGAGTGATAGAGAGTGTCTGAGAGTGTCAGAGAGTGTCAGAGAGAGTCTGAGAGTGTCAGAGAGTGTCAGAGAGTGTCAGAGAGTGATAGAGAGTGACAGAGAGTGTCAGAGAGTGTCAGAGAGTGTCAGATAGTGATAGAGAGTGTCTGAGAGTGTCAGAGAGTGTCTGAGAGAGTCTGAGAGTGTCAGAGAGTGATAGAGAGTGACAGAGTGATAGAGAGTGTCAGAGAGTGTCAGAGAGTGATTGAGTGTGTCTGAGAGAGTCTGAGACTGTCAGAGATGTCAGAGAGTGATAGAGAGTGATAGAGAGTGTTAGAGAGTGTCTGAGAGTGTCAGAGAGTGTCGGAGAGTGTCAGATAGTGATAGAGAGAGTCTGAGAGTGTCAGAGAGTTTCAGAGAGTGTCTGAGAGTGTCTGAGAGTGTCTGAGAGAGTCTGAGAGTGTCAGAGATTGACAGAGTGTGTCAGAGAGTGTCAGAGAGTGTCAGAGAATGTCAGAGAGTGTCTGAGAGTGACAGAGTGTGTCTGAGAGCGTCTGAGAGTGTCTGAGAGGTCAGAGAGTGATAGAGAGTGATAGAGAGTGTCTGAGAGTGTCAGAGAGTGTCAGAGAGTGTCAGAGAGTGTCTGAGAGTGTCAGAGAGTGATAGAGAGTGTCTGAGAGTGTCAGAGAGTGTCAGAGTGTGTCTGAGAGTGTCAGAGAGTGATAGAGAGTGTCTGAGAGAGTTAGGGAGTGATAGAGAGTGTCACAGAGTGTCAGAGAGTGTCTGAGAGTGTCAGAGAGTAGCAGAGAGTGTCTGAGAGTGTCTTAGAGGGTCCGTGAGTGTCAGAGAGTGTTAGCGAGTGTCAGAGAGTGTCAGAGTGTGTCACAGAGTGTCAGAGAGTGATAGAGAGTGTCAGAGAGTGTCAGAGAGTGATAGAGAGTAATAGAGAGTGTCAGAGAGTGTCTGAGAGTGAAAGAGATTGATAGAGAGTGTCTGAGAGTGTCTGAGAGTGTCTGAGAGTGTGAGAGAGTGTCTGAGAGTGATAGAGATTGATAGAGAGTGTCTGAGAGAGTCTGAGAGTGTCAGAGAGTGTCAGAGTGTGTCAGCGAGTGACAGAGAGTGTCTGAGTGTGTCAGAGAGTGTCAGAGAGTGTCTGAGAGTGTCTGAGAGTGTCAGAGAGTGTCTGAGACTATCTGAGAGTGTCTGAGAGAGTCAGAGAGTGTCAGAGATTGTCAGAGAGTGACAGAGAGTGTCAGAGAGTTTCCGAGAGTGTCTGAGAGTGTCAGAGATGTCAGAGAGTGATATAGAGTGTCTGAGAGTGTCAGAGAGTGTCAGAGAGTGTCAGATAAAGAGAGAGAGAGTCTGAGAGTGTCAGAGAGTGTCAGAGAGTGTCTGAGAGTGTCTGAGAGAGTCTGAGAGTGTCAGAGAGTGTCAGAGAGTCTCTGAGAGAGTCTAAGAGTGTCAGAGAGTGATAACGAGTGTCTGAGGGTGTCAGAGAGAGTCTGAGAGTGTCAGAGAGCGTCTGAGAGTGTCTGAGAGTGTCAGAGAGTGATAGAGAGTGTCTGAGAGTGTCAGAGAGTGTCAGAGAGAGTCAGAGAGTGTCAGAGAGGGATAGAGAGTGATAGAGAGTGTCAGAGAGTGTCAGAGAGTGTCAGATAGTGATAGAGAGTGTCTGAGAGAGTCTGAGAGTGTCAGAGAGTGTCAGAGTGTGTCAGCGAGTTACAGAGAGTGTCTGAGAGTGTCTGAGGGTGTCAGAGAGAGTCTGAGAGTGTCAGAGAGCGTCTGAGAGTGTCAGAGAGTGATAGAGAGTGATAGAGAGTGTCAGAGAGTGTCAGAGAGTGTCAGATAGTGATAGAGAGTGTCTGAGAGTGTCAGAGAGTGTCAGAGAGTGTCAGAGAGTGTCTGAGAGTGTCAGAGAGTGTCAGAGTGTGTCAGAGAGTGTCAGAGAGTGATAGAGAGTGTCTGAGAGAGTCTGAGACTGTCAGAGATGTCAGAGAGTGATAGAGAGTGATCGAGAGTGTTAGAGAGTGTCTGAGAGTGTCAGAGAGTGTCAGAGAGTGTCAGATAGTGATAGGGAGAGTCTGAGAGTGTCAGAGAGTTTCAGAGAGTGTCTGAGAGTGTCTGAGAGAGTCTGAGAGTGTCAGAGATTGACAGAGTGTGTCAGAGAGTGTCAGAGAGTGTCAGAGAATGTCAGAGAGTGTCTGAGAGTGACAGAGTGTGTCTGAGAGCGTCTGAGAGTGTCTGAGAGGTCAGAGAGTGATAGAGAGTGTCTGAGAGTGTCAGAGAGTGTCAGAGAGTGTCAGAGAGTGTCTGAGACTGCCAGAGAGTGATAGAGAGTGTCTGAGAGTGTCAGAGAGTTTCAGAGTGTGTCAGAGAGTGTCAGAGAGTGATAGAGAGTGTCTGAGAGTGTTAGGGAGTGATAGAGAGTGTCACAGAGTGTCAGAGAGTGACAGAGAGTGTCTGAGAGTGTCAGAGAGTAGCAGAGAGTGTCAGAGAGTGTCTTAGAGGGTCAGTGAGTGTCAGAGAGTGATAGAGAGTGTCAGAGAGTGTCAGAGTGTGTCACAGAATGTCAGAGAGTGATAGAGAGTGTCAGAGAGTGTCAGAGAGTGATAGAGTGTAATAGAGAGTGTCAGAGAGTGTCTGAGAGTGAAAGAGATTGATAGAGAGTGTCTGAGAGTGTCTGAGAGTGTCTGAGAGTGTGAGAGAGTGTCTGAGAGTGATAGAGATTGATAGAGAGTGTCTGAGAGAGTCTGAGAGTGTCAGAGAGTGTCAGAGTGTGTCAGCGAGTGACAGAGAGTGGCTGAGTGTGTCAGAGAGTGTCAGAGGGTGTCTGAGAGTGTCTGAGAGTGTCTGAGAGGGTCAGTGAGTGTCAGAGAGTGATAGAGGGTGTCAGAGAGTGTCAGAGAGTGTCAAACAGTGAAAGAGAGTGTCAGAGAGCGTCAGAGAATGAAAGAGAGTGATAGAGAGTGGCAGAGAGTGTCTGAGAGTGACAGAGATTGTCAGAGAGTGTCAAAGGGTGTCAGAGATGTGATAGAGAGTGATAGAGAGCGATAGAGAGTGTCAGAGAGTGATAGAGAGTGATAGAGAGTGTCAGAGTGTGACAGAGAGTGATAGAGAGTGATGGAGAGTGTCAGAGAGTGTCAGAGAGTGATAGAGAGCGTCAGAGAGTGTTTGAGAGTGTCAGAGAGTGTTAGAGAGTGATAGAGAGTAATGGAGAGCGTGAGAGAGAGATAGCGAGTGATAGAGAGTGTCAGAGAGTGTCACAGAGTGATAGTGAGTGATGGTGAGTGTCAGAGAGTGTCAGAGAGTGATAGAGAGCCTCAGAGAGTGTCTGAGAGTGTCAGAGAGTGTCTGAGAGAGTCAGTGAGTTTCAGACAGTGATAGAGAGTGTCTGAGAGTGTCTGAGAGTGTCAGAGATTGACAGAGTGTGTTCGAGAGTGTCAGAGAGTGATAGAGAGTGTCTGAGAGAGTCTGAGAGTGTCAGAGAGAGTCAAAGAGTGTCTGAGAGTGTCTGAGAGTGTCTGAGAGTGTGAGAGAGTGTGAGAGAGTGTCAGAGAGTGTCAGAGAGTTTCAGAGAGTGATAGAGAGTGTCTGAGAGTGTCTGAGAGTGACAGAGAATGTCGGAGAATGTCAGAGATTATCAGAGAGTGTCTGAGAATGTCTGAGAGGGTCAGTGAGTGTCAGAGTGTGATAGAGAGCGATAGAGATTGTCAGAGAGTGTCTGTGAGTGTCAGACAGTGATAGAGAGTGATAGAGAGTGTCTGAGAGTGTCAGAGAGTGTCAGAGAGTGATGGAGAGTGATTGACAGTGACTGAGAGTGTCAGAGAGTGTCAGAGTGTGTCAGAGAGTGTCAGAGTGTGATAGAGAGTGTCTGAGATATTTAGGGAGTGATAGAGAGTGTCAGAGAGTGTCAGAGAGTGTCAGAGAGTGACAGAGAGCGTCTGAGAGTGTCTGAGAGTGTCAGAGAGTGTCTGAGAGTGTCTGAGAGTGTCAGAGAGTGTCTGAGAGTGTCTGAGAGGGTCAGTGAGTGTCAGAGATTGTCAGAGAGTGTCAGAGAGTGATAGAGAGTGTCAGAGAGTGTCAGAGAGTGATAGAGAGTGTCTGAGAGTGTCAGAGAGTGTCATTGAGTGATAGAGAATGTCAGAGAGTGTCAGAGAGTGTATGGGAGTGTCTGTGAGTGTCAGAGAGGGTCAGAGAGTGATAGAGAGTGTCTGAGAGTGTCAGAGAGTGTCAGAGACTATCTGAGAGTGTCTGAGAGAGTCAGATAAAGATAGAGAGAGTCTGAGAGTGTCAGAGAGTGTCAGAGAGTGTCAGAGAGTGTCAGAGAGTGTCTGAGAGAGTCTGAGAGTGTCAGAGAGAGTCAGAGAGTCTCTGAGAGAGTCTAAGAGTGTCAGAGAGTGATAAAGAGTGTCTGAGGGTGTCAGAGAGAGTCTGAGAGTGTCAGAGAGCGTCTGAGAGTCTCTGAGAGTGTCTGAGATAGTCTGAGAGTGTCAGAGAGTGTCAGAGAGTGATAGAGAGTGTCTGAGAGTGTCAGAGAGTGTCAGAGAGAGTCTGAGAGTGTCAGAGAGTGTCAGAGAGTGTCAGAGAGTGATAGAGAGTGACAGAGAGTGTCAGAGAGTGTCAGAGAGTGTCAGATAGTGATAGAGAGTGTCTGAGAGTGTCAGAGAGTGTCTGAGAGAGTCTGAGAGTGTCAGAGAGTGATAGAGAGTGACAGAGTGATAGAGAGTGTCAGAGAGTGTCAGAGAGTGATTGAGTGTGTCTGAGAGAGTCTGAGACTGTCAGAGATGTCAGAGAGTGATAGAGAGTGATAGAGAGTGTTAGAGAGTGTCTGAGAGTGTCAGAGAGTGTCGGAGAGTGTCAGATAGTGATAGAGAGAGTCTGAGAGTGTCAGAGAGTTTCAGAGAGTGTCTGAGAGTGTCTGAGAGTGTCTGAGAGAGTCTGAGAGTGTCAGAGATTGACAGAGTGTGTCAGAGAGTGTCAGAGAGTGTCAGAGAATGTCAGAGAGTGTCTGAGAGTGACAGAGGGTGTCTGAGAGCGTCTGAGAGTGTCTGAGAGGTCAGAGAGTGATAGAGAGTGTCTGAGAGTGTCTGAGAGTGTCAGAGAGTGTCAGAGAGTGTCAGAGAGTGTCTGAGACTGTCAGAGAGTGATAGAGAGTGTCTGAGAGTGTCAGAGAGTGTCAGAGTGTGTCTGAGAGTGTCAGAGAGTGATAGAGAGTGTCTGAGAGAGTTAGGGAGTGATAGAGAGTGTCACAGAGTGTCAGAGAGTGTCTGAGAGTGTCAGAGAGTAGCAGAGAGTGTCTGAGAGTGTCTTAGAGGGTCCGTGAGTGTCAGAGAGTGTTAGCGAGTGTCAGAGAGTGTCAGAGTGTGTCACAGAGTGTCAGAGAGTGATAGAGAGTGTCAGAGAGTGTCAGAGAGTGATAGAGAGTAATAGAGAGTGTCAGAGAGTGTCTGAGAGTGAAAGAGATTGATAGAGAGTGTCTGAGAGTGTCTGAGAGTGTCTGAGAGTGTGAGAGAGTGTCTGAGAGTGATAGAGATTGATAGAGAGTGTCTGAGAGAGTCTGAGAGTGTCAGAGAGTGTCAGAGTGTGTCAGCGAGTGACAGAGAGTGTCTGAGTGTGTCAGAGAGTGTCAGAGAGTGTCTGAGAGTGTCTGAGAGTGTCAGAGAGTGTCAGAGACTATCTGAGAGTGTCTGAGAGAGTCAGAGAGTGTCAGAGATTGTCAGAGAGTGACAGAGAGTGTCAGAGAGTTTCCGAGAGTGTCTGAGAGTGTCAGAGATGTCAGAGAGTGATATAGAGTGTCTGAGAGTGTCAGAGAGTGTCAGAGAGTGTC
The DNA here is from genome assembly GCF_036365525.1 of Heterodontus francisci. Classification (NCBI taxonomy): domain Eukaryota; kingdom Metazoa; phylum Chordata; class Chondrichthyes; order Heterodontiformes; family Heterodontidae; genus Heterodontus; species Heterodontus francisci. The sequence continues at coordinate 693,269 of NW_027142293.1, forward strand.
AGATAAAGAGAGAGAGAGTCTGAGAGTGTCAGAGAGTGTCTGAGAGAGTCTGAGAGTGTCAGAGAGTGTCAGAGAGTCTCTGAGAGAGTCTAAGAGTGTCAGAGAGTGATAACGAGTGTCTGAGGGTGTCAGAGAGAGTCTGAGAGTGTCAGAGAGCGTCTGAGAGTGTCTGAGAGTGTCAGAGAGTGATAGAGAGTGTCTGAGAGTGTCAGAGAGTGTCAGAGAGTGTCTGAGAGAGTCTGAGAGTGTCAGAGATTGACAGAGTGTGTCAGAGAGTGTCAGAGAGTGTCAGAGAATGTCAGAGAGTGTCTGAGAGTGACAGAGTGTGTCTGAGAGCGTCTGAGAGTGTCTGAGAGGTCAGAGAGTGATAGAGAGTGTCTGAGAGTGTCAGAGAGTGTCAGAGAGTGTCAGAGAGTGTCTGAGACTGCCAGAGAGTGATAGAGAGTGTCTGAGAGTGTCAGAGAGTGTCAGAGTGTGTCAGAGAGTGTCAGAGAGTGATAGAGAGTGTCTGAGAGTGTTAGGGAGTGATAGAGAGTGTCACAGAGTGTCAGAGAGTGACAGAGAGTGTCTGAGAGTGTCAGAGAGTAGCAGAGAGTGTCTGAGAGTGTCTGAGAGTGTCTTAGAGGGTCAGTGAGTGTCAGAGAGTGATAGAGAGTGATAGAGAGTGTCAGAGAGTGTCAGAGTGTGTCACAGAGTGTCAGAGAGTGATAGAGAGTGTCAGAGAGTGTCAGAGAGTGATAGAGTGCAATAGAGAGTGTCAGAGAGTGTCTGAGAGTGAAAGAGATTGATAGAGAGTGTCTGAGAGTGTCTGAGAGTGTCTGAGAGTGTGAGAGAGTGTCTGAGAGTGATAGAGATTGATAGAGAGTGTCTGAGAGAGTCTGAGAGTGTCAGAGAGTGTCAGAGTGTGTCAGCGAGTGACAGAGAGTGTCTGAGTGTGTCAGAGAGTGTCAGAGAGTGTCTGAGAGTGTCTGAGAGTGTCTGAGAGGGTCAGTGAGTGTCAGAGAGTGATAGAGGGTGTCAGAGAGTGTCAGAGAGTGTCAGAGAATGTCAGAGAGTGTCTGAGAGTGCGAGAGAGTGTCAGAGTGTATCAGAGAGTGACAGAGAGTGTCTGAGAGTGTCTGAGAGTGTCAGAGAGTGTCTGAGAGTGTCAGAGAGTATCTGAGAGTGTCTGAGAGCGTCTGAGATAGTCTGAGAGTGTCATAGAGTGTCAGTGAGTGAAGGAGAGTGTCAGAGAGTTTCTGAGAGAGTCTGAGACTGTCAGAGATTGTCAGAGAGTAATAGAGAGTGTCTGAGAGTGTCAGAGAGTGATAGAGAGTGACAGAGTGATAGAGAGTGTCAGAGAGTGTCAGAGAGTGTCAGAGAGTGATTGAGTGTGTCTGAGAGAGTCTGAGACTGTCAGAGATGTCAGAGAGTGATAGAGAGTGTTAGAGAGTGTTAGAGAGTGTCAGAGAGTGTCAGAGAGTGTCAGATAGTGTCAGATAGTGATAGAGAGAGTCTGAGAGTGTCAGAGAGTTTCAGAGAGTGTCTGAGAGTGTATGAGAGTGTCTGAGAGTGTCTGAGAGAGTCTGAGAGTGTCAGAGATTGACAGAGTGTGTCAGAGAGTGTCAGAAAGTGTCAGAGAGTGTCAGAGAATGTCAGAGAGTGTGTGAGAGTGACAGAGTGTGTCTGAGAGCTTCTGAGAGTGTCTGAGAGGTCAGAGAGTGATAGAGAGTGTCTGAGAGTGTCAGAGAGTGTCAGAGAGTGTCATATAGTGATAGAGAGTGTCTGAGAGTGTCAGAGAGTGTTAGAGAGTGATAGAGAGTAATGGAGAGCGTGAGAGAGAGATAGAGAGTGATAGAGAGTGTCAGAGAGTGTCACAGAGTGATAGTGAGTGATGGAGAGTGTCAGAGAGTGTCAGAGAGTGATAGAGAGCCTCAGAGCGTGTCTGAGAGTGTCAGAGAGTGTCTGAGAGAGTCAGTGAGTTTCAGACAGTGATAGAGAGTGTCTGAGAGTGTCTGAGAGTGTCAGAGATTGACAGAGTGTGTTCGAGAGTGTCAGAGAGTGATAGAGAGTGTCTGAGAGAGTCTGAGAGTGTCAGAGAGAGTCAAAGAGTGTCTGAGAGTGTCTGAGAGTGTGAGAGAGTGTGAGAGAGTGTGAGAGAGTGTCAGAGAGTGTCAGAGAGTTTCAGAGAGTGATAGAGAGTGTCTGAGAGTGTCTGAGAGTGACAGAGAGTGTCGGAGAACGTCAGAGAGTATCAGAGAGTGTCTGAGAATGTCTGAGAGGGTCAGTGAGTGTCAGAGTGTGATAGAGAGCGATAGAGAGTGTCAGAGAGAGTCTGTGAGTGTCAGACAGTGATAGAGAGTGATAGAGAGTGTCTGAGAGTTTCAGAGAGTGTCAGAGAGTGATAGAGAGTGATTGACAGTGACTGAGAGTGTCTGAGAGTGTCAGAGAGTGTCAGAGAGTGTCAGAGAGTGTCAGAGAGTGATAGAGAGAGTCTGAGAGTGTCTGAGAGTGACAGAGATTGTCAGAGAGTGTCAAAGGGTGTCAGAGATGAGATAGAGAGTGATAGAGAGCGATAGAGAGTGTCAGAGAGTGATAGAGAGTGATAGAGAGTGTCAGAGTGTGACAGAGAGTGATAGAGAGTGATGGAGAGTGATGGAGAGTGTCAGAGAGTGATAGAGAGCGTCAGAGTGTTTGAGAGTGTCAGAGAGTGTTAGAGAGTGATAGAGAGTAATGGAGAGCGTGAGAGAGAGATAGAGAGTGATAGAGAGTGTCAGAGAGTGTCACAGAGTGATAGTGAGTGATGGAGAGTGTCAGAGAGTGTCAGAGAGTGATAGAGAGACTCAGAGAGTGTCTGAGAGTGTCAGAGAGTGTCTGAGAGAGTCAGTGAGTTTCAGACAGTGATAGAGAGTGTCTGAGAGTGTCTGAGAGTGTTAGAGATTGACAGAGTGTGTTCGAGAGTGTCAGAGAGTGATAGAGAGTGTCTGAGAGAGTCTGAGAGTGTCAGAGAGAGTCAAAGAGTGTCTGAGAGTGTCTGAGAGTGTCTGAGAGTGTGAGAGAGTGTGAGAGAGTGTCAGAGAGTGTCAGAGAGTTTCAGAGAGTGATAGAGAGTGTCTGAGAGTGTCTGAGAGTGACAGAGAGTGTCGGAGAATGTCAGAGATTATCAGAGAGTGTCTGAGAATGTCTGAGAGGGTCAGTGAGTGTCAGAGTGTGATAGAGAGCGATAGAGATTGTCAGAGATTGTCTGTGAGTGTCAGACAGTGATAGAGAGTGATAGAGAGTGTCTGAGAGTGTCAGAGAGTGTCAGAGAGTGATGGAGAGTGATTGACAGTGACTGAGAGTGTCAGAGAGTGTCAGAGTGTGTCAGAGAGTGTCAGAGTGTGATAGAGAGTGTCTGAGATATTTAGGGAGTGATAGAGAGTGTCAGAGAGTGTCAGAGAGTGTCAGAGAGTGACAGAGAGCGTCTGAGAGTGTCTGAGAGTGTCAGAGAGTGTCTGAGAGTGTCTGAGAGGGTCAGTGAGTGTCAGAGATTGTCAGAGAGTGTCAGAGAGTGATAGAGAGTGTCAGAGAGTGTCAGAGAGTGATAGAGAGTGTCTGAGAGTGTCAGAGAGTGTCATTGAGTGATAGAGAATGTCAGAGAGTGTCAGAGAGTGTATGGGAGTGTCTGTGAGTGTCAGAGAGGGTCAGAGAGTGATAGAGAGTGTCTGAGAGTGTCAGAGAGTGTCAGAGACTATCTGAGAGTGTCTGAGAGAGTCAGACAGTGTCAGAGATTGTCAGAGAGTGACAGAGAGTGTCAGAGAGTTTCCGAGAGTGTCTGAGATGTCAGAGAGTGATATAGAGTGTCTGAGAGTGTCAGAGAGTGTCAGAGAGTGTCAGATAAAGATAGAGAGAGTCTGAGAGTGTCAGAGAGTGTCAGAGAGTGTCAGAGAGTGTCTGAGAGAGTCTGAGAGTGTCAGAGAGTGTCAGAGAGTCTCTGAGAGAGTCTAAGAGTGTCAGAGAGTGATAAAGAGTGTCTGAGGGTGTCAGAGAGAGTCTGAGAGTGTCAGAGAGCGTCTGAGAGTCTCTGAGAGTGTCTGAGATAGTCTGAGAGTGTCAGAGAGTGTCAGAGTGTGATAGAGAGTGTCTGAGAGTGTCAGAGAGTGTCAGAGAGAGTCTGAGAGTGTCAGAGAGTGTCAGAGAGTGATAGAGAGTGTCTGAGAGTGTCAGAGAGTGTCAGAGAGAGTCTGAGAGTGTCAGAGAGTGTCAGAGAGTGATAGAGAGTGATAGAGAGTGTCAGAGAGTGTCAGAGAGTGTCAGATAGTGATAGAGAGTGTCAGAGAGTGTCAGAGAGTGTCAGATAGTGATAGAGAGTGTCTGAGAGTGTCAGAGAGTGTCTGAGAGAGTCTGAGAGTGTCAGAGAGTGATAGAGAGTGACAGAGTGATAGAGAGTGTCAGAGAGTGTCAGAGAGTGATTGAGTGTGTCTGAGAGAGTCTGAGACTGTCAGAGATGTCAGAGAGTGATAGAGAGTGATAGAGAGTGTTAGAGAGTGTCTGAGAGTGTCAGAGAGTGTCGGAGAGTTTCAGATAGTGATAGAGAGAGTCTGAGAGTGTCAGAGAGTTTCAGAGAGTGTCTGAGAGTGTCTGAGAGTGTCTGAGAGAGTCTGAGAGTGTCAGAGATTGACAGAGTGTGTCAGAGAGTGTCAGAGAGTGTCAGAGAATGTCAGAGAGTGTCTGAGAGTGACAGAGTGTGTCTGAGAGCGTCTGAGAGTGTCTGAGAGGTCAGAGAGTGATAGAGAGTGTCTGAGAGTGTCAGAGAGTGTCAGAGAGTGTCAGAGAGTGTCTGAGACTGTCAGAGAGTGATAGAGAGTGTCTGAGAGTGTCAGAGAGTGTCAGAGTGTGTCTGAGAGTGTCAGAGAGTGATAGAGAGTGTCTGAGAGAGTTAGGGAGTGATAGAGAGTGTCACAGAGTGTCAGAGAGTGACAGAGAGTGTCAGAGAGTAGCAGAGAGTGTCTGAGAGTGTCTTAGAGGGTCCGTGAGTGTCAGAGAGTGTTAGCGAGTGTCAGAGAGTGTCAGAGTGTGTCACAGAGTGTCAGAGAGTGATAGAGAGTGTCAGAGAGTGTCAGAGAGTGATAGAGAGTAATAGAGAGTGTCAGAGAGTGTCTGAGAGTGAAAGAGATTGATAGAGAGTGTCTGAGAGTGTCTGAGAGTGTCTGAGAGTGTGAGAGAGTGTCTGAGAGTGATAGAGATTGATAGAGAGTGTCTGAGAGAGTCTGAGAGTGTCAGAGAGTGTCAGAGTGTGTCAGCGAGTGACAGAGAGTGTCTGAGTGTGTCAGAGAGTGTCAGAGAGTGTCTGAGAGTGTCTGAGAGTGTCAGAGAGTGTCAGAGACTATCTGAGAGTGTCTGAGAGAGTCAGAGAGTGTCAGAGATTGTCAGAGAGTGACAGAGAGTGTCAGAGAGTTTCCGAGAGTGTCTGAGAGTGTCAGAGATGTCAGAGAGTGATATAGAGTGTCTGAGAGTGTCAGAGAGTGTCAGAGAGTGTCAGATAAAGAGAGAGAGAGTCTGAGAGTGTCTGAGAGTGTCAGAGAGTGTCAGAGAGTGTCAGAGAGTGTCTGAGAGAGTCTGAGAGTGTCAGAGAGTGTCAGAGAGTCTCTGAGAGAGTCTAAGAGTGTCAGAGAGTGATAACGAGTGTCAGAGAGTGATAGAGAGTGTCTGAGAGTGTCAGAGAGTGTCAGAGAGAGTCTGGGAGTGTCAGAGAGTGATAGAGAGTGATAGAGAGTGATAGAGAGTGTCAGAGAGTGTCAGAGAGTGTCAGATAGTGATAGAGAGTGTCTGAGAGTGTCAGAGAGTGTCAGAGAGTGTCAGAGAGTGTCTGAGACTGTCAGAGAGTGACAGAGAGTGATAGAGAGTGTCTGAGAGTGTCTGAGAGTGTCTGAGAGTGTCAGAGAGTGTCAGAGAGTGTCAGAGAGTGATAGAGAGTGTCTGAGAGAGTCTGAGACTGTCAGAGATGTCAGAGAGTGATAGAGAGTGACCGAGAGTGTTAGAGAGTGTCTGAGAGTGTCAGAGAGTGTCAGAGAGTGTCAGATAGTGATAGAGAGAGTCTGAGAGTGTCAGAGAGTTTCAGAGAGTGTCTGAGAGTGTCTGAGAGAGTCTGAGAGTGTCAGAGATTGACAGAGTGTGTCAGAGAGTGTCAGAGAGTGTCAGAGAATGTCAGAGAGTGTCTGAGAGTGACAGAGTGTGTCTGAGAGCGTCTGAGAGTGTCTGAGAGGTCAGAGAGTGATAGAGAGTGTCTGAGAGTGTCAGAGAGTGTCAGAGAGTGTCAGAGAGTGTCTGAGACTGCCAGAGAGTGATAGAGAGTGTCTGAGAGTGTCAGAGAGTTTCAGAGTGTGTCAGAGAGTGTCAGAGAGTGATAGAGAGTGTCTGAGAGTGTTAGGGAGTGATAGAGAGTGTCACAGAGTGTCAGAGAGTGACAGAGAGTGTCTGAGAGTGTCAGAGAGTAGCAGAGAGTGTCTGAGAGTGTCTTAGAGGGTCAGTGAGTGTCAGAGAGTGATAGAGAGTGTCAGAGAGTGTCAGAGTGTGTCACAGAATGTCTGAGAGTGATAGAGAGTGTCAGAGAGTGTCAGAGAGTGATAGGGTGTAATAGAGAGTGTCAGAGAGTGTCTGAGAGTGAAAGAGATTGATAGAGAGTGTCTGAGAGTGTCTGAGAGTGTCTGAGAGTGTCTGAGAGTGTGAGAGAGTGTCTGAGAGTGATAGAGATTGATAGAGAGTGTCTGAGAGAGTCTGAGAGTGTCAGAGAGTGTCAGAGTGTGTCAGCGAGTGACAGAGAGTGTCTGAGTGTGTCAGAGAGTGTCAGAGAGTGTCTGAGAGTGTCTGAGAGTGTCTGAGAGGGTCAGTGAGTGTCAGAGAGTGATAGAGGGTGTCAGAGAGTGTCAGAGAGTGTCAAACAGTGACAGAGAGTGTCAGAGAGCGTCAGAGAATGAAAGAGAGTGATAGAGAGTGGCAGAGAGTGTCTGAGAGTGACAGAGATTGTCAGAGAGTGTCAAAGGGTGTCAGAGATGTGATAGAGAGTGATAGAGAGCGATAGAGAGTGTCAGAGAGTGATAGAGAGTGATAGAGAGTGTCAGAGTGTGACAGAGAGTGATAGAGAGTGATGGAGAGTGTCAGAGAGTGTCAGAGAGTGATAGAGAGCGTCAGAGAGTGTTTGAGAGTGTTAGAGAGTGATAGAGAGTAATGGAGAGCGTGAGAGAGAGATAGAGAGTGATAGAGAGTGTCAGAGAGTGTCACAGAGTGATAGTGAGTGATGGAGAGTGTCAGAGAGTGTCAGAGAGTGATAGAGAGCCTCAGAGAGTGTCTGAGAGTGTCAGAGAGTGTCTGAGAGAGTCAGTGAGTTTCAGACAGTGATAGAGAGTGTCTGAGAGTGTCTGAGAGTGTCAGAGATTGACAGAGTGTGTTCGAGAGTGTCAGAGAGTGATAGAGAGTGTCTGAGAGAGTCTGAGAGTGTCAGAGAGAGTCAAAGAGTGTCTGAGAGTGTCTGAGAGTGTCTGAGAGTGTGAGAGAGTGTGAGAGAGTGTCAGAGAGTGTCAGAGAGTTTCAGAGAGTGATAGAGAGTGTCTGAGAGTGTCTGAGAGTGACAGAGAATGTCGGAGAATGTCAGAGATTATCAGAGAGTGTCTGAGAATGTCTGAGAGGGTCAGTGAGTGTCAGAGTGTGATAGAGAGCGATAGAGATTGTCAGAGAGTGTCTGTGAGTGTCAGACAGTGATAGAGAGTGATTGACAGTGACTGAGAGTGTCAGAGAGTGTCAGAGTGTGTCAGAGAGTGTCAGAGTGTGATAGAGAGTGTCTGAGATATTTAGGGAGTGATAGAGAGTGTCAGAGAGTGTCAGAGAGTGTCAGAGAGTGACAGAGAGCGTCTGAGAGTGTCTGAGAGTGTCAGAGAGTGTCTGAGAGTGTCTGAGAGGGTCAGTGAGTGTCAGAGATTGTCAGAGAGTGTCAGAGAGTGATAGAGAGTGTCAGAGAGTGTCAGAGAGTGATAGAGAGTGTCTGAGAGTGTCAGAGAGTGTCATTGAGTGATAGAGAATGTCAGAGAGTGTCAGAGAGTGTATGGGAGTGTCTGTGAGTGTCAGAGAGGGTCAGAGAGTGATAGAGAGTGTCTGAGAGTGTCAGAGAGTGTCGGAGACTATCTGAGAGTGTCTGAGAGAGTCAGAGAGTGTCAGAGATTGTCAGAGAGTGACAGAGAGTGTCAGAGAGTTTCCGAGAGTGTCTGAGATGTCAGAGAGTGATATAGAGTGTCTGAGAGTGTCAGAGAGTGTCAGAGAGTGTCAGATAAAGATAGAGAGAGTCTGAGAGAGTCTGAGAGTGTCAGAGAGTGTCAGAGAGTGTCAGAGAGTGTCAGAGAGTGTCTGAGAGAGTCTGAGAGTGTCAGAGAGTGTCAGAGAGTCTCTGAGAGAGTCTAAGAGAGTCAGAGAGTGATAAAGAGTGTCTGAGAGTGTCTGAGATAGTCTGAGAGTGTCAGAGAGTGTCAGAGAGTGATAGAGAGTGTCTGAGAGTGTCAGAGAGTGTCAGAGAGAGTCTGAGAGTTTCAGAGAGTGTCAGAGAGTGATAGAGAGTGACAGAGAGTGTCAGAGAGTGTCAGAGAGTGTCAGATAGTGATAGAGAGTGTCTGAGAGTGTCAGAGAGTGTCTGAGAGAGTCTGAGAGTGTCAGAGAGTGATAGAGAGTGACAGAGTGATAGAGAGTGTCAGAGAGTGTCAGAGAGTGATTGAGTGTGTCTGAGAGAGTCTGAGACTGTCAGAGATGTCAGAGAGTGATAGAGAGTGATAGAGAGTGTTAGAGAGTGTCTGAGAGTGTCAGACAGTGTCGGAGAGTGTCAGATAGTGATAGAGAGAGTCTGAGAGTGTCAGAGAGTTTCAGAGAGTGTCTGAGAGTGTCTGAGAGTGTCTGAGAGAGTCTGAGAGTGTCAGAGATTGACAGAGTGTGTCAGAGAGTGTCAGAGAGTGTCAGAGAATGTCAGAGAGTGTCTGAGAGTGACAGAGTGTGTCTGAGAGCGTCTGAGAGTGTCTGAGAGGTCAGAGAGTGATAGAGAGTGTCTGAGCGTGTCAGAGAGTGTCAGAGAGTGTCAGAGAGTGTCTGTTACTGTCAGAGAGTGATAGAGAGTGTCTGAGAGTGTCAGAGAGTGTCAGAGTGTGTCTGAGAGTGTCAGAGAGTGATAGAGAGTGTCTGAGAGAGTTAGGGAGTGATAGAGAGTGTCACAGAGTGTCAGAGAGTGACATAGAGTGTCAGAGAGTAGCAGAGAGTGTCTGAGAGTGTCTTAGAGGGTCCGTGAGTGTCAGAGAGTGTTAGCGAGTGTCAGAGAGTGTCAGAGTGTGTCACAGAGTGTCAGAGAGTGATAGAGAGTGTCAGAGAGTGTCAGAGAGTGATAGAGAGTAATAGAGAGTGTCAGAGAGTGTCTGAGAGTGAAAGAGATTGATAGAGAGTGTCTGAGAGTGTCTGAGAGTGTCTGAGAGTGTGAGAGAGTGTCTGAGAGTGATAGAGATTGATAGAGAGTGTCTGAGAGAGTCTGAGAGTGTCAGAGAGTTTCAGAGTGTGTCAGAGTGTGTCAGCGAGTGACAGAGAGTGTCTGAGTGTGTCAGAGAGTGTCAGAGAGTGTCAGAGAGTGTCTGAGAGTGTCTGAGAGTGTCAGAGAGTGTCAGAGACTATCTGAGAGTGTCTGAGAGAGTCAGAGAGTGTCAGAGATTGTCAGAGAGTGACAGAGAGTGTCAGAGAGTTTCTGAGAGTGTCTGAGAGTGTCAGAGATGTCAGAGAGTGATATAGAGTGTCTGAGAGTGTCAGAGAGTGTCAGATAAAGAGAGAGAGAGTCTGAGAGTGTCAGAGAGTGTCAGAGAGTGTCTGAGAGTGTCTGAGAGAGTCTGAGAGTGTCAGAGAGTGTCAGAGAGTCTCTGAGAGAGTCTAAGAGTGTCAGAGAGTGATAACGAGTGTCTGAGGGTGTCAGAGAGAGTCTGAGAGTGTCAGAGAGCGTCTGAGAGTGTCTGAGAGTGTCAGAGAGTGATAGAGAGTGTCTGAGAGTGTCAGAGAGTGTCAGAGAGAGTCTTAGAGTGTCAGAGAGTGATAGAGAGTGATAGAGAGTGTCAGAGAGTGTCAGAGAGTGTCAGATAGTGATAGAGAGTGTCTGAGAGTGTCAGAGAGTGTCAGAGAGTGTCAGAGAGTGTCTGAGAGTGTCTGAGACTGTCAGAGAGTGACAGAGAGTGATAGAGAGTGTCTGAGAGTGTCAGAGAGTGTCAGAGTGTGTCAGAGAGTGTCAGAGAGTGATAGAGAGTGTCTGAGAGAGTCTGAGACTGTCAGAGATGTCAGAGAGTGATAGAGAGTGATCGAGAGTGTTAGAGAGTGTCTGAGAGTGTCAGAGAGTGTCAGAGAGTGTCAGATAGTGATAGAGAGAGTCTGAGAGTGTCAGAGAGTTTCAGAGAGTGTCTGAGAGTGTCTGAGAGAGTCTGAGAGTGTCAGAGATTGACAGAGTGTGTCAGAGAGTGTCAGAGAGTGTCAGAGAATGTCAGAGAGTGTCTGAGAGTGACAGAGTGTGTCTGAGAGCGTCTGAGAGTGTCTGAGAGGTCAGAGAGTGATAGAGAGTGTCTGAGAGTGTCTGAGAGTGTCAGAGAGTGTCAGAGAGTGTCAGAGAGTGTCTGAGACTGCCAGAGAGTGATCGAGAGTGTCTGAGAGTGTCAGAGAGTGTCAGAGTGTGTCAGAGAGTGTCAGAGAGTGATAGAGAGTGTCTGAGAGTGTTAGGGAGTGATAGAGAGTGTCACAGAGTGTCAGAGAGTGACAGAGAGTGTCTGAGAGTGTCAGAGAGTAGCAGAGAGTGTCTGAGAGTGTCTTAGAGGGTCAGTGAGTGTCAGAGAGTGATAGAGAGTGTCAGAGAGTGTCAGAGTGTGTCACAGAGTGTCAGAGAGTGATAGAGAGTGTCAGAGAGTGTCAGAGAGTGATAGAGTGTAATAGAGAGTGTCAGAGAGTGTCTGAGAGTGAAAGAGATTGATAGAGAGTGTCTGAGAGTGTCTGAGAGTGTCTGAGAGTGTGAGAGAGTGTCTGAGAGTGATAGAGATTGATAGAGAGTGTCTGAGAGAGTCTGAGAGTGTCAGAGAGTGTCAGAGTGTGTCAGCGAGTGACGGAGAGTGTCTGAGTGTGTCAGAGAGTGTCAGAGAGTGTCTGAGAGTGTCTGAGAGTGTCTGAGAGGGTCAGTGAGTGTCAGAGAGTGATAGAGGGTGTCAGAGAGTGTCAGAGAGTGTCAAAGAGTGACAGAGAGTGTCAGGAAGCGTCAGAGAATGAAAGAGAGTGATAGAGAGTGGCAGAGAGGTTCAGAGAGTGATAGAGAGTGTCTGAGAGTGTGAGAGAGTGTCAGAGTGTATCAGAGAGTGACAGAGAGTGTCTGAGAGTGTCTGAGAGTGTCAGAGAGTGTCTGAGAGTGTCAGAGAGTATCTGAGAGTGTCTGAGAGCGTCTGAGATAGTCTGAGAGTTTCATAGAGTGTCAGTGAGTGAAGGAGAGTGTCAGAGAGTTTCTGAGAGAGTCTGAGACTGTCAGAGATTGTCAGAGAGTAATAGAGAGTGTCTGAGTCTGTCAGATATTGTCAGAGAGTGATAGAGAGTGTCAGAGAGTGTCAGAGTGTGTCTGAGAGAGTCTGAGAGTGTCAGAGAGTGATAGAGAGTGGAAGAGAGAGACAGAGAGTGTCAGAGAGTGTCAGAGAGTTTCAGAGAGTGAGAGAGTGTGTCTGAGAGTGTCTGAGACTGTCAGAGATGTCAGAGAGTGATAGAGAGTGATAGAGAGTGTCTGAGAGTGTCAGAGAGTGTCAGAGAGAGTCAGATAGTGATAGAGAGTGTCTGAGAGTGTCAGAGAGTGTCAGAGTGTGATAGAGAGTGTCTGAGAGATTTAGGGAGTGATAGAGAGTGTCAGAGAGTGACAGAGAGCTTCTGAGAGTGTCTGAGAGTGTCAGAGAGTGTCAGAGAGTGACAGAGAGCGTCTGAGAGTGTCTGAGAGTGTCAGAGAGTGTCTGAGAGTTTCAGAGAGTATCTGAGAGTGTCTGAGATAGTCTGAGAGTGTCATGGAGTGTCAGAGAGTGCAGGAGAGTGTCAGAGAGTTTCTGAGAGAGTCTGAGAGTGTCAGAGATTGTCAGAGAGTAATAGAGAGTGTCTGAGTCTGTCAGATATTGTCAGAGAGTGATAGAGAGTGTCAGAGAGTGTCAGAGTGTGTCTGAGAGAGTCTGAGAGTGTCAGAGAGTGATAGAGAGTGAAAGAGAGTGACAGAGAGTGTCAGAGAGTTTCAGAGAGTGACAGAGTGTGTCTGAGAGTGTCTGAGACTGTCAGAGATGTCAGAGATGTCAGAGAGTGATAGAGAGTGTCTGAGAGTGTCAGAGAGTGTCAGAGAGTGTCAGATAGTGATAGAGAGAGTCTGAGAGTGTCAGAGAGTGTCAGAGTGTGATAGAGAGTGTCTGAGAGATTTAGGGAGTGATAGAGAGTGTCAGAGAGTGTCAGAGAGTGTCAGAGAGTGACAGAGAGCGTCTGAGAGTGTCTGAGAATGTCAGAGAGTGTCAGAGAGTGACAGAGAGCGTCTGAGAGTATCTGAGAGGGTCAGAGAGTGTCAGAGTGTATCAGAGAGTGACAGAGAGTGTCTGAGAGTGTCTCAGAGTGTCAGAGAGTGTCTGAGAGTATCTGAGAGTGTCTGAGAGTGTCTGAGATAGTCTGAGAGTGTCATAGAGTGTCAGAGAGTGAAGGAGAGTGTCAGAGAGTGATAGAGAGAGTCTGAGAGTGTATGGGAGTGTCTGTGAGTGTCAGAGAGTTTCCGAGAGAGTCTGAGACTGTCAGAGATGTCAGAGAGTGATATAGATTGTCTGAGAGTGTCAGAGAGTGTCAGAGAGTGTCAGATAAAGATAGAGAGAGTCTGAGAGTGTCAGAGAATGTCAGAGAGTGTCTGAGAGTGTCTGAGACTGTCTGAGAGAGTCTGAGAGTGTCAGAGAGTGTCAGAGAGTGTCAGAGAGTGATAAAGAGTGTCTGAGAGTGTCAGAGAGTGATAAAGAGTGTCAGAGAGTGTCAGAGAGTGTCAGAGAGTGATAAAGAGTGTCAGAGAGTGTCAGCGAGTGTCAGAGAGTGATAAAGAGTGTCTGAGAGTGTCAGAGAGTGATAAAGAGTGTCAGAGAGTGTCAGAGAGTGTCAGAGAGTGATAAAGAGTGTCAGAGAGTGTCAGAGAGTGTCAGAGAGTGATAAAGAGTGTCAGAGAGTGTCAGAGAGTGTCAGAGAGTGATAAAGAGTGTCAGAGAGTGTCAGAGAGTGTCAGAGAGTGATAAAGAGTGTCTGAGAGTGTCAGAGAGTGATAAAGAGTGTCTGAGAGTGTCAGAGAGTGATAAAGAGTGTCTGAGAGTGTCAGAGAGTGTCTGTGAGTGTCTGAGATAGTCTGAGAGTGTCAGAGAGTGTCAGAGAGTGATATAGAGTGTCTGAGAGTGTCGGAGAGAGTCTGAGAGTGTCAGAGAGTGTCAGAGAGTGTCTGAGAGTGTCTGAGATAGTCTGAGAGTGTCAGAGAGTGTCAGAGAGTGATAAAGAGTGTCTGAGAGTGTCAGAGAGTGATAAAGAGTGTCTGAGAGTGTCTGAGATAGTCTGAGAGTGTCAGAGAGTGTCAGAGAGTGATATAGAGTGTCTGAGAGTGACGGAGAGAGTCTGAGAGTGTCAGAGAGTGTCTGAGAGTGTCTGAGATAGTCTGAGAGTGTCAGAGAGTGTCAGAGAGTGATAAAGAGTGTCAGAGAGTGATAAAGAGTGATAAAGAGTGTCTGAGAATGTCAGAGAGTGATATAGAGTGTCTGAGAGTGTCGGAGAGAGTCTGAGAGTGTCAGAGAGTGTCTGAGAGTGTCTGAGATAGTCTGAGAGTGTCAGAGAGTGTCAGAGAGTGATAAAGAGTGTCTGAGAGTGTCAGAGAGTGATAAAGAGTGTCAGAGAGTGTCAGAGAGTGATATAGAGTGTCTGAGAGTGTCGGAGAGAGTCTGAGAGTGTCAGAGAGTGTCTGAGAGTGTCTGAGATAGTCTGAGAGTGTCAGAGAGTGTCAGAGAGTGATAAAGAGTGTCAGAGAGTGTCAGAGAGTGATAAAGAGTGATAAAGAGTGTCTGAGAGTGTCAGAGAGTGATATAGAGTGTCTGAGAGTGTCGGAGAGAGTCTGAGAGTGTCAGAGAGTGTCTGAGAGTGTCTGAGATAGTCTGAGAGTGTCAGAGAGTGTCAGAGAGTGATAAAGAGTGTCTGAGAGTGTCAGAGAGTGATAAAGAGTGTCTGAGAGTGTCAGAGAGTGTCTGAGCGTGTCTGAGATAGTCTGAGAGTGTCAGAGAGTGTCAGAGAGTGATATAGAGTGTCTGAGAGTGTCGGAGAGAGTCTGAGAGTGTCAGAGAGTGTCTGAGAGTGTCTGAGATAGTCTGAGAGTGTCAGAGAGTGTCAGAGAGTGATAAAGAGTGTCTGAGAGTGTCAGAGAGTGTCTGAGATAGTCTGAGAGTGCCAGAGAGTGTCAGAGAGTGATATAGAGTGTCTGAGAGTGTCGGAGAGAGTCTGAGAGTGTCAGAGAGTGTCTGAGAGTGTCTGAGAGTGTCTGAGATAGTCTGAGAGTGTCAGAGAGTGTCAGAGAGTGATATAGAGTGTCTGAGAGTGTCAGAGAGAGTCTGAGAGTGTCAGAGAGTGATATAGAGTGTCTGAGAGTGTCAGAGAGTGTCAGAGAGAGTCTGAGAGTGTCAGAAAGTGTCAGAGAGTGATAGAGAGTGTCAGAGAGTGTCAGAGAGTGATAGAGAGTGTCAGCGAGTGTCAGAGAGTGTCAGATAGTGATAGAGAGTGTCTGAGAGTGTCAGAGACTGTCAGAGAGTGATAGAGAGTGTCTGAGAGTGTTAGGGAGTGATAGAGAGTGTCAGAAGGTGTCAGAGAGTGACAGAGAGTGACAGAGAGTGTCTGAGAGTGTCAGAGAGTGTCTGAGAGAGTCTGAGAGTGTCAGAGAGTGTCAGAGAGTGTCAGATAGTGATAGAGAGAGTCTGAGAGTGTCAGAGAGTGTCAGAGTGTGTCTGAGAGTGTCTGAGAGTGTCTGAGAGAGTCTGAGAGTGTCAGAGATTGACAGAGTGTGTCAGAGAGTGTCAGAGAGTGTCAGAGAGTGTCAGAGAGTGTCAGAGAATGTCAGAGAGTGTCTGAGAGTGTCTGAGAGTGTCTGAGAGGTCAGAGAGTGATCGAGAGTGTCTGAGAGTGTCAGAGAGTGTCATATAGTGATAGAGAGTGTCTGAGAGTGTCAGAGAGTGTCAGAGAGTGTCTGAGACTGTCAGAGAGTGATAGAGAGTGTCCGAGAGTGTCAGAGAGTGTCAGAGTGTTTCAGAGAGTGTCAGAGAGTGATAGAGAGTGTCTGAGAGTGTTAGGGAGTGTTAGATGTGTCAGAGAGTAGCAGAGAGTGTCTGAGAGTGTCTTAGAGGGTCAGTGAGTGTCAGAGAGTGTCAGAGAGTGATAGAGAGTGTCAGAGAGTGTCAGAGAGTGTTAGAGAGTAATAGAGAGTGTCAGAGAGTGTCTGAGAGTGAGAGAGATTGATAGAGAGTGTCTGAGAGTGTCTGAGAGAGTCTGAGAGTTTCCGAGAGAGTCTGAGACTGTCAGAGATGTCAGAGAGTGATATAGAGTGTCTGAGAGTTTCAGAGTGTGTCAGAGAGTGTCAGATAAAGATAGAGAGAGTCTGAGAGTGTCTGAGAGTGTCAGAGAGTATCAGAGAGTCTCTGAGAGAGTCTGAGAGTGTCAGAGAGTGATACAGAGAGTCTGAGGGTGTCAGAGAGAGTCTGAGAGTGTCAGAGAGTGTCAGAGAGTGTCAGAGAGTGTCTGAGAGTGTCTGAGAGTGTCTGAGATAGTCTGAGAGTGTTAGAGAGTGTCAGAGAGTGATAGAGAGTGTCGGAGAGTGTCAGAGAGTGTCAGAGAGAGTCTGAGAGTGTCAGAGAGTGTCAGAGAGTGATAGAGAGTGATAGAGAGTGTCAGAGAGTGTCAGATAGTAATATAGAGTGTCTGAGAGTGTCAGAGAGTGTCAGAGAGTGTCAGAGAGTGTCTGTCACTGTCAGAGAGTGATAGAGAGTGTCTGGGCGTGTCAGAGAGTGTCAGAGTGTGTCAGAGAGTATCAGAGAGTGATAGAGAATGTCTGAGAGTGTTAGGGAGTGATAGAGAGTGTCAGAATGTGTCAGAGAGTGACAGAGAGTGTCTGAGAGTGTCAGAGAGTGTCTGAGAGTGTCTGAGAGTGTCAGAGAATGGTAGAGAGTGACAGAGAGTGATAGAGAGTGTCAGAGAGTGTCAGAGAGTGTCAGAGAGTGATTGAGTGTGTCTGAGAGTGTCTGAGACTGTCAGAGATGTCAGAGAGTGATAGAGAGTGTTAGAGAGTGTCTGAGAGTGTCAGAGAGTGTCAGATAGTGATAGAGAGAGTCTGAGAGTGTCAGAGAGTGTCAGAGAGTGTCTGAGAGTGTCTGAGAGAGTCTGAGAGTGTCAGAGATTGACAGAGTGTCTCAGAGAGTGTCAGAGAGTGTCAGAGAGTTTCAGAGAGTTTCAGAGAATGTCAGAGAGTGTCTGAGAGTGATAGAGTGTGTCTGAGAGTGTCTGAGAGGTCAGAGAGTGATAGAGAGTGTCTGAGAGTGTCAGAGAGTGTCATATAGTGACAGAGAGTGTCTGAGAGTTTCAGAGAGTGTCAGAGTGTGTCAGAGAGTGTCAGAGAGTGATAGAGAATGTCTGAGAGGGTTAGGGAGTGATAGAGAGAGTCACGGAGTGTCAGAGAGTGACAAAGAGAGTCCGAGAGTGTCAGAGAGTAGCAGAGAGTGTCTGAGAGTGTCTTAGAGGGTCAGTGAGTGTCAGAGAGTGATAGAGAGTGTCAGAGAGTGTCAGAGTGTGTCACAGAGGGTCAGAGAGTGTCAGAGAGTGATAGAGTGTGTCAGAGAGTGTCAAAGAGTGATAGAGAGTAATAGAGAGTGTCAGAGAGTGTCTGAGAGTGAGAGAGATTGATAGAGATTGTCTGAGAGTGTCTGAGAGTGTCTGAGAGTTTGAGAGAGTGTCTGAGAGTGATAGAGATTGATAGAGAGTGTCTGAGAGTGTCTGAGAGTGTGAGAGAGTGTCAGAGTGTGTCAGAGAGTGACAGAGAGTGACAGAGAGTGTCTGAGTGTGTCAGAGAGTGTGAGAGAGTGTCAGAGTGTGTCAGAGAGTGACAGAGAGTGACAGAGAGTGTCTGAGTGTGTCAGAGAGTGTCTGAGTGTGTCAGAGAGTGTCAGAGAGTGTCTGAGAGTGTCTGAGAGGGTCAGTGAGTGTCACAGAGTGATAGAGAGTGTCAGAGAGTGTCAGAGAGAGTCAAAGAGTGATAGAGAGTGTCAGAGAGTGTCAGAGAATGAAAGAAAGTGATAGAGAGTGTCTGAGAGTGTCAGAGAGTGTCAGAGAGTGTCAGGTAAAGATAGAGAGAGTCTGAGAGTGTCAGAGAATGTCAGAGAGTGTCTGAGAGTGTCTGAGAGTGTCTGAGAGAGTCTGAGAGTGTCAGAGAGGGTCAGAGAGTGTCAGAGAGTCTCTGAGAGTGTCAGAGAGTGTCAGAGAGTGATAAAGAGTGTATGAGGGTGTCAGAGAGAGTCTGAGAGTGTCAGAGAGTGTCTGAGAGTGTCTGAGAGTGACTGAGATAGTCTGAGAGTGTCAGAGAGTGATATAGAGTGTCTGAGAGTGTCAGAGAGAGTCTGAGAGTGTCAGAGAGTGATATAGAGTGTCAGAGAGTGATATAGAGTGTCTGAGAGTGATAAAGAGTGTCTGAGGGTGTCAGAGAGAGTCTGAGAGGGTCAGAGAGTGTCTGAGAGTGTCTGAGAGTGTCTGAGATAGTCTGAGAGTGTCAGAGAGTGTCAGAGAGTGATATAGAGTGTCTGAGAGTGTCAGAGAGAGTCTGAAAGTGTCAGAGAGTGTCTGAGAGTGTCTGAGAGTGTCTGAGATAGTCTGAGAGTGTCAGAGAGTGTCAGAGAGTGATAGAGAGTGTCTGAGAGTGTCAGAGAGAGTCTGAGAGTGTCAGAGAGTGATATAGAGTGTCAGAGAGTGATATAGAGTGTCAGAGAGTGATATCGAGTGTCAGAGAGTGATATAGAGTGTCTGAGAGTGTCAGAGAGTGTCAGAGAGTGTCAGATAGTGATAGAGAGAGTCTGAGAGTGTCAGAGAGTGTCAGAGAGTGTCTGAAAGTCTCAGAGAGTGTCTGAGAATGTCTGAGATAGTCTGAGAGTGTCAGAGAGTGTCAGAGAGTGATAGAGAGTGTCTGAGAGTGTCAGAGAGAGTCTGAGAGTGTCAGAGAGTGATATAGAGTGTCAGAGAGTGATATAGAGTGTCAGAGAGTGATATAGAGTGTCTGAGAGTGTCAGAAAGTGTCAGAGAGTGATAGAGAGTGTCAGAGAGTGTCAGAGAGTGATAGAGAGTGATAGAGAGTGTCAGATAGTGATAGAGAGAGTCTGAGAGTGTCAGAGTGTGTCACAGAGGGTCAGAGAGTGTCAGAGAGTGTCAGAGAGTGATAGAGAGTAATAGAGAGTGTCAGAGAGTGTCTGAGAGTGAGAGAGATTGATAGAGATTGTCTGAGAGTGTCGGAGAGTGTCTGAGAGTGATAGAGATTGATAGAGAGTGTCTGAGAGTGTCTGCGAGTGTGAGAGAGTGTCAGAGTGTGTCAGAGAGTGACAGAGAGTGACAGAGAGTGTCTGAGTGTGTCAGAGAGTGTCTGAGAGGGTCAGTGAGTGTCACAGAGTGATAGAGAGTGTCAGAGAGTGTCAGAGAGAGTCAAAGAGTGATAGAGAGTGTCAGAGAGTGTCAGAGAATGAAAGAAAGTGATAGAGAGTGTCTGAGAGTGTCAGAGAGTGTCAGAGAGTGTCAGGTAAAGATAGAGAGAGTCTGAGAGTGTCAGAGAATGTCAGAGAGTGTCAGAGAGAGTCAAAGAGTGATAGAGAGTGTCAGAGAGTGTCAGAGAATGAAAGAAAGTGATAGAGAGTGTCTGAGAGTGTCAGAGAGTGTCAGAGAGTGTCAGGTAAAGATAGAGAGAGTCTGAGAGTGTCAGAGAATGTCAGAGAGTGTCTGAGAGTGTCTGAGAGTGTCTGAGAGAGTCTGAGAGTATCAGAGAGTGTCAGAGAGTGTCAGAGAGTCTCTGAGAGTGTCAGAGAGTGTCAGAGAGTGATAAAGAGTGTCTGAGGGTGTCAGAGAGAGTCTGAGAGTGTCAGAGAGTGTCTGAGAGTGTCTGAGATAGTCTGAGAGTGTCAGAGAGTGTCAGAGAGTGTCAGAGAGTGATATAGAGTGTCTGAGAGTGTCAGAGAGAGTCTGAGAGTGTCACAGAGTGATATAGAGTGTCTGAGAGTGATAGAGAGTGTCAGAGAGTGTCAGAGAGTGTCAGAGAGTGACTGAGTGTGTCTGAGAGTGTCTGAGACTGTCAGAGATGTCAGAGAGTGATACAGAGTGTTAGAGAGTGTCTGAGAGTGTCAGAGAGTGTCAGAGAGTGTCAGATAGTGATAGAGAGAGTCTGAGAGTGTCAGAGAGTGTCAGAGAGTGTCTGAGAGTGTCTGAGAGAGTCTGAGAGTGTCAGAGATTGACAGAGTGTCTCAGAGAGTGTCAGAGAGTGTCAGAGAGTTTCAGAGAGTTTCAGAGAATGTCAGAGAGTGTCTGAGAGTGATAGAGTGTGTCTGAGAGTGTCTGAGAGGTCAGAGAGTGATAGAGAGTGTCTGAGAGTGTCAGAGAGTGTCATATAGTGACAGAGAGTGTCTGAGAGTTTCAGAGAGTGTCAGAGTGTGTCAGAGAGTGTCAGAGAGTGATAGAAAATGTCTGAGAGGGTTAGGGAGTGATAGAGAGAGTCACGGAGTGTCAGAGAGTGACAAAGAGAGTCCGAGAGTGTCAGAGAGTAGCAGAGAGTGTCTGAGAGTGTCTTAGAGGGTCAGTGAGTGTCAGAGAGTGATAGAGAGTGTCAGAGAGTGTCAGAGTGTGTCACAGAGGGTCAGAGAGTGTCAGAGAGTGATAGAGTGTGTCAGAGAGTGTCAGAGAGTGATAGAGAGTAATAGAGAGTGTCAGAGAGTGTCTGAGAGTGAGAGAGATTGATAGAGATTGTCTGAGAGTGTCTGAGAGTGTCTGAGAGTTTGAGAGAGTGTCTGAGAGTGATAGAGATTGATAGAGAGTGTCTGAGAGTGTCTGAGAGTGTGAGAGAGTGTCAGAGTGTGTCAGAGAGTGACAGAGAGTGACAGAGAGTGTCTGAGTGTGTCAGAGAGTGTCTGAGTGTGTCAGAGAGTGTCAGAGAGTGTCTGAGAGTGTCTGAGAGGGTCAGTGAGTGTCACAGAGTGATAGAGAGTGTCAGAGAGTGTCAGAGAGAGTCAAAGAGTGATAGAGAGTGTCAGAGAGTGTCAGAGAATGAAAGAAAGTGATAGAGAGTGTCTGAGAGTGTCAGAGAGTGTCAGAGAGTGTCAGGTAAAGATAGAGAGAGTCTGAGAGTGTCAGAGAATGTCAGAGAGTGTCTGAGAGTGTCTGAGAGTGTCTGAGAGAGTCTGAGAGTGTCAGAGAGTGTCAGAGAGTGTCAGAGAGTCTCTGAGAGTGTCAGAGAGTGTCAGAGAGTGATAAAGAGTGTCTGAGGGTGTCAGAGAGAGTCTGAGAGTGTCAGAGAGTGTCTGAGAGTGTCTGAGAGTGACTGAGATAGTCTGAGAGTGTCAGAGAGTGTCAGAGAGTGTCAGAGAGTGATATAGAGTGTCTGAGAGTGTCAGAGAGAGTCTGAGAGTGTCAGAGAGTGATATAGAGTGTCAGAGAGTGATATAGAGTGTCTGAGAGTGATAAAGAGTGTCTGAGGGTGTCAGAGAGAGTCTGAGAGGGTCAGAGAGTGTCTGAGAGTGTCTGAGAGTGTCTGAGATAGTCTGAGAGTGTCAGAGAGTGTCAGAGAGTGATAGAGAGTGTCTGAGAGTGTCAGAGAGAGTCTGAGAGTGTCAGAGAGTGATATAGAGTGTCAGAGAGTGATATAGAGTGTCAGAGAGTGATATAGAGTGTCTGAGAGTGATATAGAGTGTCTGAGAGTGTCAGAAAGTGTCAGAGAGTGATAGAGAGTGTCAGAGAGTGTCAGAGAGTGATAGAGAGAGTCTGAGAGTGTCAGAGAGTGTCAGAGAGTGTCAGATAGTGATAGAGAGAGTCTGAGAGTGTCAGAGAGTGTCAGAGAGTGTCAGAGAGTGTCAGAGAGTGATAGAGAGTGTCTGAGAGTGTCAGAGAGAGTCTGAGAGTGTCAGAGAGTGATATAGAGTGTCAGAGAGTGATATCGAGTGTCAGAGAGTGATATAGAGTGTCAGAGAGTGTCAGAGAGTGTCAGAGAGTGATAGAGAGTGTCTGAGAGTGTCAGAGAGAGTCTGAGAGTGTCAGAGAGTGATATAGAGTGTCAGAGAGTGATATAGAGTGTCAGAGAGTGATATCGAGTGTCAGAGAGTGATATAGAGTGTCTGAGAGTGTCAGAGAGTGTCAGAGAGTGTCAGATAGTGATAGAGAGAGTCTGAGAGTGTCAGAGAGTGTCAGAGAGTGTCTGAAAGTGTCAGAGAGTGTCTGAGAATGTCTGAGATAGTCTGAGAGTGTCAGAGAGTGTCAGAGAGTGATAGAGAGTGTCTGAGAGTGTCAGAGAGAGTCTGAGAGTGTCAGAGAGTGATATAGAGTGTCAGAGAGTGATATAGAGTGTCAGAGAGTGATATAGAGTGTCAGAGAGTGATATAGAGTGTCTGAGAGTGTCAGAAAGTGTCAGAGAGTGATAGAGAGTGTCAGAGAGTGTCAGAGAGTGATAGAGAGTGATAGAGAGTGTCAGATAGTGATAGAGAGAGTCTGAGAGTGTCAGAGTGTGTCACAGAGTGTCAGAGAGTGTCAGAGAGTGATAGAGTGTGTCCGAGAGTGTCAGAGAGTGATAGAGAGTAATAGAGAGTGTCAGAGAGTGTCTGAGAGTGAGAGAGATTGATAGAGATTGTCTGAGAGTGTCGGAGAGTGTCTGAGAGTGATAGAGATTGATAGAGAGTGTCTGAGAGTGTCTGCGAGTGTGAGAGAGTGTCAGAGTGTGTCAGAGAGTGACAGAGAGTGACAGAGAGTGTCTGAGTGTGTCAGAGAGTGTCTGAGAGGGTCAGTGAGTGTCACAGAGTGATAGAGAGTGTCAGAGAGTGTCAGAGAGAGTCAAAGAGTGATAGAGAGTGTCAGAGAGTGTCAGAGAATGAAAGAAAGTGATAGAGAGTGTCTGAGAGTGTCAGAGAGTGTCAGAGAGTGTCAGGTAAAGATAGAGAGAGTCTGAGAGTGTCAGAGAATGTCAGAGAGTGTCAGAGAGAGTCAAAGAGTGATAGAGAGTGTCAGAGAGTGTCAGAGAATGAAAGAAAGTGATAGAGAGTGTCTGAGAGTGTCAGAGAGTGTCAGAGAGTGTCAGGTAAAGATAGAGAGAGTCTGAGAGTGTCAGAGAATGTCAGAGAATGTCAGAGAGTGTCTGAGAGTGTCTGAGAGTGTCTGAGAGAGTCTGAGAGTGTCAGAGAGTGTCAGAGAGTGTCAGAGAGTCTCTGAGAGTGTCAGAGAGTGTCAGAGAGTCTCTGAGAGTGTCAGAGAGTGTCAGAGAGTGATAAAGAGTGTCTGAGGGTGTCAGAGAGAGTCTGGAGTGTCAGAAAGTGTCTGAGAGTGTCTGAGATAGTCTGAGAGTGTCAGAGAGTGTCAGAGAGTGTCAGAGAGTGATATAGAGTGTCTGAGAGTGTCAGAGAGAGTCTGAGAGTGTCAGAGAGTGATATAGAGTGTCTGAGAGTGATATAGAGTGTCTGAGAGTGATAAAGAGTGTCTGAGGGTGTCAGAGAGAGTCTGAGAGTGTCAGAGAGTGTCTGAGAGTGTCTGAGATAGTCTGAGAGTGTCAGAGAGTGTCAGAGAGTGATAGAGAGTGTCTGAGAGTGTCAGAGAGAGTCTGAGAGTGTCAGAGAGTGATATAGAGTGTCAGAGAGTGATATAGAGTGTCAGAGAGTGATATAGAGTGTCTGAGAGTGTCAGAAAGTGTCAGAGAGTGATAGAGAGTGTCAGAGAGTGTCAGAGAGTGATAGAGAGTGATAGAGAGTGTCAGAGAGTTTCAGAGAGTGTCTGAGAGAGTCTGAGAGTGTCAGAGAGTGTCAGAGAGTGTCAGATAGTGATTGAGAGAGTCTGAGAGTGTCAGAGAGTGTCAGAGAGTGTCAGAGAGTGTCTGAGACTGTCAGAGCGTGATAGAGACTGTCAGAGAGTGATAGAGAGCGTCTGAGAGTGTCAGAGAGTGTCTGAGAGAGGCTGAGAGTGTCAGAGAGTGTCAGAGAGTGTCAGATAGTGATAGAGAGAGTCTGAGAGTGTCAGAGAGTGTCAGAGTGTGTCTGAGAGTGTCTGAGAGAGTCTGAGAGTGTCAAAGATTGACAGAGTGTGTCAGAGAGTGTCAGAGAGTGTCAGAGAATGTCAGAGAGTGTCTGAGAGTGATAGAGTGTGTCTGAGAGCGTCTGAGAGTGTCTGAGAGGTCAGAGAGTGATCGAGAGTGTCTGAGAGTGTCAGAGAGTGTCATATAGTGATAGAGAGTGTCTGAGAGTTTCAGAGAGTGTCAGAGAGTGTCAGAGAGTGTCTGAGACTGCCAGAGAGTGATATAGAGTCTCTGAGACTGTCAGAGAGTGTCAGAGTGTTTCAGTGAGTGTCAGAGAGTGATAGAGAGTGTCTGAGAATGTTAGGGAGTGATAGAGAGAGTCACAGTGTCAGATAGTGACATAGAGTGTCTGAGAGTGTCAGAGAGTTTCAGAGAGTGTCTGACAGTGATAGAGAGTGTCAGAGAGTGTTAGAGAGTAATAGAGAGTGTCAGAGAGTGTCAGAGAGTGTCTGAGAGTGTCTGAGAGTGTCTGAGAGTTTCCGAGAGATTCTGAGACTGTCAGAGATGTCAGAGAGTGATATAGAGTGTCTGAGAGTGTCAGAGTGTGTCAGAGAGTGTCAGATAAAGATAGAGAGAGTCTGAGAGTGTCAGAGAGTGTCAGAGAGTGTCTGAGAGTGTCTGAGAGAGTCTGAGAGTGTCAGAGAGTGTCAGAGAGTATCAGAGAGTCTCTGAGAGAGTCTGAGAGTGTCAGAGAGTGATAAAGAGAGTCTGAGGGTGTCAGAGAGAGTCTGAGAGTGTCAGAGAGTGTCTGAGAGTGTCTGAGAGTGTTTGAGAGTGTCTGAGATAGTCTGAGAGTGTCAGAGAGTGTCAGAGAGTGATAGAGAGTGTCTGAGAGTGTCAGAGAGTGTCAGAGAGAGTCTGAAAGTGTCAGAGAGTGTCAGAGAGTGATAGAGAGTGATAGAGAGTGTCAGAGAGTGTCAGAGAGTGTCAGATAGTAATATAGAGTGACTGAGAGTGTCAGAGAGTGTCAGAGAGTGTCAGAGAGTGTCTGAGACTGTCAGAGCGTGATAGAGACTGTCAGAGAGTGATAGAGAGTGTCTGGGCGTGTCAGAGAGTATCAGAGAGTGATAGAGAATGTCTGAGAGTGTTAGGGAGTGATAGAGAGTGTCAGAATGTGTCAGAGAGTGACAGAGAGTGTCTGAGAGTGTCAGAGAGTGTCTGAGAGAGTCTGAGAGTGTCAGAGAGTGATAGAGAGTGATAGAGAGTGTTAGAGAGTGTCTGAGAGTGCCAGAGAGTGTCAGAGAGTGTCAGATAGTGATAGAGAGAGTCTGAGAGTGTCAGAGAGTGTCAGAGAGTGTCTGAGAGTGTCTGAGTAGATTCTGAGAGTGTCAGAGAATGACAGAGTGTGTCAGAGAGTGTCAGAGAGTGTCAGAGAGTGTCTGAGAGTGATAGAGTGTGTCTGAGAGCATCTGAGAGTGTCTGAGAGGTCAGAGAGTGATAGAGAGTGTCTGAGAGTGTCAGAGAGTGTCATATAGTGACAGAGAGTGTCTGAGAGTTTCAGAGAGTGTCAGAGTGTGCCAGAGAGTGTCAGAGAGTGATAGAGAGTGTCTGAGAGGGTTAGGGAGTGATAGAGAAAGTCACGGAGTGTCAGAGAGTGACAAAGAGTGTCCATGAGTGTCAGAGAGTAGCAGAGAGTGTCTGAGAGTGTCTTAGAGGGTCAGTGAGTGTCAGAGAGTGATAGAGAGTGTCAGAGAGTGTCAGAGTGTGTCACAGAGGGTCAGAGAGTGTCAGAGAGTTATAGAGTGTGTCAGAGAGTGTCAGAGAGTGATAGAGAGTAATAGAGAGTGTCAGAGAGTGTCTGAGAGTGAGAGAGATTGATAGAGATTGTCTGAGAGTGTCTGAGAGTGTCTGAGAGTTTGAGAGAGTGTCTGAGAGTGATAGAGATTGATAGAGAGTGTCTGAGAGTGTCTGAGAGTGTGAGAGAGTGTCAGAGTGTGTCAGAGAGTGACAGAGAGTGTCAGAGAGTGTCAGAGAGTGTCTGAGAGTGTCTGAGAGGGTCAGTGAGAGTCACAGAGTGATAGAGAGTGTCAGAGAGTGTCAGAGAGTGTCAAAGAGTGATAGAGAGTGTCGGAGAGTGTCAGAGAATGAAAGAGAGTGATAGAGAGTGTCAGAGAGGTTCAGAGAGTGATAGAGAGTGTCTGAGAGTGTCAGAGGGTGTCTGAGAGTGTGAGAGAGTGTCAGAGTGTATCAGAGAGTGACAGAGAGTGTCTGAGAGTGTCTGAGAGTGTCAGAGATTGTCAGAGAGTATCTGAGAGTGTCTGAGAGTGTCTGAGATAGTCTGAGAGTGTCATAGAGTGTCAGAGAGTGAAGGAAAGTGTCAGAGAGTTTCTGAGAGAGTCTGAGAGTGTCAGAGATTGTCAGAGAGTGATAGAGATTGTCTGAGTCTGTCAGATATTGTCAGAGAGTGATAGAGAGTGTCAGAGAGTGTCTGACAGTGTCAGAGAGTAGCAGAGAGTGTCTGAGAGTGTCTTCGAGGGTCAGTGAGTGTCAGAGAGTGATAGAGAGTGTCAGAGAGTGTCAGAGTGTGTCACAGAGTGTCAGAGAGTGTCAGAGAGTGTCAGAGAGTGATAGAGAGTGTCAGAGAGTGTCAGAGAGTGTTAGAGAGTAATAGAGAGTGTCAGAGACTGTCTGAGAGAGAGAGAGATTGATAGAGAGTGTCTGAGAGTGTCTGAGAGTTTCCGAGAGAGTCTGAGACTGTCAGAGATGTCAGAGAGTGATATAGAGTGTCTGAGAGTGTCAGAGTGTGTCAGAGAGTGTCAGATAAAGATAGAGAGAGTCTGAGAGTGTCAGAGAGTGTCAGAGAGTGTCTGAGAGTGTCTGAGAGAGTCTGAGAGTGTCAGAGAGTGTCAGAGAGTATCAGAGAGTCTCTGAGAGAGTCTGAGCGTGTCAGAGAGTGATAAAGAGAGTCTGAGGGTGTCAGAGAGAGTCTGAGAGTGTCAGAGAGTGTCTGAGAGTGTCTGAGAGTGTCTGAGATAGTCTGAGAGTGTCAGAGAGTGTCAGAGAGTGATAGAGAGTGTCTGAGAGTGTCAGAGAGAGTCTGAGAGTGTCAGAGAGTGTCAGAGAGTGATAGAGAGTGATAGAGAGTGTCAGAGAGTGTCAGAGAGTGTCAGATAGTAATAGAGAGTGTCTGAGAGTGAGAGAGATTGATAGAGATTGTCTGAGAGTGTCTGAGAGTGTCTGAGAGTTTGAGAGAGTGTCTGAGAGTGATAGAGATTGATAGAGAGTGTCTGAGAGTGTCGGAGAGTGTGAGAGAGTGTCAGAGTGTGTCATAGAGTGACAGAGAGTGTCTGAGTGTGTCAGAGAGTGTCAGAGAGTGTCTGAGAGTGTCTGAGAGGGTCAGTGAGTGTCACAGAGTGAAAGAGAGTGTCAGAGAGTGTCTGAGAGTGTGAGAGAGTGTCTGAGAGTGATAGAGATTGATGGAGAGTGTCTGAGAGTGTCTGAGAGGGTCAGTGAGTGTCAGAGAGTGATAGAGAGTGTCAGAGAGTGTCAGAGAGTTTCAAAGAGTGATAGAGTGTGTCAGAGAGTGTCAGAGAATGAAAGAGAGTGATAGAGAGTGTCAGAGAGGTTCAGAGAGTGATAGAGAGTGTCTGAGAGTGTCAGAGAGTGTCTGAGAGTGTGAGAGAGTGTCAGAGTGTATCAGAGAGTGACAGAGAGTGTCTGAGAGTGTCTGAGAGTGTCTGAGAGTGTCTGAGAGTGTCAGAGAGTGTCAGAGAGTATCTGAGAGTGTCTGAGAGTGTCTGAGATAGTCTGAGAGTGTCATGGAGTGTCAGAGAGTGAAGGAGAGTGTCAGAGAGTTTCTGAGAGAGTCTGAGAGTGTCAGAGATTGTCAGAGAGTGATAGAGAGTGTCTGAGTCTGTCACATATTGTCAGAGAGTGATAGAGAGTGTCAGAGAGTGAGAGAGTGTGTCTGAAAGTGTCTGAGACTGTCAGAGAGTGATAGAGAGTGATAGAGAGTGTCTGAGAGTGTCAGAGAGTTTCAGAGAGTGAGAGAGTGTGTCTGAAAGTGTCTGAGACTGTCAGAGAGTGATAGCGAGTGATAGAGAGTGTCTGAGAGTGTCAGAGAGTGTCAGAGAGTGTCAGATAGTGATAGAGAGAGTCTGAGAGTGTCAGAGAGTGTCAGAGAGTATCTGAGAGTGTCTGATAGAGTCTGAGAGTGACAGAGTGTGTCAGAGAGTGTCAGAGTGTCAGAGAGTGTCAGAGAGTGATGGAGATTGTCTGAGAGTGTCAGAGAATGTCAGAGAGTGTCAGATAATGATAGAGAGTGTCTGAGAGTGTCTGAGAGTGTCAGAGAGTGTCAGAGAGTGTCTGAGACAGTCAGAGAGTGATAGAGAGTGATAGAGAGTGTCTGAGAGTGTCAGAGAGTGTCAGAGTGTGTCAGAGAGTGATAGAGAGTGTCTGAGAGTGTTAGGGAGTGATAGAGAGTGTCAGAGAGTGACAGAGAGTGACAGAGAGTGACAGAGAGTGTCAGAGAGTGTCTCAGAGGTTCAGTAAGTGTCTCAGAGGGTCAGTAAGTGTCAGAGAGTGTCAGAGAGTGATAGAGAGTGTCAGAGAGTGTCAGAGAGTGATAGAGAGTGTCAGAGAGAGTCTGAGAGTGAGAGAGATTGATAGAGAGTGTCTGAGAGTGTCAGAGAGTGTCTGAGAGTGTGAGAGAGTGTCTGAGAGTGATAGAGAATGAAAGAGAGTGTCTGAGAGTGTCAGAGAGTGTCAGAGAGTGTCTGAGAGTGTCTCAGAGGGTCAGTAAGTGTCAGAGAGTGTCAGAGAGTGACAGAGAGTGTCTGAGAGTGTCAGAGAGTGTCAGAGAGTGTCAGAGAGTGTCAGAGAGTGTCTGAGAGTGTCTCAGAGGGTCAGAGAGTGTCAGAGAGTGACAGAGAGTGTCTGAGTGTGTCAGAGAGTGTCAGAGAGTGTCTGAGAGGGTCAGTGAGTGTCAGAGAGTGATAGAGAGTGTCAGAGAGAGTCAGAGAGTGTCAAAGAGTGATAGAGAGTGTCAGAGAGTGTCAGAGAATTAAAGAGAGTGATAGAGACTGTCAGAGAGGGTCAGAGAGTGATAGTGAGTGTCTGAGAGTGTCAGAGAGTGTCTGAGAGTGTGAGAGAGTGTGAGAGAGTATCAGAGAGTGACAGAGAGTGTCTGAGAGTGTCTGAGAGTGTCAGTGAGTGTCAGAGAGAGATAGGGATTGTCTGAGAGTGTCAGAGAGTGTCAGAGAGTGATAGAGAGTGTATGAGAGTGTCTAAGAGTGTCAGAGAGGGTCAGAGAGTGTTAGATAGTGTCTGAGAGTGTCTGAGAGTGTATGAGAGAGTCAGAGATTGTCAGAGAGTAATAGAGAGTTTCTGAGACAGTCAGATAGTGTCAGACAGTGATAGAGAGTGTCAGAGAGAGTCAGAGTGTGTCTGAGAGAGTCTGAGAGTGTCAGAGAGTGATAGAGAGTAATAGAGAGTGTCAGAGAGTGTCTGAGAGTGTCAGAGATTGTCTGAGGTTGTCTGAGAGTGTCTGAGAGTGTCTGAGAGTGTCATAGAGTGTCAGAGAGTTTCTGAGAGAGTCTGAGAGTGTCAGAGATTGTCAGAGATTGATAGAGAGTGTCTGAGTCCGTCAGATATTGTCAGAGAGTGATAGAGAGTGTCAGAGAGTGTGAAAGTGTGTCTGAGAGAGTCTGAGAGTGTCAGAGAGTGTCAGAGAGTGATAGAGTGTGTCTGAGAGTGTCTGAGAGTGTCAGAGATGTCAGAGAGTGATAGAGAGTGTCTGAGAGTGTCAGAGAGTGTCAGATCGTGACAGAGAGAGTCTGAGAGTGTCAGAGAGTGTCTGAGAGTGTCTGAGACTGTCAGAGATGTCAGAGAGTTATAGAGAGTGATAGAGAGTGTCTGAGAGTGTCAGAGAGTGTCAGAGAGTGTCAGAGAGTGTCAGATAGTGATAGAGAGAGTCTGAGAGAGTCTGAGAGTGTCTGAGAGTGTCAGAGATGTCAGAGAGTGATAGAGAGTGTCTGAGAGTGTCTGAGAGTGTCAGAGAGTGTCTGAGAGAGTCTGAGAGTGACAGAGTGTGTCAGAGAGTGTCAGAGTGTCAGAGAGTGTCAGAGAGTGATAGAGATTGTCTGAGAGTGTCAGAGACTGTCAGAGAGTGTCAGATAATGATAGAGAGTGTCTGAGAGTGTCAGAGAGTGTCAGAGAGTGTCAGAGAGAGTCTGAGACAGTCAGAGAGTGATAGAGAGTGATAGAGAGTGTCTGAGAGTGTCAGAGAGTGTCAGAGAGTGTCAGAGAGTGATAGAGAGTGTCTGAGAGTGTTAGGGAGTGATAGAGAGTGTCAGAGAGTGACAGAGAGTGACAGAGAGTGTCTGAGAGTGTCAGAGAGTGTCTGAGAGTGTCTCAGAGGGTCAGTAAGTGTCAGAGAGTGTCAGAGAGTGTCAGAGAGTGTCAGAGAGTGTCAGACAGTGATAGAGAGTGTCAGAGAGAGTCTGAGAGTGAGAGAGATTGATAGAGAGTGTCTGAGAGTGTCAGAGAGTGTCTGAGAGTGTGAGAGAGTGTCTGAGAGTGATAGAGATTGACAGAGAGTGTCTGAGAGTGTCAGAGAGAGTCAGAGAGTGTCTGAGAGTGTCTCAGAGGGTCAGTAAGTGTCAGAGAGTGTCAGAGAGTGACAGAGAGTGTCAGAGGGTGTCAGAGAGTGTCAGAGAGTGTCAGAGAGTGTCAGATAGTGATAGAGAGAGTCTGAGAGAGTCTGAGAGAGTCTGAGAGTGTCTGAGAGTGTCAGAGATGTCAGAGAGTGATAGAGAGTGTCTGAGAGTGTCAGAGAGTGTCTGAGAGAGTCTGAGAGTGACAGAGTGTGTCAGAGAGTGTCAGAGTGTCAGAGAGTGTCAGAGAGTGATAGAGATTGTCTGAGAGTGTCAGAGACTGTCAGAGAGTGTCAGATAATGATAGAGAGTGTCTGAGAGTGTCAGAGAGTGTCAGAGAGTGTCAGAGAGAGTCTGAGACAGTCAGAGAGTGATAGAGAGTGATAGAGAGTGTCTGAGAGTGTCAGAGAGTGTCAGAGAGTGTCAGAGTCTGATAGAGAGTGTCTGAGAGTGTTAGGGAGTGATAGAGAGTGTCAGAGAGTGACAGAGAGTGACAGAGAGTGTCTGAGAGTGTCAGAGAGTGTCTGAGAGTGTCTCAGAGGGTCAGTAAGTGTCAGAGAGTGTCAGAGAGTGTCAGAGAGTGTCAGAGAGTGTCAGACAGTGATAGAGAGTGTCAGAGAGTGAGAGAGATTGATAGAGAGTGTCTGAGAGTGTCAGAGAGTGTCTGAGAGTGTGAGAGAGTGTCTGAGAGTGATAGAGATTGACAGAGAGTGTCTGAGAGTGTCAGAGAGTGTCAGAGAGTGTCTGAGAGTGTCTCAGAGGGTCAGTAAGTGTCAGAGAGTGTCAGAGAGTGACAGAGAGTGTCTGAGGGTGTCAGAGAGTGTCAGAGAGTGTCTGAGAGTGTCTCAGAGGGTCAGTAAGTGTCAGAGGGTGTCAGAGAGTGTCAGAGAGTGATAGAGAGTGTCAGAGAGAGTCTGAGAGTGAGAGAGATTGATAGAGAGTGTCTGAGACTGTCAGAGAGTGTCTGAGAGTGTCAGAGAGTGTCTGAGAGTGTGAGAGAGTGTCAGAGAGTGTCAGAGAGTGACAGAGAGTGTCTGAGTGTGTCAGAGAGTGTCAGAGAGTGTCTGAGAGTGTCTGAGAGGGTCAGTGAGTGTCAGAGAGTGATAGAGAGTGTCAGAGAGTGTCAGAGAGTGTCAAAGAGTGATAGAGAGTGTCAGAGAGTGTCAGAGAATTAAAGAGAGTGATAGAGACTGTCAGAGAGGGTCAGAGAGTGAAAGTGAGTGTCTGAGAGTGTCAGAGAGTGTCTGAGAGTGTGAGAGAGTGTCAGAGAGTATCAGAGAGTGACAGAGAGTGTCTGAGAGTGTCTGAGAGTGTCAGAGAGTGTCAGAGAGAGATAGGGATTGTCTGAGAGTGTCAGAGAGTGTCAGAGAGTGATAGAGAGTGTATGAGAGTGTCTGAGAGTGTCAGAGAGGGTCAGAGAGTGTTAGATAATGTCTGAGAGTGTCTGAGAGTGTATGAGAGAGTCAGAGATTGTCAGAGAGTAATAGGGAGTTTCTGAGACAGTCAGATAGTGTCAGACAGTGATAGAGAGTGTCAGAGAGTGTCAGAGTGTGTCGGAGAGAGTCTGAGAGTGTCAGAGAGTGATAGAGAGTAATAGAGAGTGTCAGAGAGTGTCTGAGAGTGTCTGAGATTGTCTGAGGTTGTCTGAGAGTGTCTGAGAGTGTATGAGAGTGTCATAGAGTGTCAGAGAGTTTCTGAGAGAGTCTGAGAGTGTCAGAGATTGTCAGAGATTGATAGAGAGTGTCTGAGTCTGTCAGATATTGTCAGAGAGTGATAGAGAGTGTCAGAGAGTGTGAAAGTGTGTCTGAGAGAGTCTGAGAGTGTCAGAGAGTGATGGAGAGTGATAGAGAGTGTCAGAGAGTGTCAGAGAGTGATAGAGTGTGTCTGAGACTGTCAGAGATGTCAGAGAGTGATAGAGAGTGTCTGAGAGTGTCAGAGAGTGTCAGATAGTGACAGAGAGAGTCTGAGAGTGTCAGAGAGTGTCTGAGAGTGTCTGAGACTGTCAGAGATGTCAGAGAGTTATAGAGAGTGATAGAGCGTGTCTGAGAGTGTTAGGGAGTGATAGAGAGTGTCACAGAGTGTCAGAGAGTGTCTGAGAGTGTCTTAGAGGGTCGGTGAGTGTCAGAGAGTGATAGAGAGTGTCAGAGAGTGTCAGAGTGTGTCACAGAGTGTCAGAGAGTGTCAGTGAGTGATAGAGAGTGTCAGAGAGTGTCAGAGAGTGATAGAGAGTAATAAAGAGTGTCAGAGAGTGTCTGAGAGTGAGAGAGATTGATAGAGAGTGCCTGAGAGTGTCTGAGAGTGTCTGAGAGTGTCTGAGAGTGATAGAGATTGATAGAGAGTGTCTGAGAGAGTCTGAGAGTGTCAGAGAGTGTCTGAGAGTGTGAGAGAGTGTCAGAGTGTGTCAGAGAGTGTCAGAGAGTGTCTGAGTGTTTCAGAGAGTGTCTGAGAGTGTCTGAGAGTGTCTGAGAGGGTCAGTGAGTGTCAGAGAGTGATAGAGAGCGTCAGAGAGTGTCAGAGAGTGTCAAAGAGTGATAGAGAGTGTCAGAGAGTGTCAGAGAATGAAAGCGAGTGATAGAGAGTGTCAGAGAGGTTCAGAGAGTGATAGAGAGTGTCTGAGAGTGTGAGAGAGTGTCTGAGAGTGTGAGAGAGTGTCAGAGTGTATCAGAGAGTGACAGAGAGTGTCTGAGAGTGTCAGAGTGTCTGAGAGTGTCAGAGAGTATCTGAGAGTGTCTGAGAGTGTCTGAGATAGTCTGAGAGTGTCATAGAGTGTCAGAGAGTGAAGGAGAGTGTCAGAGAGTGATAGAGAGTGTCTGAGAGTGTCAGGGAGTGATAGAGAATGTCAGAGAGTGACAGAGAGTGACAGAGAGTGTCAGAGAGTGTCAGAGAGTGTCAGAGAGTGTCAGAGAGTGTCAGAGTGTCAGAGAGTGTCAGAGAGTGATAGAGATTGTCTGAGAGTGTCAGAGACTGAAAGAGTGTGTCAGATAACGATAGAGAGTGTCTGAGAGTGTCAGAGAGTGTCAGAGAGTGTCTGAGACAGTCAGAGAGTGATAGAGAGTGATGGAGAGTGTCTGAGAGTGTCAGAGAGTGTCAGAGTGTGTCAGAGAGTGATAGAGAGTGTCTGAGAGTGTTAGGGAGTGATATAGAGTGTCAGAGAGTGACAGAGAGTGACAGAGAGTGTCTGAGAGTGTCAGAGAGTGTCTGAGAGTGTCTCAGAGGGTCAGTAAGTGTCAGAGAGTGTCCGAGAGTGTCAGAGAGTGTCAGAGAGTGATAGAGAGTGTCAGAGAGTGTCAGAGAGTGATAGAGAGTGTCAGAGAGAGTCTGAGAGTGAGAGAGATTGATAGAGAGTGTCTGAGAGTGTCAGAGA
The DNA here is from genome assembly GCF_036365525.1 of Heterodontus francisci. Taxonomy (NCBI): domain Eukaryota; kingdom Metazoa; phylum Chordata; class Chondrichthyes; order Heterodontiformes; family Heterodontidae; genus Heterodontus; species Heterodontus francisci. The sequence goes on from NW_027142293.1 coordinate 726,570, forward strand.
GTGTCTGAGAGTGTGAGAGAGTGTCTGAGAGTGATGGAGATTGACAGAGAGTGTCTGAGAGTGTCAGAGAGTGTCAGAGAGTGTCTGAGAGTGTCTCAGAGGGTCAGTAAGTGTCAGAGTGTCAGAGAGTGACAGAGAGTGTCTGAGAGTGTCAGAGAGTGTCAGAGAGTGTCTGAGAGTGTCTCAGAGGGTCAGTAAGTGTCAGAGAGTGTCAGAGAGTGTCAGAGAGTGATAGAGAGCGTCAGAGAGAGTCTGAGAATGAGAGCGATTGATAGAGAGTGTCTGAGACTGTCAGAGAGTGTCTGAGAGTGTCAGAGAGTGTCTGAGAGTGTGAGAGAGTGTCAGAGAGTGTCAGAGAGTGAAAGAGAGTGTCTGAGTGTGTCAGAGAGTGTCAGAGAGTGTCTGAGAGTGTCTGAGAGTGTCTGAGAGGGTCAGTGAGTGTCAGAGAATGATAGAGAGTGTCAGAGTGTGTCAGAGAGTGTCAAAGAGTGATAGAGAGTGTCAGAGAGTGTCAGAGAATTAAAGAGAGTGATAGAGACTGTCAGAGAGGGTCAGAGAGTGATAGTGAGTGTCTGAGAGTGTCAGAGAGTGTCTGAGAGTGTGAGAGAGTGTCAGAGAGTATCAGAGAGTGTCAGAGAGAGATAGGGATTGTCTGAGAGTGTCAGAGAGTGATAGAGAGTGTCTGAGAGTGTCTGAGAGTGTCAGAGAGGGTCAGAGAGTGTTAGATAGTGTCTGAGAGTGTCTGAGAGTGTATGAGAGAGTCAGAGATTGTCAGAGAGTAATAGAGAGTTTCTGAGACAGTCAGATAGTGTCAGACAGTGATAGAGAGTGTCAGAGAGTGTCAGAGTGTGTCGGAAAGAGTCTGTGAGTGTCAGAAAGTGATAGAGAGTAATAGAGAGTGTCTGAGAGTGTCTGAGATTGTCTGAGGTTGTCTGAGAGTGTCTGAGAGTGTCTGAGAGTGTCATAGAGTGTCAGAGAGTTTCTGAGAGAGTCTGAGAGTGTCAGAGATTGTCAGAGATTGATAGAGAGTGTCTGAGTCTGTCAGATATTGTCAGAGAGTGATAGAGAGTGTCAGAGAGTGTGAAAGTGTGTCTGAGAGAGTCTGAGAGTGTCAGAGAGTGATGGAGAGTGATAGAGAGTGTCAGAGAGTGTCAGAGAGTGATAGAGTGTGTCTGAGACTGTCAGAGATGTCAGAGAGTGATAGAGAGTGTCTGAGAGTGTCAGAGAGTGTCAGATAGTGACAGAGAGAGTCTGAGAGTGTCAGAGAGTGTCTGAGAGTGTCTGAGACTGTCAGAGATGTCAGAGAGTTATAGAGAGTGATAGAGCGTGTCTGAGAGTGTTAGGGAGTGATAGAGAGTGTCACAGAGTGTCAGAGAGTGTCTGAGAGTGTCTTAGAGGGTCGGTGAGTGTCAGAGAGTGATAGAGAGTGTCAGAGAGTGTCAGAGTGTGTCACAGAGTGTCAGAGAGTGTCAGAGAGTGATAGAGAGTGTCAGAGAGTGTCAGAGAGTGATAGAGAGTAATAAAGAGTGTCAGAGAGTGTCTGAGAGTGAGAGAGATTGATAGAGAGTGTCTGAGAGTGTCTGAGAGTGTCTGAGAGTGTCTGAGAGTGATAGAGATTGATAGAGAGTGTCTGAGAGAGTCTGAGAGTGTCAGAGAGTGTCTGAGAGTGTGAGAGAGTGTCAGAGTGTGTCAGAGAGTGACAGAGAGTGTCTGAGTGTTTCAGAGAGTGTCTGAGAGTGTCTGAGAGTGTCTGAGAGGGTCAGTGAGTGTCAGAGAGTGATAGAGAGCGTCAGAGAGTGTCAGAGAGTGTCAAAGAGTGATAGAGAGTGTCAGAGAGTGTCAGAGAATGAAAGAGAGTGATAGAGAGTGTCAGAGAGGTTCAGAGAGTGATAGAGAGTGTCTGAGAGTGTGAGAGAGTGTCTGAGAGTGTGAGAGAGTGTCAGAGTGTATCAGAGAGTGACAGAGAGTGTCTGAGAGTGTCAGAGTGTCTGAGAGTGTCAGAGAGTATCTGAGAGTGTCTGAGAGTGTCTGAGATAGTCTGAGAGTGTCATAGAGTGTCAGAGAGTGAAGGAGAGTGTCAGAGAGTGATAGAGAGTGTCTGAGAGTGTCAGGGAGAGATAGAGAATGTCAGAGAGTGACAGAGAGTGACAGAGAGTGTCTGAGAGTGTCAGAGAGTGTCAGAGAGTGTCAGAGTGTCAGAGAGTGTCAGAGAGTGATAGAGATTGTCTGAGAGTGTCAGAGACTGAAAGAGAGTGTCAGATAACGATAGAGAGTGTCTGAGAGTGTCAGAGAGTGTCAGAGAGTGTCTGAGACAGTCAGAGAGTGATAGAGAGTGATGGAGAGTGTCTGAGAGTGTCAGAGAGTGTCAGAGTATGTCAGAGAGTGATAGAGAGTGTCTGAGAGTGTTAGGGAGTGATATAGAGTGTCAGAGAGTGACAGAGAGTGACAGAGAGTGTCTGAGAGTGTCAGAGAGTGTCTGAGAGTGTCTCAGAGGGTCAGTAAGTGTCAGAGAGTGTCCGAGAGTGTCAGAGAGTGTCAGAGAGTGATAGAGAGTGTCAGAGAGTGATATAGAGTGTCAGAGAGAGTCTGAGAGTGAGAGAGATTGATAGAGAGTGTCTGAGAGTGTCAGAGAGTGTCTGAGAGTGTGAGAGAGTGTCTGAGAGTGATGGAGATTGACAGAGAGTGTCTGAGAGTGTCAGAGAGTGTCAGAGAGTGTCTGAGAGTGTCTCAGAGGGTCAGTAAGTGTCAGAGAGTGTCAGAGAGTGACAGAGAGTATCTGAGAGTGTCAGAGAGTGTCAGAGAGTGTCTGAGAGTGTCTCAGAGGGTCAGTAAGTGTCAGAGAGTGTCAGAGAGTGTCAGAGAGTGATAGAGAGTGTCAGAGAGAGTCTGAGAGTGAGAGAGTTTGATAGAGAGTGTCTGAGACTGTCAGAGAGTGTCTGAGAGTGTCAGAGAGTGTCTGAGAGTGTGAGAGAGTGTCAGAGAGTGTCAGAGAGTGACAGAGAGTGTCTGAGTGTGTCAGAGAGTGTCAGAGAGTGTCTGAGAGTGTCTGAGAGTGTCTGAGAGGGTCAGTGAGTGTCAGAGAATGATAGAGAGTGTCAGAGTGTGTCAGAGAGTGTCAGAGAGTGTCAAAGAGCGATAGAGAGTGTCAGAGAGTGTCAGAGAATTAAAGAGAGTGATAGAGACTGTCAGAGAGGGTCAGAGAGTGATAGTGAGTGTCTGAGAGTGTCAGAGAGTGTCTGAGAGTGTGAGAGAGTGTCAGAGAGTATCAGAGAGTATCAGAGAGTGTCAGAGAGAGATAGGGATTGTCTGAGAGTGTCAGAGAGTGATAGAGAGTGTATGTGAGTGTCTGAGAGTGTCAGAGAGGGTCAGAGAGTGTTAGATAGTGTCTGAGAGTGTCTGAGAGTGTATGAGAGAGTCAGAGATTGTCAGAGAGTGTCTGAGAGAGTGCGAGAGTGTCAGAGTGTATCAGAGAGTGACAGAGAGTGTCTGAGAGTGTCAGAGAGTGTCTGAGAGTGTCAGAGAGTATCTGAGAGTGTCTGAGATAGTCTGAGAGTGTCATAGAGTGTCAGAGAGTGAAGGAGAGTGTCAGAGAGTGATCGAGAGTGTCTGAGAGTGTCAGGGAGTGATAGAGAATGTCAGAGAGTGACAGAGAGTGACAGAGAGTGTCTGAGAGTGTTAGAGAGTGTCAGAGAGTGTCAGAGAGTGTCTGAGAGTGTCTCAGAGGGTCAGAGAGTGTCAAAGAGTGTCAGAGAGTGTCAGAGAGTGATAGAGAGTGTCAGAGAGTGTCAGAGATTGTCAGAGAGTGATAGAGAGTGTCAGAGAGAGTCTGAGAGTGAGAGAGATTGATAGAGAGTGTCTGAGATTGTCAGAGAGTGTCTGAGATTGTGAGACAGTGTCTGAGAGTGATAGAGATTGATGGAGAGTGTCTGAGAGTGTCTGAGAGGGTCAGTGAGTGTCAGAGAGTGATAGAGAGTGTCTGAGAGTGTCAGAGAGTGTCAAAGAGTGATGGAGAGTGTCAGAGAGTGTCAGAGAATGAAAGAGCGTGATAGAGAGTGTCAGAGAGGTTCAGAGAGTGATAGAGAGTGTCTGAGAGTGTCAGAGAGTGTCTGAGAGTGTAAGAGAGTGTCAGAGTGTATCAGAGAGTGACAGAGAGTGTCAGAGAGAGATAGGGATTGTCTGAGAGTGTCAGAGAGTGATAGAGAGTGTATGAGAGTGTCTGAGAGTGTCAGAGAGGGTCAGAGAGTGTTAGGTAGTGTCTGAGAGTGTCTGAGAGTGTATGAGAGAGTCAGAGATTGTCAGAGAGTAATAGAGAGTTTCTGAGACAGTCAGATAGTGTCAGACAGTGATAGAGAGTGTCAGAGAGTGTCAGAGTGTGTCGGAGAGAGTCTGAGAGTGTCAGAGAGTGATAGAGAGTAATAGAGAGTGTCAGAGAGTGTCTGAGAGTGTCTGAGATTGTCTGAGGTTGTCTGAGAGTGTCTGAGAGTGTCTGAGAGTGTCATAGAGTGTCAGAGAGTTTCTGAGAGAGTCTGAGAGTGTCAGAGATTGTCAGAGATTGATAGAGAGTGTCTGAGTCTGTCAGATATTGTCAGAGAGTGATAGAGAGTGTCAGAGAGTGTGAAAGTGTGTCTGAGAGAGTCTGAGAGTGTCAGAGAGTGATGGAGAGTGATAGAGAGTGTCTGAGAGAGTCTGAGAGTGTCAGAGAGTGTCTGAGAGTGTGAGAGAGTGTCAGAGTGTGTCAGAGAGTGACAGAGAGTGTCTGAGTGTTTCAGAGAGTGTCTGAGAGTGTCTGAGAGGGTCAGTGAGTGTCAGAGAGTGATAGAGAGCGTCAGAGAGTGTCAGAGAGTGTCAAAGAGTGATAGAGAGTGTCAGAGAGTGTCAGAGAATGAAAGAGAGTGATAGAGAGTGTCAGAGAGGTTCAGAGAGTGATAGAGAGTGTCTGAGAGTGTGAGAGAGTGTCTGAGAGTGTGAGAGAGTGTCAGAGTGTATCAGAGAGTGACAGAGAGTGTCTGAGAGTGTCAGAGTGTCTGAGAGTGTCAGAGAGTATCTGAGAGTGTCTGAGAGTGTCTGAGATAGTCTGAGAGTGTCATAGAGTGTCAGAGAGTGAAGGAGAGTGTCAGAGAGTGATAGAGAGTGTCTGAGAGTGTCAGGGAGAGATAGAGAATGTCAGAGAGTGACAGAGAGTGACAGAGAGTGTCTGAGAGTGTCAGAGAGTGTCAGAGAGTGTCAGAGTGTCAGAGAGTGTCAGAGAGTGATAGAGATTGTCTGAGAGTGTCAGAGACTGAAAGAGAGTGTCAGATAACGATAGAGAGTGTCTGAGAGTGTCAGAGAGTGTCAGAGAGTGTCTGAGACAGTCAGAGAGTGATAGAGAGTGATGGAGAGTGTCTGAGAGTGTCAGAGAGTGTCAGAGTATGTCAGAGAGTGATAGAGAGTGTCTGAGAGTGTTAGGGAGTGATATAGAGTGTCAGAGAGTGACAGAGAGTGTCAGAGAGTGTCTGAGAGTGTCTCAGAGGGTCAGTAAGTGTCAGAGAGTGTCCGAGAGTGTCAGAGAGTGTCAGAGAGTGATAGAGAGTGTCAGAGAGTGTCAGAGAGTGATATAGAGTGTCAGAGAGAGTCTGAGAGTGAGAGAGATTGATAGAGAGTGTCTGAGAGTGTCAGAGAGTGTCTGAGAGTGTGAGAGAGTGTCTGAGAGTGATGGAGATTGACAGAGAGTGTCTGAGAGTGTCAGAGAGTGTCAGAGAGTGTCTGAGAGTGTCTCAGAGGGTCAGTAAGTGTCAGAGAGTGTCAGAGAGTGACAGAGAGTATCTGAGAGTGTCAGAGAGTGTCAGAGAGTGTCTGAGAGTGTCTCAGAGGGTCAGTAAGTGTCAGAGAGTGTCAGAGAGTGTCAGAGAGTGATAGAGAGTGTCAGAGAGAGTCTGAGAGTGAGAGAGTTTGATAGAGAGTGTCTGAGACTGTCAGAGAGTGTCTGAGAGTGTCAGAGAGTGTCTGAGAGTGTGAGAGAGTGTCAGAGAGTGTCAGAGAGTGACAGAGAGTGTCTGAGTGTGTCAGAGAGTGTCAGAGAGTGTCTGAGAGTGTCTGAGAGTGTCTGAGAGGGTCAGTGAGTGTCAGAGAATGATAGAGAGTGTCAGAGTGTGTCAGAGAGTGTCAGAGAGTGTCAAAGAGCGATAGAGAGTGTCAGAGAGTGTCAGAGAATTAAAGAGAGTGATAGAGACTGTCAGAGAGGGTCAGAGAGTGATAGTGAGTGTCTGAGAGTGTCAGAGAGTGTCTGAGAGTGTGAGAGAGTGTCAGAGAGTATCAGAGAGTATCAGAGAGTGTCAGAGAGAGATAGGGATTGTCTGAGAGTGTCAGAGAGTGATAGAGAGTGTATGTGAGTGTCTGAGAGTGTCAGAGAGGGTCAGAGAGTGTTAGATAGTGTCTGAGAGTGTCTGAGAGTGTATGAGAGAGTCAGAGATTGTCAGAGAGTGTCTGAGAGAGTGCGAGAGTGTCAGAGTGTATCAGAGAGTGACAGAGAGTGTCTGAGAGTGTCAGAGAGTGTCATAGAGTGTCAGAGAGTGAAGGAGAGTGTCAGAGAGTGACAGAGAGTGACAGAGAGTGTCTGAGAGTGTTAGAGAGTGTCAGAGAGTGTCAGAGAGTGTCTGAGAGTGTCTCAGAGGGTCAGAGAGTGTCAAAGAGTGTCAGAGAGTGTCAGAGAGTGATAGAGAGTGTCAGAGAGTGTCAGAGATTGTCAGAGAGTGATAGAGAGTGTCAGAGAGAGTCTGAGAGTGAGAGAGATTGATAGAGAGTGTCTGAGATTGTCAGAGAGTGTCTGAGATTGTGAGACAGTGTCTGAGTGTGATAGAGATTGATGGAGAGTGTCTGAGAGTGTCTGAGAGGGTCAGTGAGTGTCAGAGAGTGATAGAGAGTGTCTGAGAGTGTCAGAGAGTGTCAAAGAGTGATGGAGAGTGTCAGAGAGTGTCAGAGAATGAAAGAGCGTGATAGAGAGTGTCAGAGAGGTTCAGAGAGTGATAGAGAGTGTCTGAGAGTGTCAGAGAGTGTCTGAGAGTGTAAGAGAGTGTCAGAGTGTATCAGAGAGTGACAGAGAGTGTCAGAGAGAGATAGGGATTGTCTGAGAGTGTCAGAGAGTGATAGAGAGTGTATGAGAGTGTCTGAGAGTGTCAGAGAGGGTCAGAGAGTGTTAGATAGTGTCTGAGAGTGTCTGAGAGTGTATGAGAGAGTCAGAGATTGTCAGAGAGTAATAGAGAGTTTCTGAGACAGTCAGATAGTGTCAGACAGTGATAGAGAGTGTCAGAGAGTGTCAGAGTGTGTCGGAGAGAGTCTGAGAGTGTCAGAGAGTGATAGAGAGTAATAGAGAGTGTCAGAGAGTGTCTGAGAGTGTCTGAGATTGTCTGAGGTTGTCTGAGAGTGTCTGAGAGTGTCTGAGAGTGTCATAGAGTGTCAGAGAGTTTCTGAGAGAGTCTGAGAGTGTCAGAGATTGTCAGAGATTGATAGAGAGTGTCTGAGTCTGTCAGATATTGTCAGAGAGTGATAGAGAGTGTCAGAGAGTGTGAAAGTGTGTCTGAGAGAGTCTGAGAGTGTCAGAGAGTGATGGAGAGTGATAGAGAGTGTCAGAGAGTGATAGAGTGTGTCTGAGAGTGTCTGAGGCTGTCAGAGATGTCAGAGAGTGATAGAGAGTGTCTGAGAGTGTCAGAGAGTGTCAGATAGTGACAGAGAGAGTCTGAGAGTGTCAGAGAGTGTCTGAGAGTGTCTGAGACTGTCAGAGATGTCAGAGAGTTATAGAGAGTGATAGAGCGTGTCTGAGAGTGTTAGGGAGTGATAGAGAGTGTCACAGAGTGTCAGAGAGTGACAGAGAGTGTCTGAGAGTGTCAGCGAGGAGCAGAGAGTGTCTGAGAGTGTCTTAGAGGGTCGGTGAGTGTCAGAGAGTGATAGAGAGTGTCAGAGAGTGTCAGAGTGTGTCACAGAGTGTCAGAGAGTGTCAGAGAGTGATAGAGAGTGTCAGAGAGTGTCAGAGAGTGATAGAGAGTAATAAAGAGTGTCAGAGAGTGTCTGAGAGTGAGAGAGATTGATAGAGAGTGCCTGAGAGTGTCTGAGAGTGTCTGAGAGTGTGAGAGAGTGTCTGAGAGTGATAGAGAGTGATAGAGATTGATAGAGAGTGTCTGAGAGAGTCTGAGAGTGTCAGAGAGTGTCTGAGAGTGTGAGAGAGTGTCAGAGTGTGTCAGAGAGTGACAGAGAGTGTCTGAGAGTGTCAGAGAGTGTCTGAGAGTGTCTGAGAGGGTCAGTGAGTGTCAGAGAGTGATAGAGAGCGTCAGAGAGTGTCAGAGAGTGTCAAAGAGTGATAGAGAGTGTCAGAGAGTGTCAGAGAATGAAAGAGAGTGATAGAGAGAGTCATAGAGTGTCAGAGAGTGATAGAGAGTGTCTGAGAGTGTCAGAGAGTGTCTGAGAGTGTGAGAGAGTGTCAGAGTGTATCAGAGAGTGACAGAGAGTGTCTGAGAGTGTCAGAGTGTCTGAGAGTGTCAGAGAGTATCTGAGAGTGTCTGAGAGTGTCTGAGATAGTCTGAGAGTGTCATAGAGTGTCAGAGAGTGAAGGAGAGTGTCAGAGAGTGATAGAGAGTGTCTGAGAGTGTCAGGGACTGATAGAGAATGTCAGAGAGTGACAGAGAGTGTCTGAGAGTGTCTGAGAGTGTCAGAGAGTGTCAGAGACTGTCAGAGAGTGTCAGAGTGTCAGAGTGTCAGAGAGTGTCAGAGAGTGATAGAGATTGTCTGAGAGTGTCAGAGACTGAAAGAGAGTGTCAGATAACGATAGAGAGTGTCTGAGAGTGTCAGAGAGTGTCAGAGAGTGTCTGAGACAGTCAGAGAGTGATAGAGAGTGTCTGAGAGTGTCAGAGAGTGTCAGAGTGTGTCAGAGAGTGTCAGAGAGTGTCTGAGAGTGTCAGAGAGTGATAGAGAGTGTCAGAGAGAGTCTGAGAGTGAGAGAGATTGATAGAGAGTGTCTGAGAGTGTCAGAGAGTGTCTGAGAGTGTGAGAGAGTGTCTGAGAGTGATAGAGATTGACAGAGAGTGTCTGAGAGTGTCAGAGAGTGTCAGAGAGTGTCTGAGAGTGTCTCAGATGGTCAGTAAGTGTCAGAGAGTGTCAGAGAGTGACAGAGAGTGTCAGAGAGTGTCAGAGAGTGTCTGAGAGTGTCTCAGAGGGTCAGTAAGTGTCAGAGAGTGTCAGAGAGTGTCAGAGAGTGATAGAGAGTGTCAGAGAGAGTCTGAGAGTGAGAGAGATTGATAGAGAGTGTCTGAGAGTGACAGAGAGTGTCTGAGAGTGTCAGAGAGTGTCTGAGAGTGTGAGAGAGTGTCAGAGAGTGTCAGAGAGTGACAGAGAGTGTCTGAGTGTGTCAGAGAGTGTCAGAGAGTGTCTGAGAGTGTCTGAGAGGGTCAGTGAGTGTCAGAGAGTGTCAGAGTGTGTCAGAGAGTGTCAGAGAGTGTCAGAGTGTGTCAAAGAGTGATAGAGAGTGTCAGAGAGTGTCAGAGAATTAAAGAGAGTGATAGAGACTGTCAGAGAGGGTCAGAGAGTGATAGTGAGTGTCTGAGAGTGTCAGAGAGTGTCTGAGAGTGTGAGAGAGTGTCAGAGAGTATCAGAGAGTGTCAGAGAGAGATAGGGATTGTCTGAGAGTGTCAGAGAGTGTATGAGAGTGTATGAGAGTGTCTGAGAGTGTCAGAGAGGGTCAGAGAGTGTTAGATAGTGTCTGAGAGTGTCTGAGAGTGTATGAGAGAGTCAGAGATTGTCAGAGAGTAATAGAGAGTTTCTGAGACAGTCAGATAGTGTCAGACAGTGATAGAGAGTGTCAGAGAGTGTCAGAGTGTGTCGGAGAGAGTCTGAGAGTGTCAGAAAGTGATAGAGAGTAATAGAGAGTGTCAGAGAGTGTCTGAGAGTGTCTGAGATTGTCTGAGGTTGTCTGAGAGTGTCTGAGAGTGTCTGAGAGTGTCTGAGAGTGTCAGAGAGTTTCTGAGAGAGTCTGAGAGTGTCAGAGATTGTCAGAGATTGATAGAGAGTGTCTGAGTCTGTCAGATATTGTCAGAGAGTGATAGAGAGTGTCAGAGAGTGTGAAAGTGTGTCTGAGAGAGTCTGAGAGTGTCAGAGAGTGATGGAGAGTGATAGAGAGTGTCAGAGAGTGTCAGAGAGTGATAGAGTGTGTCTGAGAGTGTCTGAGACTGTCAGAGATGTCAGAGAGTGATAGAGAGTGTCTGAGAGTGTCAGAGAGTGTCAGATAGTGACAGAGTGTCTGAGAGTGTCTGAGACTGTCAGAGATGTCAGAGAGTTATAGAGAGTGATAGAGCGTGTCTGAGAGTGTTAGGGAGTGATAGAGAGTGTCACAGAGTGTCAGAGAGTGACAGAGAGTGATAGAGAGTGTCAGAGATGAGCAGAGAGTGTCTGAGAGTGTCTTAGAGGGTCGGTGAGTGTCAGAGAGTGATAGAGAGTGTCAGAGAGTGTCAGAGAGTGATAGAGAGTGTCAGAGAGAGTCTGAGAGTGAGAGAGATTGATAGAGAGTGTCTGAGAGTGTCAGAGAGTGTCTGAGAGTGTCAGAGAGTGTCTGAGAGTGTGAGAGAGTGTCAGAGAGTGTCAGAGAGTGACAGAGAGTGTCTGAGTGTGTCAGAGAGTGTCAGAGAGTGTCTGAGAGTGTCTGAGAGGGTCAGTGAGTGTCAGAGAGTGTCAGAGTGTGTCAGAGAGTGTCAGAGAGTGTCAGAGAGTGTCAAAGAGTGATAGAGAGTGTCAGAGAGTGTCAGAGAATTAAAGAGAGTGATAGAGACTGTCAGAGAGGGTCAGAGATTGATAGTGAGTGTCTGAGAGCGTCAGAGAGTGTCTGAGAGTGTGAGAGAGTGTCAGAGAGTATCAGAGAGTGTCAGAGAGTGATAGGGATTGTCTGAGAGTGTCAGAGAGTGATAGAGAGTGTATGAGAGTGTCTGAGAGTGTCAGAGAGGGTCAGAGAGTGTTAGATAGTGTCTGAGAGTGTCTGAGAGTGTATGAGAGAGTCAGAGATTGTCAGAGAGTAATAGAGAGTTTCTGAGACAGTCAGATAGTGTCAGACAGTGATAGAGAGTGTCAGAGAGTGTCAGAGTGTGTCAGAGAGAGTCTGAGAGTGTCAGAAAGTGATAGAGAGTAATAGAGAGTGTCAGAGAGTGTCTGAGAGTGTCTGAGATTGTCTGAGGTTGTCTGAGAGTGTCTGAGAGTGTCTGAGAGTGTCTGAGAGTGTCAGAGAGTTTCTGAGAGAGTCTGAGAGTGTCAGAGATTGTCAGAGATAGATAGAGAGTGTCTGAGTCTGTCAGATATTGTCAGAGAGTGATAGAGAGTGTCAGAGAGTGTGAAAGTGTGTCTGAGAGAGTCTGAGAGTGTCAGAGAGTGATGGAGAGTGATAGAGAGTGTCAGAGAGTGTCAGAGAGTGATAGAGTGTGTCTGAGAGTGTCTGAGACTGTCAGAGATGTCAGAGAGTGATAGAGAGTGTCTGAGAGTGTCAGAGAGTGTCAGATAGTGACAGAGAGTGTCTGAGAGTGTCTGAGACTGTCAGAGATGTCAGAGAGTTATAGAGAGTGATAGAGCGTGTCTGAGAGTGTTAGGGAGTGATAGAGAGTGTCACAGAGTGTCAGAGAGTGACAGAGAGTGTCTGAGAGTGTCAGAGATGAGCAGAGAGTGTCTGAGAGTGTCTTAGAGGGTCGGTGAGTGTCAGAGAGTGATAGAGAGTGTCAGAGAGTGTCAGAGAGTGTCAGAGTGTGTCACAGAGTGTCAGAGAGTATCAGAGAGTGATAGAGAGTGTCAGAGAGTGTCAGAGAGTGATAGAGAGTAATAAAGAGTGTCAGAGAGTGTCTGAGAGTGAGAGAGATTGATAGAGAGTGCCTGAGAGTGTCTGAGAGTGTCTGAGAGTGTGAGAGAGTGTCTGAGAGTGATAGAGATTGATAGAGAGTGTCTGAGAGAGTCTGAGAGTGTCAGAGAGTGTCTGAGAGTTTGAGAGAGTGTCAGAGTGTGTCAGAGAGTGACATAGAGTGTCTGAGAGGGTCAGTGAGTGTAAGAGAGTGATAGAGAGTGTCAGAGAGTGTCAGAGAGTGTCAAAGAGTGATAGAGAGTGTCAGAGAGTGTCAGAGAATGAAAGAGAGTGATAGAGAGTGTCAGAGAGGTTCAGAGAGTGATAGAGAGTGTCTGAGAGTGTGAGAGAGTGTCTGAGAGTGTGAGAGAGTGTCAGAGTGTATCAGAGAGTGACATAGAGTGCCTGAGAGTGTCAGAGAGTGTCTGAGAGTGTCAGAGAGTATCTGAGAGTGTCTGAGAGTGTCTGAGATAGTCTGAGAGTGTCATAGAGTGTCAGAGAGTGAAGGAGAGTGTCAGAGAGTGATAGAGAGTGTCTGAGAGTGTCAGGGAGTGATAGAGAATGTCAGAGAGTGACAGAGAGTGTCTGAGAGTGTCTGAGAGTGTCAGAGATTGTCAGAGAGTGTCAGAGACTGTCTGAGAGTGTCTCAGAGGGTCAGTAAGTGTCAGAGAGTGTCAGAGAGTGTCAGAGAGTGATAGAGAGTGTCAGAGAGTGTCAGAGAGTGTCAGAGAGTGATAGAGATTGTCAGAGAGAGTCTGAGAGTGAGAGAGATTGATAGAGAGTGTCTGAGAGTGTCAGAGAGTGTCTGAGAGTGTGAGAGAGTGTCTGAGAGTGATAGAGATTGATGGAGAGTGTCTGAGAGTGTCTGAGAGGGTCAGTGAGTGTCAGAGAGTGATAGAGAGTGTCAGAGAGTGTCAGAGAGTGTCAAAGAGTGATGGAGAGTGTCAGAGAGTGTCAGAGAATGAAAGAGCGTGATAGAGAGTGTCAGAGAGGTTCAGAGAGTGATAGAGAGTGTCTGAGAGTGTCAGAGAGTGTCTGAGAGTGTAAGAGAGTGTCAGAGTGTATCAGAGAGTGTCTGAGAGTGTCAGAGAGTGTCTGAGAGTGTAAGAGAGTGTCAGAGTGTATCAGAGAGTGACAGAGAGTGTCTGAGATTGTCAGAGAGTGTCTGAGAGTGTCAGAGAGTATCTGAGAGTGTCTGAGAGTGTCTGAGAGTGTCTGAGATAGTCTGAGAGTGTCATAGAGTGTCAGAGAGTGAAGGAGAGTGTCAGAGAGTGATAGAGAGTGTCTGAGAGTGTCAGAGATGAGCAGAGAGTGTCTGAGAGTGTCTTAGAGGGTCGGTGAGTGTCAGAGAGTGATAGAGAGTGTCAGAGAGTGTCAGAGAGTGTCAGAGTGTGTCACAGAGTGTCAGAGAGTATCAGAGAGTGATAGAGAGTGTCAGAGAGTGTCAGAGAGTGATAGAGAGTAATAAAGAGTGTCAGAGAGTGTCTGAGAGTGAGAGAGATTGATAGAGAGTGCCTGAGAGTGTCTGAGAGTGTCTGAGAGTGTGAGAGAGTGTCTGAGAGTGATAGAGATTGATAGAGAGTGTCTGAGAGAGTCTGAGAGTGTCAGAGAGTGTCTGAGAGTTTGAGAGAGTGTCAGAGTGTGTCAGAGAGTGACATAGAGTGTCTGAGAGGGTCAGTGAGTGTAAGAGAGTGATAGAGAGTGTCAGAGAGTGTCAGAGAGTGTCAAAGAGTGATAGAGAGTGTCAGAGAGTGTCAGAGAATGAAAGAGAGTGATAGAGAGTGTCAGAGAGGTTCAGAGAGTGATAGAGAGTGTCTGAGAGTGTGAGAGAGTGTCTGAGAGTGTGAGAGAGTGTCAGAGTGTATCAGAGAGTGACATAGAGTGCCTGAGAGTGTCAGAGAGTGTCTGAGAGTGTCAGAGAGTATCTGAGAGTGTCTGAGAGTGTCTGAGATAGTCTGAGAGTGTCATAGAGTGTCAGAGAGTGAAGGAGAGTGTCAGAGAGTGATAGAGAGTGTCTGAGAGTGTCAGGGAGTGATAGAGAATGTCAGAGAGTGACAGAGAGTGTCTGAGAGTGTCTGAGAGTGTCAGAGAGTGTCAGAGAGTGTCAGAGACTGTCTGAGAGTGTCTCAGAGGGTCAGTAAGTGTCAGAGAGTGTCAGAGAGTGTCAGAGAGTGATAGAGAGTGTCAGAGAGTGTCAGAGAGTGTCAGAGAGTGATAGAGATTGTCAGAGAGAGTCTGAGAGTGAGAGAGATTGATAGAGAGTGTCTGAGAGTGTCAGAGAGTGTCTGAGAGTGTGAGAGAGTGTCTGAGAGTGATAGAGATTGATGGAGAGTGTCTGAGAGTGTCTGAGAGGGTCAGTGAGTGTCAGAGAGTGATAGAGAGTGTCAGAGAGTGTCAGAGAGTGTCAAAGAGTGATGGAGAGTGTCAGAGAGTGTCAGAGAATGAAAGAGCGTGATAGAGAGTGTCAGAGAGGTTCAGAGAGTGATAGAGAGTGTCTGAGAGTGTCAGAGAGTGTCTGAGAGTGTAAGAGAGTGTCAGAGTGTATCAGAGAGTGTCTGAGAGTGTCAGAGAGTGTCTGAGAGTGTAAGAGAGTGTCAGAGTGTATCAGAGAGTGACAGAGAGTGTCTGAGATTGTCAGAGAGTGTCTGAGAGTGTCAGAGAGTATCTGAGAGTGTCTGAGAGTGTCTGAGAGTGTCTGAGATAGTCTGAGAGTGTCATAGAGTGTCAGAGAGTGAAGGAGAGTGTCAGAGAGTGATAGAGAGTGTCTGAGAGTGTCAGGGAGTGATAGAGAGTGTCAGAGAGTGACAGAGAGTGTCTGAGAGTGTCAGAGAGTGTCAGAGAGTGTCTGAGAGTGTCTCAGAGGGTCAGTAAGTGTCAGAGAGTGTCAGAGAGTGATAGAGCGTGTCAGAGAGTGTCAGAGAGTGATAGAGAGTGTCAGAGAGAGTCTGATAGTGAGAGACATTGATAGAGAGTGTCTGAGAGTGTCAGAGAGTGTCTGAGACTGTGAGAGATTGATGGAGAGTGTCTGAGAGTGTCTGAGAGTGTCAGAGAGTGTCTGAGAGTGTGAGAGAGTGTCAGAGAGTGTCAGAGAGTGACAGAGAGTGTCTGAGTGTGTCAGAGAGTGTCAGAGAGTGTCTGAGAGTGTCTGAGAGTGTCTGAGAGGGTCAGTGAGTGTCAGAGAGTGATAGAGAGTGTCAGAGAGTGTCAAAGAGTGATAGAGAGTGTCAGAGAGTGGCAGAGAATTAAAGAGAGTGATAGAGACTGTCAGAGAGGGTCAGAGAGTGATAGTGAGTAGCTGAGAGTGTCAGAGAGTGTCTGAGAGTGTGAGAGAGTGTCAGAGAGTATCAGAGATTGACAGAGAGAGTCTGAGAGTGTCTGAGAGAGTCAGAGATTGTCAGAGAGTAATAGAGAGTTTCTGAGACAGTCAGATAGTGTCAGACAGTGATAGAGAGTGTCAGAGAGTGTCAGAGTGTGTCGGAGAGAGTCTGAGAGTGTCAGAAAGTGATAGAGAGTAATAGAGAGTGTCAGAGAGTGTCTGAGAGTGTCTGAGATTGTCTGAGGTTGTCTGAGAGTGTCTGAGAGTGTCTGAGAGTGTCATAGAGTGTCAGAGAGTTTCTGAGAGAGTCTGAGAGTTTCAGAGATTGATAGAGAGTGTCTGAGTCTGTCAGATATTGTCAGAGAGTGATAGAGAGTGTCAGAGAGTGTGAAAGTGTGTCTGAGAAAGTCTGAGAGTGTCAGAGAGTGATGGAGAGTGATAGAGAGTGTCAGAGAGTGTCAGAGAGTGATAGAGTGTGTCTGAGAGTGTCTGAGACTGTCAGAGATGTCAGAGAGTGATAGAGAGTGTCTGAGAGTGTCAGGGAGTGATAGAGAATGTCAGAGAGTGACAGAGAGTGACAGAGCGTGTCTGAGAGTGTCAGAGAGTGTCAGAGAGTGTCAGAGAGTGTCTGAGAGTGTCTCAGAGGGTCAGTAAGTGTCAGAGAGTGTCAGAGAGTGTCAGAGAGTGATAGAGAGTGTCAGAGAGTGTCAGAGAGTGTCAGAGAGTGATAGAGAGTGTCAGAGAGAGTCTGAGAGTGAGAGAGATTGATAGAGAGTGTCTGAGAGTGTCAGAGAGTGTCTGAGAGTGTGAGAGAGTGTCTGAGAGTGATAGAGATTGATGGAGAGTGTCTGAGAGTGTCTGAGAGGGTCAGTGAGTGTCAGAGAGTGATAGAGAGTGTCAGAGAGTGTCAGAGAGTGTCAAAGAGTGATGGAGAGTGTCAGAGAGTGTCAGAGAATGAAAGAGCGTGATAGAGAGTGTCAGAGAGGTTCAGAGAGTGATAGAGAGTGTCTGAGAGTGTCAGAGAGTGTCTGAGAGTGTAAGAGAGTGTCAGAGAGTGTCAGAGTGTATCAGAGAGTGACAGAGAGTGTCTGAGAGTGTCAGAGAGTGTCTGAGAGTGTCAGAGAGTATCTGAGAGTGTCTGAGAGTGTCTGAGATAGTCTGAGAGTGTCATAGAGTGTCAGAGAGTGAAGGAGAGTGTCAGAGAGTGATAGAGAGTGTCTGAGAGTGTCAGGGAGTGATAGAGAGTGTCAGAGAGTGACAGAGAGTGTCTGAGAGTGTCAGAGAGTGTCAGAGAGTGTCCGAGAGTGTCTCAGAGGGTCAGTAAGTGTCAGAGAGTGTCAGAGAGTGATAGAGCGTGTCAGAGAGTGTCAGAGAGTGATAGAGAGTGTCAGAGAGAGTCTGATAGTGAGAGACATTGATAGAGAGTGTCTGAGAGTGTCAGAGAGTGTCTGAGACTGTGAGAGATTGATGGAGAGTGTCTGAGAGTGTCAGAGAGTGTCTGAGAGTGTGAGAGAGTGTCAGAGAGTGTCAGAGAGTGACAGAGAGTGTCTGAGTGTGTCAGAGAGTGTCTGAGAGTGTCTGAGAGTGTCTGAGAGGGTCAGTGAGTGTCAGAGAGTGATAGAGAGTGTCAGAGAGTGTCAAAGAGTGTCAAAGAGTGATAGAGAGTGTCAGAGAGTGGCAGAGAATTAAAGAGAGTGATAGAGACTGTCAGAGAGGGTCAGAGAGTGATAGTGAGTAGCTGAGAGTGTCAGAGAGTGTCTGAGAGTGTGAGAGAGTGTCAGAGAGTATCAGAGATTGACAGAGAGAGTCTGAGAGTGTCTGAGAGAGTCAGAGATTGTCAGAGAGTGTCAGAGTGTGTCGGAGAGAGTCTGAGAGTGTCAGAAAGTGATAGAGAGTAATAGAGAGTGTCAGAGAGTGTCTGAGAGTGTCTGAGATTGTCTGAGGTTGTCTGAGAGTGTCTGAGAGTGTCATAGAGTGTCAGAGAGTTTCTGAGAGAGTCTGAGAGTGTCAGAGATTGATAGAGAGTGTCTGAGTCTGTCAGATATTGTCAGAGAGTGATAGAGAGTGTCAGAGAGTGTGAAAGTGTGTCTGAGAGAGTCTGAGAGTGTCAGAGAGTGATGGAGAGTGATAGAGAGTGTCAGAGAGTGTCAGAGAGTGATAGAGTGTGTCTGAGAGTGTCTGAGACTGTCAGAGATGTCAGAGAGTGATAGAGAGTGTCTGAGAGTGTCAGAGAGTGTCAGATAGTGACAGAGAGAGTCTGAGAGTGTCAGAGAGTGTCTGAGAGTGTCTGAGACTGTCAGAGATGTCAGAGAGTTATAGAGAGTGATAGAGCGTGTCTGAGAGTGTTAGGGAGTGATAGAGAGTGTCACAGAGTGTCAGAGAGTGACAGAGAGTGTCTGAGAGTGTCAGAGATGAGCAGAGAGTGTCTGAGAGTGTCTTAGAGGGTCGGTGAGTGTCAGAGAGTGATAGAGAGTGTCAGAGAGTGTCAGAGACTGTCTGAGAGTGTCTCAGAGGGTCAGTAAGTGTCAGAGAGTGTCAGAGAGTGTCAGAGAGTGATAGAGAGTGTCAGAGAGTGTCAGAGAGTGTCAGAGAGTGATAGAGAGTGTCAGAGAGAGTCTGAGAGTGAGAGAGATTGATAGAGAGTGTCTGAGAGTGTCAGAGAGTGTCTGAGAGTGTGAGAGAGTGTCTGAGAGTGATAGAGATTGATGGAGAGTGTCTGAGAGTGTCTGAGAGGGTCAGTGAGTGTCAGAGAGTGATAGAGAGTGTCAGAGAGTGTCAGAGAGTGTCAAAGAGTGATGGAGAGTGTCAGAGAGTGTCAGAGAATGAAAGAGCGTGATAGAGAGTGTCAGAGAGGTTCAGAGAGTGATAGAGAGTGTCTGAGAGTGTCAGAGAGTGTCTGAGAGTGTAAGAGAGTGTCAGAGTGTATCAGAGAGTGATAGAGAGTGTCTGAGAGTGTCAGAGAGTGTCTGAGAGTGTAAGAGAGTGTCAGAGTGTATCAGAGAGTGACAGAGAGTGTCTGAGAGTGTCAGAGAGTGTCTGAGAGTGTCAGAGAGTATCTGAGAGTGTCTGAGAGTGTCTGAGATAGTCTGAGAGTGTCATAGAGTGTCAGAGAGTGAAGGAGAGTGTCAGAGAGTGATAGAGAGTGTCTGAGAGTGTTAGGGAGTGATAGAGAGTGTCAGAGAGTGACAGAGAGTGTCTGAGAGTGTCAGAGAGTGTCAGAGAGAGTCTGAGAGTGTCCCAGAGGGTCAGTAAGTGTCAGAGAGTGTCAGAGAGTGATAGAGCGTGTCAGAGAGTGTCAGAGAGTGATAGAGAGTGTCAGAGAGAGTCTGATAGTGAGAGACATTGATAGAGAGTGTCTGAGAGTGTCAGAGAGTGTCTGAGACTGTGAGAGATTGATGGAGAGTGTCTGAGAGTGTCTGAGAGTGTCAGAGAGTGTCTGAGAGTGTGAGAGAGTGTCAGAGAGTGTCAGAGAGTGACAGAGAGTGTCTGAGTGTGTCAGAGAGTGTCTGAGAGTGTCTGAGAGTGTCTGAGAGGGTCAGTGAGTGTCAGAGAGTGATAGAGAGTGTCAGAGAGTGTCAAAGAGTGATAGAGAGTGTCAGAGAGTGGCAGAGAATTAAAGAGAGTGATAGAGACTGTCAGAGAGGGTCAGAGAGTGATAGTGAGTAGCTGAGAGTGTCAGAGAGTGTCTGAGAGTGTGAGAGAGTGTCAGAGAGTATCAGAGATTGACAGAGAGAGTCTGAGAGTGTCTGAGAGAGTCAGAGATTGTCAGAGAGTAATAGAGAGTTTCTGAGACAGTCAGATAGTGTCAGACAGTGATAGAGAGTGTCAGAGAGTGTCAGAGTGTGTCGGAGAGAGTCTGAGAGTGTCAGAAAGTGATAGAGAGTAATAGAGAGTGTCAGAGAGTGTCTGAGAGTGTCTGAGATTGTCTGAGGTTGTCTGAGAGTGTCTGAGAGTGTCTGAGAGTGTCATAGAGTGTCAGAGAGTTTCTGAGAGAGTCTGAGAGTGTCAGAGATTGATAGAGAGTGTCTGAGTCTGTCAGATATTGTCAGAGAGTGATAGAGAGTGTCAGAGAGTGTGAAAGTGTGTCTGAGAAAGTCTGAGAGTGTCAGAGAGTGATGGAGAGTGATAGAGAGTGTCAGAGAGTGTCAGAGAGTGATAGAGTGTGTCTGAGAGTGTCTGAGACTGTCAGAGATGTCAGAGAGTGATAGAGAGTGTCTGAGAGTGTCAGGGAGTGATAGAGAATGTCAGAGAGTGACAGAGAGTGACAGAGAGTGTCTGAGAGAGTCAGAGAGTGTCAGAGAGTGTCAGAGAGTGTCTGAGAGTGTCTCAGAGGGTCAGTAAGTGTCAGAGAGTGTCAGAGAGTGTCAGAGAGTGATAGAGAGTGTCAGAGAGTGTCAGAGAGTGTCAGAGAGTGATAGAGAGTGTCAGAGAGAGTCTGAGAGTGAGAGAGATTGATAGAGAGTGTCTGAGAGTGTCAGAGAGTGTCTGAGAGTGTGAGAGAGTGTCTGAGAGTGATAGAGATTGATGGAGAGTGTCTGAGAGTGTCTGAGAGGGTCAGTGAGTGTCAGAGAGTGATAGAGAGTGTCAGAGAGTGTCAGAGAGTGTCAGAGAGTGTCAAAGAGTGATGGAGAGTGTCAGAGAATGAAAGAGCGTGATAGAGAGTGTCAGAGAGGTTCAGAGAGTGATAGAGAGTGTCTGAGAGTGTCAGAGAGTGTCTGAGAGTGTAAGAGAGTGTCAGAGAGTGTCAGAGTGTATCAGAGAGTGACAGAGAGTGTCTGAGAGTGTCAGAGAGTGTCTGAGAGTGTCAGAGAGTATCTGAGAGTGTCTGAGAGTGTCTGAGATAGTCTGAGAGTGTCATAGAGTGTCAGAGAGTGAAGGAGAGTGTCAGAGAGTGATAGAGAGTGTCTGAGAGTGTCAGGGAGTGATAGAGAGTGACAGAGAGTGTCTGAGAGTGTCAGAGAGTGTCAGAGAGTGTCTGAGAGTGTCTCAGAGGGTCAGTAAGTGTCAGAGAGTGTCAGAGAGTGATAGAGCGTGTCAGAGAGTGTCAGAGAGTGATAGAGAGTGTCAGAGAGAGTCTGATAGTGAGAGACATTGATAGAGAGTGTCTGAGAGTGTCAGAGAGTGTCTGAGACTGTGAGAGATTGATGGAGAGTGTCTGAGAGTGTCAGAGAGTGTCTGAGAGTGTGAGAGAGTGTCAGAGAGTGTCAGAGAGTGACAGAGAGTGTCTGAGTGTGTCAGAGAGTGTCTGAGAGTGTCTGAGAGTGTCTGAGAGGGTCAGTGAGTGTCAGAGAGTGATAGAGAGTGTCAGAGAGTGTCAAAGAGTGTCAAAGAGTGATAGAGAGTGTCAGAGAGTGGCAGAGAATTAAAGAGAGTGATAGAGACTGTCAGAGAGGGTCAGAGAGTGATAGTGAGTAGTTGAGAGTGTCAGAGAGTGTCTGAGAGTGTGAGAGAGTGTCAGAGAGTATCAGAGATTGACAGAGAGAGTCTGAGAGTGTCTGAGAGAGTCAGAGATTGTCAGAGAGTGTCAGAGTGTGTCGGAGAGAGTCTGAGAGTGTCAGAAAGTGATAGAGAGTAATAGAGAGTGTCAGAGAATGTCTGAGAGTGTCTGAGATTGTCTGAGGTTGTCTGAGAGTGTCTGAGAGTGTCATAGAGTGTCAGAGAGTTTCTGAGAGAGTCTGAGAGTGTCAGAGATTGATAGAGAGTGTCTGAGTCTGTCAGATATTGTCAGAGAGTGATAGAGAGTGTCAGAGAGTGTGAAAGTGTGTCTGAGAGAGTCTGAGAGTGTCAGAGAGTGATGGAGAGTGATAGAGAGTGTCAGAGAGTGTCAGAGAGTGATAGAGTGTGTCTGAGAGTGTCTGAGACTGTCAGAGATGTCAGAGAGTGATAGAGAGTGTCTGAGAGTGTCAGAGAGTGTCAGATAGTGACAGAGAGAGTCTGAGAGTGTCAGAGAGTGTCTGAGAGTGTCTGAGACTGTCAGAGATGTCAGAGAGTTATAGAGAGTGATAGAGCGTGTCTGAGAGTGTTAGGGAGTGATAGAGAGTGTCACAGAGTGTCAGAGAGTGACAGAGAGTGTCTGAGAGTGTCAGAGATGAGCAGAGAGTGTCTGAGAGTGTCTTAGAGGGTCGGTGAGTGTCAGTGAGTGATAGAGAGTGTCAGAGAGTGTCAGAGTGTGTCACAGAGTGTCAGAGAGTATCAGAGAGTGATAGAGAGTGTCAGAGAGTGTCAGAGAGTGATAGAGAGTAATAAAGAGTGTCAGAGAGTGTCTGAGAGTGAGAGAGATTGATAGAGAGTGCCTGAGAGTGTCTGAGAGTGTCTGAGAGTGTGAGAGAGTGTCTGAGAGTGATAGAGATTGATAGAGAGTGTCTGAGAGAGTCTGAGAGTGTCAGAGAGTGTCTGAGAGTGTGAGAGAGTGTCAGAGTGTGTCAGAGAGTGACAGAGAGAGTCTGAGAGGGTCAGTGAGTGTAAGAGAGTGACAGAGAGTGTCTGAGAGGGTCAGTGAGTGTAAGAGAGTGATAGAGAGTGTCAGAGAGTGTCAGAGTGTGTCACAGAGTGTCAGAGAGTATCAGAGAGTGATAGAGAGTGTCAGAGAGTGTCAGAGAGTGATAGAGAGTAATAAAGAGTGTCAGAGAGTGTCTGAGAGTGAGAGAGATTGATAGAGAGTGCCTGAGAGTGTCTGAGAGTGTCTGAGAGTGTGAGAGAGTGTCTGAGAGTGATAGAGATTGATAGAGAGTGTCTGAGAGTGTCTGAGAGAGTCTGAGAGTGTCAGAGAGTGTCTGAGAGTGTGAGAGAGTGTCAGAGTGTGTCAGAGAGTGACAGAGAGTGTCTGAGAGGGTCAGTGAGTGTAAGCGAGTGATAGCGAGTGTCAGAGAGTGTCAGAGAGTGTCAAAGAGTGATAGAGAGTGTCAGAGAGTGTCAGAGAATGAAAGAGAGTGATAGAGAGTGTCTGAGAGTGTCAGAGAGTGTCTGAGAGTGTGAGAGAGTGTATGAGTGTATCAGAGAGTGACATAGAGTGTCTGAGAGTGTCAGAGAGTGTCTGAGAGTGTCAGAGAGTATCTGAGAGTGTCTGAGAGTGTCTGAGATAGTCTGAGAGTGTCATAGAGTGTCAGAGAGTGAAGGAGAGTGTCAGAGAGTGATAGAGAGTGTCTGAGAGTGTCAGGGAGTGATAGAGAATGTCAGAGAGTGACAGAGAGTGTCTGAGAGTGTCAGAGAGTGTCAGAGAGTGTCAGAGAGTGTCTGAGAGTGTCTCAGAGGGTCAGTAAGTGTCAGAGAGTGTCAGAGAGTGTCAGAGAGTGATAGAGAGTGTCAGACAGTGTCAGAGAGTGTCAGAGAGTGATAGAGAGTGTCAGAGAGAGTCTGAGAGTGAGAGAGATTGATAGAGAGTGTCTGAGAGTGTCAGAGAGTGTCTGAGAGTGTGAGAGAGTGTCTGAGAGTGATAGAGATTGATGGAGAGTGTCTGAGAGTGTCTGAGAGGGTCAGTGAGTGTCAGAGAGTGATAGAGAGTGTCAGAGAGTGTCAGAGAGTGTCAAAGAGTGATGGAGAGTGTCTGAGAGTGTCAGAGAGTGTCTGAGAGTGTCAGAGAGTATCTGAGAGTGTCTGAGAGTGTCAGAGTGTATCAGAGAGTGACAGAGAGTGTCTGAGAGTGTCAGAGAGTGTCTGAGAGTGTCAGAGAGTATCTGAGAGTGTCTGAGAGTGTCTGAGATAGTCTGAGTGTGTCATAGAGTGTCAGAGAGTGCAGGAGAGTGTCAGAGAGTGATAGAGAGTGTCTGAGAGTGTTAGGGAGTGATAGAGAGTGTCAGAGAGTGACAGAGAGTGTCTGAGAGTGTCTGAGAGTGTCTGAGGTTGTCTGAGAGTGTCTGAGAGTGTCTGAGAGTGTCATAGAGTGTCAGAGAGTTTCTGAGAGAGTCTGAGAGTGTCAGAGATTGTCAGAGATTGATAGAGAGTGTCTGAGTCTGTCAGATATTGTCAGAGAGTGATAGAGAGTGTCAGAGAGTGTGAAAGTGTGTCTGAGAGAGTCTGAGAGTGTCAGACAGTGATGGAGAGTGATAGAGAGTGTCAGAGAGTGTCAGAGAGTGATAGAGTGTGTCTGAGAGTGTCTGAGACTGTCAGAGATGTCAGAGAGTGATAGAGAGTGTCAGAGAGTGTCAGAGAGTGTCAGATAGTGACAGAGAGAGTCTGAGAGTGTCAGAGAGTGTCTGAGAGTGTCTGAGACTGTCAGAGATGTCAGAGAGTTATAGAGAGTGATAGAGCGTGTCTGAGAGTGTTAGGGAGTGATAGAGAGTGTCACAGAGTGTCAGAGAGTGACAGAGAGTGTCTGAGAGTGTCAGAGATGAGCAGAGAGTGTCTGAGAGTGTCTTAGAGGGTCGGCGAGTGTCAGAGAGTGATAGAGAGTGTCAGAGAGTGTCAGAGTGTGTCACAGAGTGTCAGAGAGTATCAGAGAGTGATAGAGAGTGTCAGAGAGTGTCAGAGAGTGATAGAGAGTAATAAAGAGTGTCAGAGAGTGTCTGAGAGTGAGAGAGATTGATAGAGAGTGCCTGAGAGTGTCTGAGAGTGTCTGAGAGTGTGAGAGAGTGTCTGAGAGTGATAGAGATTGATAGAGAGTGTCTGAGAGAGTCTGAGAGTGTCAGAGAGTGTCAGAGAGTGTCTGAGAGTGTGAGAGAGTGTCAGAGTGTGTCAGAGAGTGACAGAGAGTGTCTGAGAGGGTCAGTGAGTGTAAGAGAGTGATAGAGAGTGTCAGAGAGTGTCAGAGAGTGTCAAAGAGTGATAGAGAGTGTCAGAGAGTGTCAGAGAATGAAAGAGAGTGATAGAGAGTGTCTGAGAGTGTCAGAGAGTGTCTGAGAGTGTGAGAGAGTGTCAGAGTGCATCAGAGAGTGACATAGAGTGTCTGAGAGTGTCAGAGAGTGTCTGAGAGTGTCAGAGAGTATCTGAGAGTGTCTGAGAGTGTCTGAGATAGTCTGAGAGTGTCATAGAGTGTCAGAGAGTGAAGGAGAGTGTCAGAGAGTGATAGAGAGTGTCTGAGAGTGTCAGGGAGTGATAGAGAATGTCAGAGAGTGACAGAGAGTGTCTGAGAGTGTCAGAGAGTGTCAGAGAGTGTCAGAGAGTGTCTGAGAGTGTCTCAGAGGGTCAGTAAGTGTCAGAGAGTGTCAGAGAGTGTCAGAGAGTGATAGAGAGTGTCAGAGAGTGTCAGAGAGTGTCAGAGAGTGATAGAGAGTGTCTGAGAGTGTCAGAGAGTGATAGAGAGTGTCAGAGAGTGTCAGAGAGTGATAGAGAGTGTCAGAGAGAGTCTGAGAGTGAGAGAGATTGATAGAGAGTGTCTGAGAGTGTCAGAGAGTGTCTGAGAGTGTGAGAGAGTGTCAGAGTGCATCAGAGAGTGACATAGAGTGTCTGAGAGTGTCAGAGAGTGTCTGAGAGTGTCAGAGAGTATCTGAGAGTGTCTGAGAGTGTCTGAGAGTGATAGAGAGTGTCTGAGAGTGTCAGGGAGTGATAGAGAATGTCAGAGAGTGACAGAGAGTGTCTGAGAGTGTCAGAGAGTGTCAGAGAGTGTCAGAGAGTGTCTGAGAGTGTCTCAGAGGGTCAGTAAGTGTCAGAGAGTGTCAGAGAGTGTCAGAGAGTGATAGAGAGTGTCAGAGAGTGTCAGAGAGTGTCAGAGAGTGATAGAGAGTGTCAGAGAGAGTCTGAGAGTGAGAGAGATTGATAGAGAGTGTCTGAGAGTGTCAGAGAGTGATAGAGAGTGTCAGAGAGTGTCTGAGAGTGATAGAGATTGATGGAGAGTGTCTGAGAGTGTCTGAGAGGGTCAGTGAGTGTCAGAGAGTGATAGAGAGTGTCAGAGAGTGTCGGAGAGTGTCAAAGAGTGATGGAGAGTGTCAGAGAGTGTCAGAGAATGAAAGAGCGTGATAGAGAGTGTCAGAGAGGTTCAGAGAGTGATAGAGAGTGTCTGAGAGTGTCAGAGAGTGTCTGAGAGTGTAAGAGAGTGTCAGAGTGTATCAGAGAGTGACAGAGAGTGACAGAGAGTGTCTGAGAGTGTCAGAGAGTGTCTGAGAGTGTCTGAGAGTGTCAGAGAGTATCTGAGAGTGTCTGAGAGTGTCTGAGATAGTCTGAGAGTGTCATAGAGTGACAGAGAGTGAAGGAGAGTGTCAGAGAGTGATAGAGAGTGTCTGAGAGTGTTAGGGAGTGATAGAGAGTGTCAGAGAGTGACAGAGAGTGTCTGAGAGTGTCAGAGAGTGTCAGAGAGTGATAGAGAGTGATAGAGAGTGTCTTGGAGGGTCAGTGAGTTTCAGAGAGTGATAGAGAGTGTCAGAGAGTGTCAGAGAGTGATAGAGAGTGTCAGAGAGTGTCTGAGAGTGTCAGAGAGTGTCAGAGAGTGTCTTGGAGGGTCAGTGAGTGTCAGAGAGTGATATAGAGTGATAGAGAGTGTCAGAGAGGGTCAGAGAGTGATAGAGAGTGTCTGAGAGTGTCAGAGAGTGTCTGAGAGTGTGAGAGAGTGTCAGAGAGTATCAGAGAGTGACAGAGAGTGTCTGAGAGTGATAGAGAGTGTCTGAGAGTGTTAGGGAGTGATAGAGAGTGTCAGAGAGTGACAGAGAGTGTCTGAGAGTGTCAGAGAGTGTCAGAGAGTGTCAGAGAGTGTCTGAGAGTGTCTGAGAGTGTCTCAGAGGGTCAGTAAGTGTCAGAGAGTGTCAGAGAGTGATAGAGCGTGTCAGAGAGTGATAGAGAGTGTCAGAGAGAGTCTGATAGTGAGAGAGATTGATAGAGAGTGTCTGAGAGTGTCAGAGAGTGTCTGAGACTGTGAGAGATTGATGGAGAGTGTCTGAGAGTGTCTGAGAGTGTCAGAGAGTGTCTGAGAGTGTGAGAGAGTGTCAGAGAGTGTCAGAGAGTGACAGAGAGTGTCTGAGTGTGTCAGAGAGTGTCTGAGAGTGTCTGAGAGTGTCTGAGAGGGTCAGTGAGTGTCAGAGAGTGATAGAGAGTGTCAGAGAGTGTCAGAGAGTGTCAAAGAGTGATAGAGAGTGTCAGAGAGTGGCAGAGAATTAAAGAGAGTGATAGAGACTGTCAGAGAGGGTCAGAGAGTGATAGTGAGTAGCTGAGAGTGTCAGAGAGTGTCTGAGAGTGTGAGAGAGTGTCAGAGAGTATCAGAGATTGACAGAGAGAGTCTGAGAGTGTCTGAGAGTGTCAGAGAGTGTCAGAGAGAGATAGAGATTGTCTGAGAGTGTCAGAGAGTGTCAGAGAATGATAGAGAGTGTATGAGAGTGTCTGAGAGTGTCAGAGAGGGTCAGAGAGTGATAGATAGTGTCTGAGAGTGTCTGAGAGTGTATGAGAGAGTCAGAGAGTGTCAGAGATTGTCAGAGAGTAATCGAGAGTTTCTGAGACAGTCAGATAGTGTCAGACAGTGATAGAGAGTGTCAGAGATTGTCAGAGTGTGTCTGAGAGAGTCTGAGAGTGTCAGAGAGTGATAGAGAGTAATAGAGAGTGTCAGAGAGTGTCTGAGAGTGTCTGAGATTGTCTGAGGTTGTCTGAGAGTGTCTGAGAGTGTCATAGAGTGTCAGAGAGTTTCTGAGAGAGTCTGAGAGTGTCAGAGATTGTCAGAGAGTGATAGAGAGAGTCAGAGAGTGTGAAAGTGTGTCTGAGAGAGTCTGAGAGTGTCAGAGAGTGATGGAGAGTGATAGAGAGTGTCAGAGAGTGTCAGAGAGTGATAGAGTGTGTCTGAGAGTGTCTGAGACTGTCAGAGATGTCAGAGAGTGATAGAGAGTGTCTGACAGTGTCAGAGTGTGTCAGATAGTGATAGAGAGAGTCTGAGAGTGTCAGAGAGTGTCAGAGAGTGTCTGAGAGTGTCTGAGAGTGTATGAGAGAGTCAGAAAGTGTCAGAGATTGTCAGAGAGTAATCGAGAGTTTCTGAGACAGTCAGATAGTGTCAGACAGTGACAGAGAGTGTCAGAGAGTGTCAGAGTGTGTCTGAGAGAGTCTGAGTGTGTCAGAGAGTGATAGAGAGTACTAGAGAGTGTCAGAGAGTGTCTGAGAGTGTCAGAGAGTTTCTGAGAGTGTCTGAGATTGTCTGAGATTGTCTGAGAGTGTCTGAGATTAGTCTGAGAGTGTCATAGAGTGTCAGAGAGTGATAGAGATTGTCAGAGAGTGATAGAGAGTGTCTGAGTCTGTCAGATATTGTCAGAGAGTGATAGAGAGTGTCAGAGATTGTGAGAGTGTGGCTGAGAGAGTCTGAGAGTGTCAGAGAGTGATAGAGAGTGATAGAGAGTTTCAGAGAGTGTCAGAGAGTGATAGAGAGTGTCTGAGAGTGTAAGTGAAAAATAGAGAGTGTCAGAGAGTGTCAGAGAGTGACAGAGAGTGTCTGAGAGTGTCAGAGAGTGTCAGAGAGTGTCAGAGAGTGTCTTGGAGGGTCAGTGAGTGTCAGAGAGTGATAGAGAGTGTCAGAGAGTGTCAGAGTGTGTCTGAGAGTGTCAGAGAGTGTCAGAGAGTGATAGAGAGTGTCAGAGAGTGTCAGAGAGTGATAGAGAGTGATAGAGAGTGTCAGAGAGTGTCTGAGAGTGTCTGAGAGTGTCAGAGAGTGTCTGAGAGTGTGAGACAGTGTCTGAGAGTGATAGAGATTGATAGAGAGTGTCTGAGAGTGTCAGAGAGTGTCTGAGAGGGTCAGTGAGTGTCAGAGAGTGATAGAGAGTGTCAGAGAGTGTCAGAGAGTGTCAAAGAGTGATAGAGAGTGCCAGAGAGTGTCAGAGAATGAAAGAGAGTGATAAGGAGTGTCAGAGAGGGTCAGAGAGTGATAGAGAGTGTCTGAGAGTGTCAGAGAGTGTCTGAGTGTGTGAGAGAGTGTCAGAGAGTATCAGAGAGTGACAGAGAGTGTCGTAGAGTGTCTGAGAGTGTCTGAGAGAGTCAGAGGTTATCTGAGAGTGTCTGAGAGTGTCTGAGATAGTCTGAGAGTGTCATAGAGTGTCAGAGAGTGATAGAGATTGTCAGAGAGTTTCTGAGAGAGTCTGAGAGTGTCAGAGATTGTCAGAGAGTGATAGAGAGTTTCTGAGTCTGTCAGATATTGTCAGAGAGTGATAGAGAGTGTCTGAGAGTGTCAGAGTGTGTCTGAGAGAGTCTGAGAGAGTCAGAGAGAGATAGAGAGTGATAGAGAATGATAGAGAGTTTCAGAGATGTCAGAGAGTGATAGAGAGTGTCTGAGAGTGTCAGAGAGTGTCAGATAGTGATAGAGAGAGTCTGAGAGTGCCAGAGAGTGTCAGAGAGTGTCTGAGAGTGTCTGAGAGAGTCAGAGAGTGATAGAGAGTGTCAGAGAGTGTCTGAGAGTGTCAGAGAGTGCCTGAGATTGTCTGAGAGTGTCTGAGATAGTCTGAGAGTGTCATAGAGTGTCAGAGAGTGATAGAGAGTGTCAGAGAGTTTCTGAGAGAGTCTGAGAGTGTCAGAGATTGTCAGAGAGTGATAGAGAGTTTCTGAGTCTGTCAGATATTGTCAGAGATTGATAGAGAGTGTCAGAGAGTGTCAGAGTGTGTCTGAGAGAGTCTGAGAGAGTCAGAGAGAGATAGAGAGTGATAGAGAATGATAGAGAGTTTCAGAGATGTCAGAGAGTGATAGAGAGTGTCTGAGAGTGTCTGAGATAGTCTGAGAGTGTCATAGAGTGTCAGAGAGTGATAGAGATTGTCAGAGAGTGATAGAGAGTGTCTGAGTCAGTCAGATATTGCCAGAGAGTGATAGAGAGTGTCAGAGAGTGTGAGAGTGTGTCTGAGAGAGTCTGAGAGTGTCTGAGAGTGATAGAGAGTGATAGAGAGTGTCTTGGAGGGTCAGTGAGTTTCAGAGAGTGATAGAGAGTGTCAGAGAGTGTCAGAGAGTGATAGAGAGTGTCAGAGAGTGTCAGAGAGTGTCTGAGAGTGTCAGAGAGTGTCAGAGAGTGTCTTGGAGGGTCAGTGAGTGTCAGAGAGTGATATAGAGTGATAGAGAGTGTCAGAGAGGGTCAGAGAGTGATAGAGAGTGTCTGAGAGTGTCAGAGAGTGTCTGAGAGTGTGAGAGAGTGTCAGAGAGTATCAGAGAGTGACAGAGAGTGTCTGAGAGTGATAGAGAGTGTCTGAGAGTGTTAGGGAGTGATAGAGAGTGTCAGAGAGTGACAGAGAGTGTCTGAGAGTGTCAGAGAGTGTCAGAGAGTGTCAGAGAGTGTCTGAGAGTGTCTGAGAGTGTCTCAGAGGGTCAGTAAGTGTCAGAGAGTGTCAGAGAGTGATAGAGCGTGTCAGAGAGTGATAGAGAGTGTCAGAGAGAGTCTGATAGTGAGAGAGATTGATAGAGAGTGTCTGAGAGTGTCAGAGAGTGTCTGAGACTGTGAGAGATTGATGGAGAGTGTCTGAGAGTGTCTGAGAGTGTCAGAGAGTGTCTGAGAGTGTGAGAGAGTGTCAGAGAGTGCTCAGAGAGTGACAGAGAGTGTCTGAGTGTGTCAGAGAATGTCTGAGAGTGTCTGAGAGGGTCAGTGAGTGTCAGAGAGTGATAGAGAGTGTCAGAGAGTGTCAGAGAGTGTCAAAGAGTGATAGAGAGTGTCAGAGAGTGGCAGAGAATTAAAGAGAGTGATAGAGACTGTCAGAGAGGGTCAGAGAGTGATAGTGAGTAGCTGAGAGTGTCAGAGAGTGTCTGAGAGTGTGAGAGAGTGTCAGAGAGTATCAGAGATTGACAGAGAGAGTCTGAGAGTGTCTGAGAGTGTCAGAGAGTGTCAGAGAGAGATAGAGATTGTCTGAGAGTGTCAGAGAGTGTCAGAGAGTGATAGAGAGTGTATGAGAGTGTCTGAGAGTGTCAGAGAGGGTCAGAGAGTGATAGATAGTGTCTGAGAGTGTCTGAGAGTGTATGAGAGAGTCAGAGAGTGTCAGAGATTGTCAGAGAGTAATCGAGAGTTTCTGAGACAGTCAGATAGTGTCAGACAGTGATAGAGAGTGTCAGAGATTGTCAGAGTGTGTCTGAGAGAGTCTGAGAGTGTCAGAGAGTGATAGAGAGTAATAGAGAGTGTCAGAGAGTGTCTGAGAGTGTCTGAGATTGTCTGAGGTTGTCTGAGAGTGTCTGAGAGTGTCATAGAGTGTCAGAGAGTTTCTGAGAGAGTCTGAGAGTGTCAGAGATTGTCAGAGAGTGATAGAGAGAGTCAGAGAGTGTGAAAGTGTGTCTGAGAGAGTCTGAGAGTGTCAGAGAGTGATGGAGAGTGATAGAGAGTGTCAGAGAGTGTCAGAGAGTGATAGAGTGTGTCTGAGAGTGTCTGAGACTGTCAGAGATGTCAGAGAGTGATAGAGAGTGTCTGACAGTGTCAGAGTGTGTCAGATAGTGATAGAGAGAGTCTGAGAGTGTCAGAGAGCGTCAGAGAGTGTCTGAGAGTGTCTGAGAGTGTATGAGAGAGTCAGAAAGTGTCAGAGATTGTCAGAGAGTAATCGAGAGTTTCTGAGACAGTCAGATAGTGTCAGACAGTGACAGAGAGTGTCAGAGAGTGTCAGAGTGTGTCTGAGAGAGTCTGAGTGTGTCAGAGAGTGATAGAGAGTACTAGAGAGTGTCAGAGAGTGTCTGAGAGTGTCAGAGAGTGTCTGAGAGTGTCTGAGATTGTCTGAGATTGTCTGAGAGTGTCTGAGATTAGTCTGAGAGTGTCATAGCGTGTCAGAGAGTGATAGAGATTGTCAGAGAGTGATAGAGAGTGTCTGAGTCTGTCAGATATTGTCAGAGAGTGATAGAGAGTGTCAGAGATTGTGAGAGTGTGGCTGAGAGAGTCTGAGAGTGTCAGAGAGTGATAGAGAGTGATAGAGAGTTTCAGAGAGTGTCAGAGAGTGATAGAGAGTGTCTGAGAGTGTAAGTGAAAAATAGAGAGTGTCAGAGAGTGTCAGAGAGTGACAGAGAGTGTCTGAGAGTGTCAGAGAGTGTCAGAGAGTGTCAGAGAGTGTCTTGGAGGGTCAGTGAGTGTCAGAGAGTGATAGAGAGTGTCAGAGAGTGTCAGAGTGTGTCAGAGAGTGTCAGAGAGTGTCAGAGAGTGATAGAGAGTGTCAGAGAGTGTCAGAGAGTGATATAGAGTGATAGAGAGTGTCAGAGAGTGTCTGAGAGTGTCTGAGAGGGTCAGTGAGTGTCAGAGAGTGATAGAGAGTGTCAGAGAGTGTCAGAGAGTGTCAAAGAGTGATAGAGAGTGCCAGAGAGTGTCAGAGAATGAAAGAGAGTGATAAGGAGTGTCAGAGAGGGTCAGAGAGTGATAGAGAGTGTCTGAGAGTGTCAGAGAGTGTCTGAGAGTGTGAGAGAGTGTCAGAGAGTATCAGAGAGTGACAGAGAGTGTCGTAGAGTGTCTGAGAGTGTCTGAGAGAGTCAGAGGTTATCTGAGAGTGTCTGAGAGTGTCTGAGATAGTCTGAGAGTGTCATAGAGTGTCAGAGAGTGATAGAGATTGTCAGAGAGTTTCTGAGAGAGTCTGAGAGTGTCAGAGATTGTCAGAGAGTGATAGAGAGTTTCTGAGTCTGTCAGATATTGTCAGAGAGTGATAGAGAGTGTCTGAGAGTGTCAGAGTGTGTCTGAGAGAGTCTGAGAGAGTCAGAGAGAGATAGAGAGTGATAGAGAATGATAGAGAGTTTCAGAGATGTCAGAGAGTGATAGAGAGTGTCTGAGAGTGTCAGAGAGTGTCAGATAGTGATAGAGAGAGTCTGAGAGTGCCAGAGAGTGTCAGAGAGTGTCTGAGAGTGTCTGAGAGAGTCAGAGAGTGATAGAGAGTGTCAGAGAGTGTCTGAGAGTGTCAGAGAGTGCCTGAGATTGTCTGAGAGTGTCTGAGATAGTCTGAGAGTGTCATAGAGTGTCAGAGAGTGATAGAGAGTGTCAGAGAGTTTCTGAGAGAGTCTGAGAGTGTCAGAGATTGTCAGAGAGTGATAGAGAGTTTCTGAGTCTGTCAGATATTGTCAGAGATTGATAGAGAGTGTCAGAGAGTGTCAGAGTGTGTCTGAGAGAGTCTGAGAGAGTCAGAGAGAGATAGAGAGTGATAGAGAATGATAGAGAGTTTCAGAGATGTCAGAGAGTGATAGAGAGTGTCTGAGAGTGTCTGAGATAGTCTGAGAGTGTCATAGAGTGTCAGAGAGTGATAGAGATTGTCAGAGAGTGATAGAGAGTGTCTGAGTTAGTCAGATATTGCCAGAGAGTGATAGAGAGTGTCAGAGAGTGTGAGAGTGTGTCTGAGAGAGTCTGAGAGTGTCAGAGAGTGATAGAGAGTGATAGAGAGTGTCTGAGAGTGATAGAGATTGATAGAGAGTGTCTGAGAGTGTCAGAGAGTGTCTGAGAGGGTCAGTGAGTGTCAGAGAGTGATAGAGAGTGTCAGAGAGTGTCAGAGAGTGTCAAAGAGTGATAGAGAGTGCCAGAGAGTGTCAGAGAATGAAAGAGAGTGATAAGGAGTGTCAGAGAGGGTCAGAGAGTGATAGAGAGTGTCTGAGAGTGTCAGAGAGTGTCTGAGAGTGTGAGAGAGTGTCAGAGAGTATCAGAGAGTGACAGAGAGTGTCGTAGAGTGTCTGAGAGTGTCTGAGAGAGTCAGAGGTTATCTGAGAGTGTCTGAGAGTGTCTGAGATAGTCTGAGAGTGTCATAGAGTGTCAGAGAGTGATAGAGATTGTCAGAGAGTTTCTGAGAGAGTCTGAGAGTGTCAGAGATTGTCAGAGAGTGATAGAGAGTTTCTGAGTCTGTCAGATATTGTCAGAGAGTGATAGAGAGTGTCTGAGAGTGTCAGAGTGTGTCTGAGAGAGTCTGAGAGAGTCAGAGAGAGATAGAGAGTGATAGAGAATGATAGAGAGTTTCAGAGATGTCAGAGAGTGATAGAGAGTGTCTGAGAGTGTCAGAGAGTGTCAGATAGTGATAGAGAGAGTCTGAGAGTGCCAGAGAGTGTCAGAGAGTGTCTGAGAGTGTCTGAGAGAGTCAGAGAGTGATAGAGAGTGTCAGAGAGTGTCTGAGAGTGTCAGAGAGTGCCTGAGATTGTCTGAGAGTGTCTGAGATAGTCTGAGAGTGTCATAGAGTGTCAGAGAGTGATAGAGAGTGTCAGAGAGTTTCTGAGAGAGTCTGAGAGTGTCAGAGATTGTCAGAGAGTGATAGAGAGTTTCTGAGTCTGTCAGATATTGTCAGAGATTGATAGAGAGTGTCAGAGAGTGTCAGAGTGTGTCTGAGAGAGTCTGAGAGAGTCAGAGAGAGATAGAGAGTGATAGAGAATGATAGAGAGTTTCAGAGATGTCAGAGAGTGATAGAGAGTGTCTGAGAGTGTCTGAGATAGTCTGAGAGTGTCATAGAGTGTCAGAGAGTGATAGAGATTGTCAGAGAGTGATAGAGAGTGTCTGAGTCAGTCAGATATTGCCAGAGAGTGATAGAGAGTGTCAGAGAGTGTGAGAGTGTGTCTGAGAGAGTCTGAGAGTGTCAGAGAGTGATAGAGAGTGATAGAGAGTGTCTTGGAGGGTCAGTGAGTTTCAGAGAGTGATAGAGAGTGTCAGAGAGTGTCAGAGAGTGTCAGAGAGTGTCAGAGAGTGATAGAGAGTGTCAGAGAGTGTCAGAGAGTGATAGAGAGTGATAGAGAGTGTCAGAGAGTGTCTGAGAGTGTCTGAGAGTGTAAGTGAAAAATAGAGAGTGTCAGAGAGTGTCAGAGAGTGACAGAGAGTGTCTGAGAGTGTCAGAGAGTGTCAGAGAGTGTCAGAGAGTGTCTTGGAGGGTCAGTGAGTGTCAGAGAGTGATAGAGAGTGTCAGAGAGTGTCAGAGTGTGTCAGAGAGTGTCAGAGAGTGTCAGAGAGTGATAGAGAGTGTCAGAGAGTGTCAGAGAGTGATAGAGAGTGATAGAGAGTGTCAGAGAGTGTCTGAGAGTGTCTGAGAGTGTCAGAGAGTGTCTGAGAGTGTGAGACAGTGTCTGAGAGTGATAGAGATTGATAGAGAGTGTCTGAGAGTGTCAGAGAGTGTCTGAGAGGGTCAGTGAGTGTCAGAGAGTGATAGAGAGTGTCAGAGAGTGTCAGAGAGTGTCAAAGAGTGATAGAGAGTGCCAGAGAGTGTCAGAGAATGAAAGAGAGTGATAAGGAGTGTCAGAGAGGGTCAGAGAGTGATAGAGAGTGTCTGAGAGTGTCAGAGAGTGTCTGAGAGTGTGAGAGAGTGTCAGAGAGTATCAGAGAGTGACAGAGAGTGTCGTAGAGTGTCTGAGAGTGTCTGAGAGAGTCAGAGGTTATCTGAGAGTGTCTGAGAGTGTCTGAGATAGTCTGAGAGTGTCATAGAGTGTCAGAGAGTGATAGAGATTGTCAGAGAGTTTCTGAGAGAGTCTGAGAGTGTCAGAGATTGTCAGAGAGTGATAGAGAGTTTCTGAGTCTGTCAGATATTGTCAGAGAGTGATAGAGAGTGTCTGAGAGTGTCAGAGTGTGTCTGAGAGAGTCTGAGAGAGTCAGAGAGAGATAGAGAGTGATAGAGAATGATAGAGAGTTTCAGAGATGTCAGAGAGTGATAGAGAGTGTCTGAGAGTGTCAGAGAGTGTCAGATAGTGATAGAGAGAGTCTGAGAGTGCCAGAGAGTGTCAGAGAGTGTCTGAGAGTGTCTGAGAGAGTCAGAGAGTGATAGAGAGTGTCAGAGAGTGTCTGAGAGTGTCAGAGAGTGTCTGAGAGTGTCAGAGAGTGCCTGAGATTGTCTGAGAGTGTCTGAGATAGTCTGAGAGTGTCATAGAGTGTCAGAGAGTGATAGAGAGTGTCAGAGAGTTTCTGAGAGAGTCTGAGAGTGTCAGAGATTGTCAGAGAGTGATAGAGAGTGTCAGAGAGTGTCAGAGTGTGTCTGAGAGAGTCTGAGAGAGTCAGAGAGAGATAGAGAGTGATAGAGAATGATAGAGAGTTTCAGAGATGTCAGAGAGTGATAGAGAGTGTCTGAGAGTGTCTGAGATAGTCTGAGAGTGTCATAGAGTGTCAGAGAGTGATAGAGATTGTCAGAGAGTGATAGAGAGTGTCTGAGTCAGTCAGATATTGCCAGAGAGTGATAGAGAGTGTCAGAGAGTGTGAGAGTGTGTCTGAGAGAGTCTGAGAGTGTCAGAGAGTGATAGAGAGTGATAGAGAGTGTCTTGGAGGGTCAGTGAGTTTCAGAGAGTGATAGAGAGTGTCAGAGAGTGTCAGAGAGTGATAGAGAGTGTCAGAGAGTGTCTGAGAGTGTCAGAGAGTGTCAGAGAGTGTCTTGGAGGGTCAGTGAGTGTCAGAGAGTGATATAGAGTGATAGAGAGTGTCAGAGAGGGTCAGAGAGTGATGGAGAGTTTCTGAGAGTGTCAGAGAGTGTCTGAGAGTGTGAGAGAGTGTCAGAGAGTGATAGAGAGAGTCAGAGAGTGTGAAAGTGTGTCTGAGAGAGTCTGAGAGTGTCAGAGAGTGATGGAGAGTGATAGAGAGTGTCAGAGAGTGTCAGAGAGTGATAGAGTGTGTCTGAGAATGTCTGAGACTGTCAGAGATGTCAGAGAGTGATAGAGAGTGTCTGACAGTGTCAGAGTGTGTCAGATAGTGATAGAGAGAGTCTGAGAGTGTCAGAGAGTGTCAGAGAGTGTCTGAGAGTGTCTGAGAGTGTATGAGAGAGTCAGAAAGTGTCAGAGATTGTCAGAGAGTAATCGAGAGTTTCTGAGACAGTCAGATAGTGTCAGACAGTGACAGAGAGTGTCAGAGAGTGTCAGAGTGTGTCTGAGATAGTCTGAGTGTGTCAGAGAGTGATAGAGAGTACTAGAGAGTGTCAGAGAGTGTCTGAGAGTGTCAGAGAGTGCCTGAGAGTGTCTGAGATTGTCTGAGATTGTCTGAGAGTGTCTGAGATTAGTCTGAGAGTGTCATAGAGTGTCAGAGAGTGATAGAGATTGTCAGAGAGTGATAGAGAGTGTCTGAGTCTGTCAGATATTGTCAGAGAGTGATAGAGAGTGTCAGAGATTGTGAGAGTGTGGCTGAGAGAGTCTGAGAGT
Source organism: Heterodontus francisci (assembly GCF_036365525.1). Taxonomy (NCBI): domain Eukaryota; kingdom Metazoa; phylum Chordata; class Chondrichthyes; order Heterodontiformes; family Heterodontidae; genus Heterodontus; species Heterodontus francisci. The sequence goes on from NW_027142293.1 coordinate 762,611, forward strand.
GTCAGAGAGTGATAGAGAGTGATAGAGAGTTTCAGAGAGTGTCAGAGAGTGATAGAGAGTGTCTGAGAGTGTAAGTGAAAAATAGAGAGTGTCAGAGAGTGTCAGAGAGTGTCAGAGAGTGACAGAGAGTGTCTGAGAGTGTCAGAGAGTGTCAGAGAGTGTCAGAGAGTGTCTTGGAGGGTCAGTGAGTGTCAGAGAGTGATAGAGAGTGTCAGAGAGTGTCAGAGTGTGTCAGAGAGTGTCAGAGAGTGTCAGAGAGTGATAGAGAGTGTCAGAGAGTGTCAGAGAGTGATAGAGAGTGATAGAGAGTGTCAGAGAGTGTCAGAGAGTGTCTGAGAGTGTCAGAGAGTGTCTGAGAGTGTGAGACAGTGTCTGAGAGTGATAGAGATTGATAGAGAGTGTCTGAGAGTGTCAGAGAGTGTCTGAGAGGGTCAGTGAGTGTCAGAGAGTGATAGAGAGTGTCAGAGAGTGTCAGAGAGTGTCAAAGAGTGATAGAGAGTGCCAGAGAGTGTCAGAGAATGAAAGAGAGTGATAAGGAGTGTCAGAGAGGGTCAGAGAGTGATAGAGAGTGTCTGAGAGTGTCAGAGAGTGTCTGAGAGTGTGAGAGAGTGTCAGAGAGTATCAGAGAGTGACAGAGAGTGTCGTAGAGTGTCTGAGAGTGTCTGAGAGAGTCAGAGGTTATCTGAGAGTGTCTGAGAGTGTCTGAGATAGTCTGAGAGTGTCATAGAGTGTCAGAGAGTGATAGAGATTGTCAGAGAGTTTCTGAGAGAGTCTGAGAGTGTCAGAGATTGTCAGAGAGTGATAGAGAGTTTCTGAGTCTGTCAGATATTGTCAGAGAGTGATAGAGAGTGTCTGAGAGTGTCAGAGTGTGTCTGAGAGAGTCTGAGAGAGTCAGAGAGAGATAGAGAGTGATAGAGAATGATAGAGAGTTTCAGAGATGTCAGAGAGTGATAGAGAGTGTCTGAGAGTGTCAGAGAGTGTCAGATAGTGATAGAGAGAGTCTGAGAGTGCCAGAGAGTGTCAGAGAGTGTCTGAGAGTGTCTGAGAGAGTCAGAGAGTGATAGAGAGTGTCAGAGAGTGTCTGAGAGTGTCAGAGAGTGTCTGAGAGTGTCAGAGAGTGCCTGAGATTGTCTGAGAGTGTCTGAGATAGTCTGAGAGTGTCATAGAGTGTCAGAGAGTGATAGAGAGTGTCAGAGAGTTTCTGAGAGAGTCTGAGAGTGTCAGAGATTGTCAGAGAGTGATAGAGAGTTTCTGAGTCTGTCAGATATTGTCAGAGATTGATAGAGAGTGTCAGAGAGTGTCAGAGTGTGTCTGAGAGAGTCTGAGAGAGTCAGAGAGAGATAGAGAGTGATAGAGAATGATAGAGAGTTTCAGAGATGTCAGAGAGTGATAGAGAGTGTCTGAGAGTGTCTGAGATAGTCTGAGAGTGTCATAGAGTGTCAGAGAGTGATAGAGATTGTCAGAGAGTGATAGAGAGTGTCTGAGTCAGTCAGATATTGCCAGAGAGTGATAGAGAGTGTCAGAGAGTGTGAGAGTGTGTCTGAGAGAGTCTGAGAGTGTCAGAGAGTGATAGAGAGTGATAGAGAGTGTCTTGGAGGGTCAGTGAGTTTCAGAGAGTGATAGAGAGTGTCAGAGAGTGTCAGAGAGTGATAGAGAGTGTCAGAGAGTGTCTGAGAGTGTCAGAGAGTGTCAGAGAGTGTCTTGGAGGGTCAGTGAGTGTCAGAGAGTGACATAGAGTGATAGAGAGTGTCAGAGAGGGTCAGAGAGTGATAGAGAGTGTCTGAGAGTGTCAGTGAGTGTCTGAGAGTGTGAGAGAGTGTCAGAGAGTATCAGAGAGTGACAGAGAGTGTCTGAGAGTGTCTGAGAGTGTCTGAGAGTGTCAGAGAGTGTCTGAGAGTGTCAGAGAGTATCTGAGAGTGTCTGAGATAGTCTGAGAGTGTCATAGAGTGTCAGGGAGTGATAGAGAGTGTCAGAGAGTTTCTGAGAGAGTCTGAGAGTGTCAGAGATTGTCAGAGAGTGATAGAGAGTGTCAGAGTGTTTCTGAGAGAGTCTGAAAGTGTCAGAGAGTGATCGAGAGCGATAGAGAGTGATAGAGAGTGATAGAGAGTGTCAGAGAGTGTCAGAGAGTGTCAGAGTGTGTCAGAAACTGTCAGAGAGTGATAGAGATTGTCTGAGAGTGTTAGGGAGTGATAGAGAGTGTCAGAGAGTGTCAGAGAGTGTCAGAGAGTGTCTGAGAGTGTCTTAGAGGGTCAGTGAGTGTCAGAGATTGATAGAGAGTGTCAGAGAGTGTCAGAGAGTAATAGAGATTGATAGAGAGTGTCAGAGAGTGTCTGAGAGTGAGAGACATTGAAAGAGAGTGTCTGAGAGTGTCTGAGAGTGTCTGAGAGTGATAGAGCTTGATAGAGATTGTCTGAGAGCGTCTGAGAGTGTCAGAGAATGTCTGAGAGTGTCAGAGAGTGTCAGAGAGTGTCAGAGAGTGTCAGAGAGTGACAGAGAGTGTCTGAGTGTGTCAGAGAGTGTCAGAGAGTGTCAGAGAGTGTCAGAGAGCGTCAGAGAGTGTCTGAGAGTGTCTGAGATGGTCAGTGAGTGTCAGAGAGTGATAGAGAGTGTCAGAGAGTGTCAGAGAGTGTCAAAGAGTGATAGAGAGTGTCAGAGAGTGTCAGAGAATGAAAGAGAGTGATAGAGAGTGATAGAGAGTGTCAGAGAGGGTCAGAGAGTGATAGAGAGTGTCTGAGAGTGTCTGAGAGTGTCAGAGAGTGTCTGAGAGTGTGAGAGAGTGTCAGAGAGTATCAGAGAGTGACATAGAGTGTCAGAGAGCATCAGAGAGTGTCTGAGAGTGTCTGAGAGTGTCTGAGATGGTCAGTGAGTGTCAGAGAGTGATAGAGAGTGTCAGAGAGTGTCAAAGAGTGATAGAGAGTGTCAGAAAGTGTCAGAGAATGAAAGAGAGTGATAGAGAGTGTCAGAGAGGGTCAGAGAGTGATAGAGAGTGTCTGAGAGTGTCTGAGAGTGTCTGAGAGTGTCAGAGCGTGTCTGAGAGTGTGAGAGAGTGTCAGAGAGTATCAGAGAGTAACATAGAGTGTCTGAGAGTGTCAGAGAGTGTCAGAGAGTGATAGAGAGTGTATGAGAGTGTCTGAGATTGTCAGAGAGGGTCAGAGAGTGATAGATAGTGTCTGAGAGTGTCTGAGAGTGTCTGAGAGAGTCAGAGAGTGATGGAGATTGTCAGAGAGTAATAGAGAGTTTCTGAGACAGTCAGATAGTGTCAGAGAGTGATAAAGAATGTCAGAGAGTGATAGAGAGTGTCTGGGAGGGTCTGAGAGTGTCAGAGAGTGATAGAGAGTAATAGAGAGTGTCAGAGATGTCAGAGAGAGATAGAGAGTGTCTGAGAGTGTCAGAGAGTGTCAGATAGTGATAGAGAGAGTCTGAGAGTGTCAGAGAGTGTCAGAGAGTGTCAGAGAATGTTAGAGAATGTTAGAGAGTGTCAGAGAGTGTCTGAGAGTGTCAGAGAGTGTCTGAGATTGTCTGAGATTTTCTGACAGAGTCTGAGATAGTCTGAGAGTGTCATAGAGTGTCAGAGAGTGATAGAGATTGTCAGAGAGTTTCTGAGAGAGTCTGAGACTGCCAGAGGTTGTCAGAGAGTGATAGAGAGTGTCTGAATCTGTCAGATATTGTCAGAGAGTGATAGAGAGTGTCAGAGAGTGTGAGAGTGTGTCTGAGAGAGTCTGAGAGTGTCAGAGAGTGATAGAGAGTGATAGAGAGTGTCAGAGAGTGTCAGAGATTGATAGAGTGTGTCTGAGAGTGTCTGAGACTGTCAGAGATGTCAGAGAGTGATAGAGAGTGTCTGAGAGTGTCAGATAGTGATAGAGAGAGTCTGAGAGTGTCAGAGAGTGTCAGAGAGTGTCAGAGAGTGTCTGAGAGTGTCTGACAGAGTCAGAGAGTGATAGAGAGTGTCTGAGATTGTCTGAGAGTGTCTGAGAGTGTCAGAGAGTGTCAGAGAGTGTCAGAGAGTGTGAGAGAGTGTCAGAGAGTATCAGAGAGTGTCAGAGAGTGATAGAGAGTGATAGAGAGTGTCAGAGCGTGTCAGAGAGTGATAGAGAGTGATGGAGAGTGTCAGAGAGTGATAGAGAGCGTCAGAGAGTGTTAGAGAGTGATAGAGAGCGTCAGAGAGTGTCAAGAGAGTGTCAGAGAGTGATAGAGAGTGATGGAGAGTGTCAGAGAGTGTCTGAGAGTATCAGAGAGTGATAGAGAGTGTCATCGAGTGATAGAGAGTGTTAGAGAGTGTCTGAGAGTGTCAGAGAGTGTCTGAGATTCTCAATGAGTGTCAGAGAGTGATAGAGAGTGCCTGAGAGAGTCTGAGAGTGTCAGAGATTGTGAGAGAGTGTCAGAGAGTCATAGAGAGTGATAGAGAGTGTCTGAGAGTGTCAGAGAGTGTCAGAGAGTGATAGAGAGTGATAGAGAGTGTCAGAGAGTTATAGAGAGTGATAGAGAGTGATAGAGAGTGTCAGAGCGTGTCAGAGAGTGAGAGAGAGTGATAGAGAGTGATGGAGAGCGTCAGAGAGTCTCTGAGAGTGATACAGAGAGATAGAGAGTGATAGAGAGAATCAGAGAGTGATAGAGAGTGATAGGGAGTGTCAGAGAGTGTCAGAGAGTGTCAGAGAGAGTCTGAGAGTGTCTGAGAGTGCCAGAGACTGATGGAGAGTGATAGAGAGTGTCAGAGAGTGATAGAGAGTGACAGAGAGTGTCAGAGCGTGTCAGAGAGTGATAGAGAGTGATGGACAGTGTCAGAGAGTGTCAGAGAGTGATAGAGAGCGTCAGAGAGTGTCTGAGAGTGTCAGAGAGTGATAGAGAGTTATGGAGAGTGATATAGAGTGTCTGAGAGTGTCAGAAATTGACAGAGTGTGTCAGAGAGTGTCAGAGAGTGTCTGAGAGTGTCAGAGAGTGTCAGAGAGTGTCAGAGAGTGTCTGAGAGTGTGAGACGGTGTGAGAGAGTGTCAGAGAGTGATAGAGAGTGTCTGAGAGTGCCAGAGAGTGTCTGAGAGAGTCTGAGAGTGTCAGAGAGTGTCAGAGAGTGTCAGAGAGTGTCTGAGAGTGTCAGAGAGTGTCTGAGAGTTTGAGAGGATGTGAGAGAGTGTCAGAGAGTGATAGAGAGTGTCTGAGAGTGTCCGAGAGTGTCAGAGAGTGACAGAGAGGGTCTGAGAGTGTCAGAGAGTATCAGAGAGTATCTGAGAATGTCTGAGAGGTTCAGTGAGAATCAGAGTGTGATAGAGACTGTGAGAGAGAGTGAGAGAGTTTCAGTGAGTGTCAGAGAGTGATAGAGAGTGTCAGCGAGTGTCAGAGAGTGGTAGAGAGTGATAGAGAGTGTCAGAGAGTGTCTGAGAGCGTCACAGAGTGATAAGGAGTGACAGAGAGTGTCTGAGAGTGTTCGGGAGTGATCGAGAGTGTCAGAGAGTGTCAGAGAGTGACAGAGAGTGTCTGAGAGTGTCAGAGAGTGTCTGAGAGTGTCTGAGAGGTTCAGTGAGTGTCAGAGAGTGATAGAGAGTGATAGAGAGTGTCAGAGAGTGTCATCGAGTGTCAGAGAGTGATAGAGAGTGTCAGAGAGTGTCTGAGAGTGACAGAGAGTGATAAAGAGTGTCTGAGAGTGTCAGAGAGGGACAGAGAGTGTCAGAGAGTGTCAGAGAGTGTCAGAGAGTGTCTGAGAGTGCCTGAGAGGGTCAGTGAGCGTCAGAGTGTGATAGAGAGTGTCAGCGAGTGTCAGAGGGTGTCAGAGAGTGATAGAGAGTGTCAGCGAGTGACAGAGAGTGATAGAGAGTGATAGAGAGTGTCTGAGAGTGTCTGAGAGTGTCAGAGAGTATCAGAGAGTGATAGAGAGTGATAGAGAGTGTCTGAGAGTGTCAGAGAGTGATAAAGAGTGTCTGAGAGTGCCAGAGAGTGTCACAGAGTGAGAGCGAGAGTGTATGAGAGTGTCTGAGAGTGTCAGAGACAGTCAGAGAGTGTCTGAGAGTTTCTGAGAGAGCCAGAGAGCTTCAGAAGTTGTCAGAGAGTGCTAGAGAGTGTCTGAGACAGTCAGATAGTGTCAGAGAGTGATAGAGAGTGTCAGAGAGTGTCAGAGTGTGTCTGAGAGAGTCTGAGAGTGTCAGAGAGTGATAGAGAGTATTAGAGAGTGTCAGAGAGTGTCAGAGAGTGATAGAGAGTGTCTGAGAGATTCTGAGAGTGTCAGAGAGTGTCAGAGAGTGACAGAGAGTATTAGAGAGTGTCAGAGAGTGTCAGAGAGTTATAGAGAGTGTCTGAGAGTTTCTGAGAGTGTCAGAGATGTCAGAGAGTGATAGAGAGTGTCTGAGATTGTCAGAGAGTGTCTGAGAGAGTCTGAGAGAGTCTGAGAGTGTCAGAGAGTGATAGAGAGTGTCAGATTGTGTCGGAGAGCGTCTGAGAGTGTCAGATAGTGACAGAGAGCGTCTGAGAGTGTCAGAGAGTGTCTGAGAGTGTCTGAGAGTGTCTGAGAGAGTCTGAGGGTGTCAGAGCGTGATAGAGAGTGTCTGAGAGTGTCAGAGAGAGTCTGAGAGTGTCAGAGAGTGTCTGAGAGAGTCTGAGAGTGTCTGAGAGAGTCTGAGAGTATCAGAGAGTGTCAGAGAGTGATAGAGAGTGTCTGAGAGTGTCAAAGAGTGTCAGAGAGTGTCTGAGAGTGTCAGAGAGTGATCGAGAGTGATAGAGAGTGATAGAGAGTGTCAGAGAGTGATAGAGAGTTTCAGAGAGTGACAGAGAGTGGTAGAGAATGGTAGAGATTGTCAGAGAGTGACGGAGAGTGTCAGAGAGTGATATAAAGTGTCAGAGTGTGATCGAGAGTGTCAGAGAGTTTCAGAGAGTGATCGAGAGTTTCAGAGAGTGCCTGAGAGTGTCACTGTGTGTCAGGCAGAGTCAGAAAGTGATATAGAGTGTTAGAAAGTGTCAGAGAGTGATAGAGAGTGTCTGAGAGTGTCTGAGAGTGTCAGAGAGTGATAGAGAGTGACTGAGAGTGTCTGAGAGTGTCTGAGAGTGATATAGAGTGTCAGAGAGTGATAGAGAGTGTCTGAGAGTGTCTGAGAGTGTCTGAGAGTGTCAGAGAGTGTCAGAGAGTGTCAGAGAGTGATAGAGAGTGATAGCGAGTGTCTGAGAGTGTCAGAGAGTGTCAGAGTGTGTCAGAGAGTGTCAGAGAGTGATAGAGAGTGTCTGAGAGTGTCAGAGAGTGATAGAGAGTGTCTGAGAGTGTCATAGAGTGACAGAGTGTGTCAGAGAGTGTCAGAGAGTGATAGAGAGTGATAGAGAGTGTCAGAGCGTTTCAGAGTGTGTCAGAGAATGTCAGAGTGTGTCAGAGAGTAACAGAGAGTGATAGAGAGTGATAGAGAGTGATAGAGAGTGTCAGAGAGTGTCAGAGAGTGTCAGAGACTGTCAGAGTGTGTCAGAGTGTGTCAGAGTTTGATAGAGATTGAGCGAGAGTGTCTGAGAGTGTCAGTCAGTGTCAGAGAGTGATAGAGAATGTCAGAGAGTTTCTGAGAGAGTCTGAGACTGCCAGAGGTTGTCAGAGAGTGATAGAGAGTGTCTGAATCTGTCAGATATTGTCAGAGAATGATAGAGAGTGTCAGAGAGTGTGAGTGTGTGTCTGAGAGAGTCTGAGAGTGTCAGAGAGTGATAGAGAGTGATAGAGAGTGTCAGAGATTGATAGAGTGTGTCTGAGAGTGTCTGAGACTGTCAGAGATGTCAGAGAGTGATAGAGAGTGTCTGAGAGTGTCAGATAGTGATAGTGAGAGTCTGAGAGTGTCAGAGAGTGTCAGAGAGTGTCAGAGAGTGTCTGAGAGTGTCTGACAGAGTCAGAGAGTGATAGAGAGTGTCTGAGATTGTCTGAGAGTGTCAGAGAGTGTCAGAGAGTGTCTGAGAGTGTGAGAGAGTGTCAGAGAGTATCAGAGAGTGTCAGAGAGAGTGATAGAGAGTGATAGAGAGTGTCAGAGAGTGTCAGAGAGTGATAGAGAGTGATGGAGAGTGTCAGAGAGTGATAGAGAGCGTCAGAGAGTGTCAGAGAGTGATAGAGAGCGTCAGAGAGTGTCAGAGAGTGTCAGAGAGTGATAGAGAGTGATGGAGAGTGTCAGCGAGTGTCTGAGAGTGTCAGAGAGTGATAGAGAGTGTCATCGAGTGATAGAGAGTGTTAGAGAGTGTCTGAGAGTGTCAGAGAGTGCCTGAGATTCTCAATGAGTGTCAGAGAGTGATAGAGAGTGCCTGAGAGAGTCTGAGAGTGTCAGAGATTGTGAGAGAGTGTCAGAGAGTCATAGAGAGTGATAGAGAGTGTCTGAGAGTGTCTGAGAGTGTCAGAGAGTGTCAGAGAGTGATAGAGAGTGATAGAGAGTGTCAGAGAGTTATAGAGAGTGATAGAGAGTGATAGAGAGTGTCAGAGCGTGTCAGAGAGTGAGAGAGAGTGATAGAGAGTGATGGAGATTGACAGAGCGTGTCAGAGAGTGATAGAGAGCGTCAGAGAGTCTCTGAGAGTGTCAGAGAGTGATAGAGAGAGACAGAGAGTGATAGAGAGAATCAGAGAGTGATAGAGAGTGATAGGGAGTGTCAGAGAGTGTCAGAGAGTGTCAGAGAGAGTCTGAGAGTGTCTGAGAGTGCCAGAGACTGATGGAGAGTGATAGAGAGTGTCAGAGAGTGATAGAGAGTGACAGAGAGTGTCAGAGCGTGTCAGAGAGTGATAGAGAGTGATGGACAGTGTCAGAGAGTGTCAGAGAGTTATAGAGAGCGTCAGAGAGTGTCTGAGAGTGTCAGAGAGTGTCTGAGAGTGTCAGAGAGTGATAGAGAGTTATGGAGAGTGATATAGAGTGTCTGAGAGTGTCAGAAATTGACAGAGTGTGTCAGAGAGTGTCAGAGAGTGTCGGAGAGTGTCAGAGAGTGTCAGAGAGTGTCAGAGAGTGTCTGAGTGTGTGGACGGTGTGAGAGAGTGTCAGAGAGTGATAGAGAGTGTCTGAGAGTGCCAGAGAGTGTCTGAGAGAGTCTGAGAGTGTCTGAGAGTGTCAGAGAGTGTCAGAGAGTGTCAGAGAGTGTCTGAGAGTGTGAGACGGTGTGAGAGAGTGTCAGAGAGCGATAGAGAGTGACTGAGAGTGCCAGAGAGTGTCTGAGAGAGTCTGAGAGTGTCAGAGAGTGTCAGAGAGTGTCTGAGAGTGTCAGAGAGTGTCTGAGAGTTTGAGAGGATGTGAGAGAGTGTCAGAGAGTGTCAGAGAGTGTCTGAGAGTGTGAGACGGTGTGAGAGAGTGTCAGAGAGTGATAGAGAGTGTCTGAGAGTGCCAGAGAGTGTCTGAGAGAGTCTGAGAGTGTCTGAGAGTGTCAGAGAGTGTCAGAGAGTGTCAGAGAGTGTCTGAGAGTGTGAGACGGTGTGAGAGAGTGTCAGAGAGCGATAGAGAGTGTCTGAGAGTGCCAGAGAGTGTCTGAGAGAGTCTGAGAGTGTCAGAGAGTGTCAGAGAGTGTCTGAGAGTGTCAGAGAGTGTCTGAGAGTTTGAGAGGATGTGAGAGAGTGTCAGAGAGTGATAGAGAGTGTCTGAGAGTGTCCGAGAGTGTCAGAGAGTGACAGAGAGTGTCTGAGAGTGTCAGAGAGTATCAGAGAGTATCTGAGAATGTCTGAGAGGTTCAGTGAGAATCAGAGTGTGACAGAGAGTGTGAGAGAGAGTGAGAGAGTTTCAGTGAGTGTCAGAGAGTGAAAGAGAGTGTCAGCGAGTGTCAGAGAGTGGTAGAGAGTGATAGAGAGTGTCAGAGAGTGTCTGAGAGCGTCACAGAGTGATAAGGAGTGACAGAGAGTGTCTGAGAGTGTCAGAGAGTGTCAGAGAGTGATAGAGAATGTCTGAGAGTGTTCGGGAGTGATCGAGAGTGTCAGAGAGTGTCAGAGAGTGACAGAGAGTGTCTGAGAGTGTCAGAGAGTGTCTGAGAGTGTCTGAGAGGTTCAGTGAGTGTCAGAGAGTGATAGAGAGTGATAGAGAGTGTCAGAGAGTGTCATCGAGTGTCAGAGAGTGATAGAGAGTGTCAGAGAGTGTCTGAGAGTGACTAGAGTGATAAAGAGTGTCTGAGAGTGTCAGAGAGGGACAGGGAGTGTCAGAGAGTGTCAGAGAGTGTCCGAGAGTGCCTGAGTGGGTCAGTGAGCGTCAGAGTGTGATAGAGAGTGTCAGCGAGTGTCAGAGGGTGTCAGAGAGTGATAGAGAGTGTCAGCGAGTGACAGAGAGTGACAGAGAGTGATAGAGTGTGATAGAGAGTGTCTGAGAGTGTCTGAGAGTGTCTGAGAGTGTCAGAGAGTGTCTGAGATTCTCAATGAGTGTCAGAGAGTGATAGAGAGTGCCTGAGAGAGTCTGAGAGTGTCAGAGATTGTGAGAGAGTGTCAGAGAGTCATAGAGAGTGATAGAGAGTGTCTGAGAGTGTCAGAGAGTGTCAGAGAGTGATAGAGAGTGATAGAGAGTGTCAGAGAGTTATAGAGAGTGATAGAGAGTGATAGAGAGTGTCAGAGCGTGTCAGAGAGTGAGAGAGAGTGATAGAGAGTGATGGAGAGCGTCAGAGAGTATCTGAGAGTGTCAGAGAGTGATAGAGAGAGATAGAGAGTGATAGAGAGAATCAGAGAGTGATAGAGAGTGATAGGGAGTGTCAGAGAGTGTCAGAGAGTGTCAGAGAGAGTCTGAGAGTGTCTGAGAGTGCCAGAGATTGATGGAGAGTGATAGAGAGTGTCAGAGAGTGATAGAGAGTGACAGAGAGTGTCAGAGCGTGTCAGAGAGTGATAGAGAGTGATAGAGAGTGATGGACAGTGTCAGAGAGTGTCAGAGAGTGATAGAGAGCGTCAGAGAGTGTCTGAGAGTGCCTGAGTGGGTCAGTGAGCGTCAGAGTGTGATAGAGAGTGTCAGCGAGTGTCAGAGGGTGTCAGAGAGTGATAGAGAGTGTCAGCGAGTGACAGAGAGTGACAGAGAGTGATAGAGTGTGATAGAGAGTGTCTGAGAGTGTCTGAGAGTGTCTGAGAGTGTCAGAGAGTGTCTGAGATTCTCAATGAGTGTCAGAGAGTGATAGAGAGTGCCTGAGAGAGTCTGAGAGTGTCAGAGATTGTGAGAGAGTGTCAGAGAGTCATAGAGAGTGATAGAGAGTGTCTGAGAGTGTCAGAGAGTGTCAGAGAGTGATAGAGAGTGATAGAGAGTGTCAGAGAGTTATAGAGAGTGATAGAGAGTGATAGAGAGTGTCAGAGCGTGTCAGAGAGTGAGAGAGAGTGTCAGAGAGTGATAGAGAGAGATAGAGAGTGATAGAGAGAATCAGAGAGTGATAGAGAGTGATAGGGAGTGTCAGAGAGTGTCAGAGAGTGTCAGAGAGAGTCTGAGAGTGTCTGAGAGTGCCAGTGATTGATGGAGAGTGATAGAGAGTGTCAGAGAGTGATAGAGAGTGACAGAGAGTGTCAGAGCGTGTCAGAGAGTGATAGAGAGTGATAGAGAGTGATGGACAGTGTCAGAGAGTGTCAGAGAGTGATAGAGAGCGTCAGAGAGTGTCTGAGAGTGTCAGAGAGTGATAGAGAGTTATGGAGAGTGATATAGAGTGTCTGAGAGTGTCAGAAATTGACAGAGTGTGTCAGAGAGTGTCAGAGAGTGTCAGAGAGTGTCAGAGAGTGTCTGAGAGTGTGAGACGGTGTGAGAGAGTGTCAGAGAGTGAAAGAGAGTGTCTGAGAGTGTCTGAGAGTGCCAGAGAGTGTCTGAGAGAGTCTGAGAGTGTCAGAGAGTGTCAGAGAGTGTCTGAGAGTGCCAGAGAGTGCCAGAGAGTGTCTGAGAGAGTCTGAGAGTGTCAGAGAGTGTCAGAGAGTGTCAGAGAGTGTCAGAGAGTGATAGAGAGTGTCTGAGAGTGTCCGAGAGTGTCAGAGAGTGTCAGAGAGTGACAGAGAGTGTCTGAGAGTGTCAGAGAGTATCAGAGAGTATCTGAGAATGTCTGAGAGGTTCAGTGAGAATCAGAGTGTGATAGAGAGTGTGAGAGATAGTGAGAGAGTTTCAGTGAGTGTCAGAGAGTGATAGAGAGTGTCAGCGAGTGTCAGAGAGTGGTAGAGAGTGATAGAGAGTGTCAGAGAGTGTCTGAGAGCGTCACAGAGTGATAAGGAGTGACAGAGAGTGTCTGAGAGTGTCAGAGAGTGTCAGAGAGTGATAGAGAATGTCTGAGAGTGTTCGGGAGTGATCGAGAGTGTCAGAGAGTGTCAGAGAGTGACAGAGAGTGTCTGAGAGTGTCAGAGAGTGTCTGAGAGTGTCTAAGAGGTTCAGTGAGTGTCAGAGAGTGATAGAGAGTGATAGAGAGTGTCAGAGAGTGTCATCGAGTGTCAGAGAGTGATAGAGAGTGTCAGAGAGTGTCTGAGAGTGACAGAGAGTGATAAAGAGTGTCTGAGAGTGTCAGAGAGGGACAGAGAGTGTCAGAGAGTGTCAGAGAGTGTCTGAGAGTGCCTGAGAGGGTCAGTGAGCGTCAGAGTGTGATAGAGAGTGTCAGCGAGTGTCAGAGGGTGTCAGAGAGTGATAGAGAGTGTCAGCGAGTGACAGAGAGTGATAAAGAGTGATAGAGAGTGTCTGAGAGTGTCTGAGAGTGTCAGAGAGTATCAGAGAGTGATAGAGAGTGATAGAGAGTGTCTGAGAGTGTCAGAGAGTGATAAAGAGTTTCTGAGAGTGCCAGAGAGTGTCACAGAGTGAGAGAGAGAGTGTATGAGAGTGTCTGAGAGTGTCAGAGACAGTCAGAGAGTGTCTGAGAGTGTCTGAGAGAGCCAGAGAGCTTCAGAAGTTGTCAGAGAGTGCTAGAGAGTGTCTGAGACAGTCAGATAGTGTCAGAGAGTGATAGAGAGTGTCAGAGAGTGTCAGAGTGTGTCTGAGAGAGTCTGAGAGTGTCAGAGAGTGATAGAGAGTATTAGAGAGTGTCAGAGAGTGTCAGAGAGTGATAGAGAGTGTCTGAGAGATTCTGAGAGTGTCAGAGAGTGTCAGAGAGTGACAGAGAGTATTAGAGAGTGTCAGAGAGTGTCAGAGAGTGATAGAGAGTGTCTGAGAGTTTCTGAGAGTGTCAGAGATGTCAGAGAGTGATAGAGCGTGTCTGAGATTGTCAGAGAGTGTCTGAGAGTGTCTGAGAGAGTCTGAGAGAGTCTGAGAGTGTCAGAGAGTGATAGAGAGTGTCAGATTGTTTCGGAGAGCGTCTGAGAGTGTCAGATAGTGACAGAGAGCGTCTGAGAGTGTCAGAGAGTGTCTGAGAGTGTCTGAGAGTGTCTGAGAGAGTCTGAGGGTGTCAGAGCATGATAGAGAGTGTCTGAGAGTGTCAGAGAGAGTCTGAGAGTGTCAGAGAGTGTCTGAGAGAGTCTGAGAGTGTCTGAGAGAGTCTGAGAGTATCAGAGAGTGTCAGAGAGTGATAGAGAGTGTCTGAGAGTGTCAAAGAGTGTCAGAGAGTGTCTGAGAGTGTCAGAGAGTGATCGAGAGTGATAGAGAGTGATAGAGAGTGTCAGAGAGTGATAGAGAGTTTCAGAGAGTGACAGAGAGTGGTAGAGAATGGTAGAGATTGTCAGAGAGTGACAGAGAGTGTCAAAGAGTGATATAAAGTGTCAGAGTGTGATCGAGAGTGTCAGAGAGTTTCAGAGAGTGATCGAGAGTTTCAGAGAGTGCCTGAGAGTGTCACTGTGTGTCAGGCAGAGTCAGAAAGTGATATAGAGTGTTACAAAGTGTCAGAGAGTGATAGAGAGTGTCTGAGAGTGTCTGAGAGTGTCTGAGAGTGTTAGAAAGTGTCAGAGAGTGATAGAGAGTGTCTGAGAGTGTCTGAGAGTGTCAGAGAGTGTCAGAGAGTGTCAGAGAGTGTCTGAGAGTGTCTGAGAGTGTCTGAGAGTGTCAGAGAGTGATAGAGAGTGATAGCGAGTGTCTGAGAGTGTCTGAGAGTGTCAGAGAGTGTCAGAGTGTGTCAGAGAGTGTCAGAGAGTGATAGAGAGTGTCTGAGAGTGTCAGAGAGTGATAGAGAGTGTCTGAGAGTGTCATAGAGTGACAGAGAGTGTCAGAGAGTGTCAGAGAGTGATAGAGAGTGATAGAGAGTGTCAGAGCGTTTCAGAGTGTGTCAGAGAATGTCAGAGTGTGTCAGAGAGTAACAGAGAGTGATAGAGAGTGATAGAGAGTGTCAGAGAGTGTCAGAGAGTGTCAGAGACTGTCAGAGTGTGTCAGAGTGTGTCAGAGTTTGATAGAGATTGAGCGAGAGTGTCTGAGAGTGTCAGTCAGTGTCAGAGAGTGATAGAGAATGTCAGAGAGTTTCTGAGAGAGTCTGAGACTGCCAGAGGTTGTCAGAGAGTGATAGAGAGTGTCAGAGAGTGTGAGAGTGTGTCTGAGAGAGTCTGAGAGTGTCAGAGAGTGATAGAGAGTGATAGAGAGTGTCAGAGAGTGTCAGAGATTGATAGAGTGTGTCTGAGAGTGTCTGAGACTGTCAGAGATGTCAGAGAGTGATAGAGAGTGTCTGAGAGTGTCAGATAGTGATAGTGAGAGTCTGAGAGTGTCAGAGAGTGTCAGAGAGTGTCTGAGAGTGTCTGACAGAGTCAGAGAGTGATAGAGAGTGTCTGAGAGTGTCTGAGAGTGTCAGAGAGTGTCAGAGAGTGTCTGAGAGTGTGAGAGAGTGTCAGAGAGTATCAGAGAGTGTCAGAGAGAGTGATAGAGAGTGATAGAGAGTGTCAGAGCGTGTCAGAGAGTCATAGAGAGTGATGGAGAGTGTCTGAGAGTGATAGAGAGCGTCAGAGAGTGTCAGAGAGTGATAGAGAGCGTCAGAGAGTGTCAGAGAGTGTCAGAGAGTGATAGAGAGTGATGGAGAGTGTCAGCGAGTGTCTGAGAGTGTCAGAGAGTGATAGAGAGTGTCATCGAGTGATAGAGAGTGTTAGAGAGTGTCAGAGAGTGTCTGAGATTCTCAATGAGTGTCAGAGAGTGATAGAGAGTGCCTGAGAGAGTCTGAGAGTGTCAGAGATTGTGAGAGAGTGTCAGAGAGTCATAGAGAGTGATAGAGAGTGTCTGAGAGTGTCAGAGAGTGTCAGAGAGTGTCAGAGAGTGATAGAGAGTGATAGAGAGTGTCAGAGAGTTATAGAGAGTGATAGAGAGTGATAGAGAGTGTCAGAGCGTGTCAGAGAGTGAGAGAGAGTGATAGAGAGTGATGGAGATTGACAGAGAGTGTCAGAGAGTGATAGAGAGCGTCAGAGAGTCTCTGAGAGTGTCAGAGAGTGATAGAGAGATAGAGAGTGATAGAGAGAATCAGAGAGTGATAGAGAGTGATAGGGAGTGTCAGAGAGTGTCAGAGAGTGTCAGAGAGTGTCAGAGAGTGTCAGAGAGAGTCTGAGAGTGTCTGAGAGTGCCAGAGACTGATAGAGAGTGATGGAGAGTGTCAGAGAGTGATAGAGAGCGTCAGAGAGTGTCAGAGAGTGATAGAGAGCGTCAGAGAGTGTCAGAGAGTGTGAGAGAGTGATAGAGAGTGATGGAGAGTGTCAGCGAGTGTCTGAGAGTGTCAGAGAGTGATAGAGAGTGTCATCGAGTGATAGAGAGTGTTAGAGAGTGTCTGAGAGTGTCAGAGAGTGTCTGAGATTCTCAATGAGTGTCAGAGAGTGATAGAGAGTGCCTGAGAAAGTCTGAGAGTGTCAGAGATTGTGAGAGAGTGTCAGAGAGTCATAGAGAGTCATAGAGAGTGATAGAGAGTGTCTGAGAGTGTCAGAGAGTGTCAGAGAGTGATAGAGAGTGATAGAGAGTGTCAGAGAGTTATAGAGAGTTTTAGAGAGTGATAGAGAGTGTCAGAGCGTGTCAGAGAGTGAGAGAGAGTGATAGAGAGTGATGGAGATTGACAGAGAGTGTCAGAGAGTGATAGAGAGCGTCAGAGAGTCTCTGAGAGTGTCAGAGAGTGATAGAGAGATAGAGAGTGATAGAGAGAATCAGAGAGTGATAGAGAGTGATAGGGAGTGTCAGAGAGTGTCAGAGAGTGTCAGAGAGAGTCTGAGAGTGTCTGAGAGTGCCAGAGACTGATGGAGAGTGATAGAGAGTGTCAGCGAGTGTCAGAGGGTGTCAGAGAGTGATAGAGAGTGTCAGCGAGTGACAGAGAGTGATAAAGAGTGATAGAGAGTGTCTGAGAGTGTCTGAGACTGTCAGAGAGTATCAGAGAGTGATAGAGAGTGATAGTGAGTGTCTGAGAGTGTCAGAGAGTGATAACGAGTGTCTGAGAGTGCCAGAGAGTGTCACAGAGTGAGAGAGAGAGTGTATGAGAGTGTCTGAGAGTGTCAGAGACAGTCAGAGAGTGTCTGAGAGTGTCTGAGAGAGCCAGAGAGCTTCAGAAGTTGTCAGAGAGTGCTAGAGAGTGTCTGAGACAGTCAGATAGTGTCAGAGAGTGATAGAGAGTGTCAGAGAGTGTCAGAGTGTGTCTGAGAGAGTCTGAGAGTGTCAGAGAGTGATAGAGAGTATTAGAGAGTGTCAGAGAGTGTCAGAGAGTGATAGAGAGTGTCTGAGAGATTCTGAGAGTGTCAGAGAGTGTCAGAGAGTGACAGAGAGTATTAGAGAGTGTCAGAGAGTGTCAGAGAGTGATAGAGAGTGTCTGAGAGTTTCTGAGAGTGTCAGAGATGTCAGAGAGTGATAGAGAGTGTCTGAGATTGTCAGAGAGTGTCTGAGAGTGTCTGAGAGAGTCTGAGAGAGTCTGAGAGTGTCAGAGAGTGATAGAGAGTGTCAGATTGTTTCGGAGAGCGTCTGAGAGTGTCAGATAGTGACAGAGAGCGTCTGAGAGTGTCAGAGAGTGTCTGAGAGTGTCTGAGAGTGTCTGAGAGAGTCTGAGGGTGTCAGAGCATGATAGAGAGTGTCTGAGAGTGTCAGAGAGTGTCAGAGAGTGTCAGAGAGTGATAGAGAGTGTCTGAGAGTGTCTGAGAGTGTCAGAGAGTGTCAGAGAGTGTCAGAGAGTGATAGAGAGTGATAGCGAGTGTCTGAGAGTGTCAGAGAGTGTCAGAGAGTGTCAGAGAGTGATAGAGAGTGATAGCGAGTGTCTGAGAGTGATAGAGAGTGTCTGAGAGTTTCTGAGAGTGTCAGAGATGTCAGAGAGTGATAGAGAGTGTCTGAGATTGTCAGAGAGTGTCTGAGAGTGTCTGAGAGAGTCTGAGAGAGTCTGAGAGTGTCAGAGAGTGATAGAGAGTGTCAGATTGTTTCGGAGAGCGTCTGAGAGTGTCAGATAGTGACAGAGAGCGTCTGAGAGTGTCAGAGAGTGTCTGAGAGTGTCTGAGAGAGTCTGAGGGTGTCAGAGCATGATAGAGAGTGTCTGAGAGTGTCAGAGAGAGTCTGAGAGTGTCAGAGAGTGTCTGAGAGAGTCTGAGAGTGTCTGAGAGAGTCTGAGAGTATCAGAGAGTGTCAGAGAGTGATAGAGAGTGTCTCAGAGTGTCAAAGAGTGTCAGAGAGTGTCTGAGAGTGTCAGAGAGTGATCGAGAGTGATAGAGAGTGATAGAGAGTGTCAGAGAGTGATAGAGAGTTTCAGAGAGTGACAGAGAGTGGTAGAGAATGGTAGAGATTGTCAGAGAGTGACAGAGAGTGTCAGAGAGTGATATAAAGTGTCAGAGTGTGATCGAGAGTGTCAGAGAGTTTCAGAGAGTGATCGAGAGTTTCAGAGAGTGCCTGAGAGTGTCACTGTGTGTCAGGTAGAGTCAGAAAGTGATATAGAGTGTTAGAAAGTGTCAGAGAGTGATAGAGAGTGTCTGAGAGTGTCTGAGAGTGTCTGAGAGTGTTAGAAAGTGTCAGAGAGTGATAGAGAGTGTCTGAGAGTGTCTGAGAGTGTCTGAGAGTGTCTGAGAGTGTCAGAGAGTGATAGAGAGTGTCTGAGAGTGTCTGAGAGTGTCAGAGAGTGTCAGAGAGTGATAGAGAGTGATAGCGAGTGTCTGAGAGTGTCTGAGAGTGTCTGAGAGTGTCTGAGAGTGTCAGAGAGTGTCAGAGAGTGTCAGAGAGTGATAGAGAGTGTCTGAGAGTGTCTGAGAGTGTCTGAGAGTGTCAGAGAGTGTCAGAGAGTGATAGAGAGTGATAGCGAGTGTCTGAGAGTGTCAGAGAGTGTCAGAGAGTGTCAGAGAGTGATAGAGAGTGATAGCGAGTGTCTGAGAGTGTCTGAGAGTGTCAGAGAGTGTCAGAGAGTGTCAGAGAGTGATAGAGAGTGTCTGAGAGTGTCTGAGAGTGTCTGAGAGTGTCAGAGAGTGTCAGAGAGTGATAGAGAGTGATAGCGAGTGTCTGAGAGTGTCAGAGAGTGTCAGAGTGTGTCAGAGAGTGTCAGAGAGTGATAGAGAGTGATAGAGAGTGTCAGAGAGTGATAGAGAGTGTCTGAGAGTGTCATAGAGTGACAGAGAGTGTCAGAGAGTGTCAGAGAGTGATAGAGAGTGATAGAGAGTGTCAGAGCGTTTCAGAGTGTGTCAGAGAATGTCAGAGTGTGTCAGAGAGTAACAGAGAGTGATAGAGAGTGATAGAGAGTGTCAGAGAGTGTCAGAGAGTGTCAGAGACTGTCAGAGTGTGTCAGAGTGTGTCAGAGTTTGATAGAGATTGAGCGAGAGTGTCTGAGAGTGTCAGTCAGTGTCAGAGAGTGATAGAGAATGTCAGAGAGTTTCTGAGAGAGTCTGAGACTGCCAGAGGTTGTCAGAGAGTGATAGAGAGTGTCTGAATCTGTCAGATATTGTCAGAGAGTGATAGAGAGTGTCAGAGAGTGTGAGAGTGTGTCTGAGAGAGTCTGAGAGTGTCAGAGAGTGATAGAGAGTGATAGAGAGTGTCAGAGAGTGTCAGAGATTGATAGAGTGTGTCTGAGAGTGTCTGAGACTGTCAGAGATGTCAGAGAGTGATAGAGAGTGTCTGAGAGTGTCAGATAGTGATAGTGAGAGTCTGAGAGTGTCAGAGAGTGTCAGAGAGTGTCTGAGAGTGTCTGACAGAGTCAGAGAGTGATAGAGATTGTCTGAGAGTGTCTGAGAGTGTCAGAGAGTGTCAGAGAGTGTCTGAGAGTGTGAGAGAGTGTCAGAGAGTATCAGAGAGTGTCAGAGAGAGTGATAGAGAGTGATAGAGAGTGTCAGAGCGTGTCAGAGAGTGATAGAGAGTGATGGAGAGTGTCAGAGAGTGATAGAGAGCGTCAGAGAGTGTCAGAGAGTGATAGAGAGCGTCAGAGAGTGTCAGAGAGTGATAGAGAGTGATGGAGAGTGTCAGCGAGTGTCTGAGAGTGTCAGAGAGTGATAGAGAGTGTCATCGAGTGATAGAGAGTGTTAGAGAGTGTCTGAGAGTGTCAGAGAGTGTCTGAGATTCTCAATGAGTGTCAGAGAGTGATAGAGAGTGCCTGAGAGAGTCTGAGAGTGTCAGAGATTGTGAGAGAGTGTCAGAGAGTCATAGAGAGTGATAGAGAGTGTCTGAGAGTGTCAGAGAGTGTCAGAGAGTGATAGAGAGTGATAGAGAGTGTCAGAGAGTTATAGAGAGTGATAGAGAGTGATAGAGAGTGTCAGAGCGTGTCAGAGAGTGAGAGAGAGTGATAGAGAGTGATGGAGATTGACAGAGAGTGTCAGAGAGTGATAGAGAGCGTCAGAGAGTCTCTGAGAGTGTCAGAGAGTGATAGAGAGATAGAGAGTGATAGAGAGAATCAGAGAGTGATAGAGAGTGATAGGGAGTGTCAGAGAGTGTCAGAGAGTGTCAGAGAGTGTCAGAGAGAGTCTGAGAGTGTCTGAGAGTGCCAGAGACTGATGGAGAGTGATAGAGAGTGTCAGAGAGTGATAGAGAGTGACAGAGAGTGTCAGAGCGTGTCAGAGAGTGATAGAGAGTGATGGACAGTGTCAGAGAGTGTCAGAGAGTGATAGAGAGCGTCAGAGAGTGTCTGAGAGTGTCAGAGAGTGTCTGAGAGTGTCAGAGAGTGATAGAGAGTTATGGAGAGTGATATAGAGTGTCTGAGAGTGTCAGAAATTGACAGAGTGTGTCAGAGAGTGTCAGAGAGTGTCAGAGAGTGTCAGAGAGTGTCAGAGAGTGTCTGAGAGTGTGAGACGGTTTGAGAGAGTGTCAGAGAGTGATAGAGAGTGTCTGAGAGTGCCAGAGAGTGTCTGAGAGAGTCTGAGAGTGTCAGAGAGTGTCAGAGAGTGTCTGAGAGTGTCAGAGAGTGTCTGAGAGTTTGAGAGGATGTGAGAGAGTGTCAGAGAGTGATAGAGAGTGTCTGAGAGTGTCCGAGAGTGTCAGAGAGTGACAGAGAGGGTCTGAGAGTGTCAGAGAGTATCAGAGAGTATCTGAGAATGTCTGAGAGGTTCAGTGAGAATCAGAGTGTGATAGAGAGTGTGAGAGAGAGTGAGAGAGTTTCAGTGAGTGTCAGAGAGTGATAGAGAGTGTCAGCGAGTGTCAGAGAGTGGTAGAGAGTGATAGAGTGTCAGAGAGTGTCTGAGAGCGTCACAGAGTGATAAGGAGTGACAGAGAGTGTCTGAGAGTGTCAGAGAGTGTCAGAGAGTGATAGAGAATGTCTGAGAGTGTTCGGGAGTGATCGAGAGTGTCAGAGAGTGTCAGAGAGTGACAGAGAGTGTCTGAGAGTGTCGGAGAGTGTCTGAGAGTGTCTGAGAGGTTCAGTGAGTGTCAGAGAGTGATAGAAAGTGATAGAGAGTGTCAGAGAGTGTCATCGAGTGTCAGAGAGTGATAGAGAGTGTCAGAGAGTGTCTGAGAGTGACAGAGAGTGATAAAGAGTGTCTGAGAGTGTCAGAGAGTGTCAGAGAGGGACAGAGAGTGTCAGAGAGTGTCAGAGAGTGTCAGAGAGTGTCCGAGAGTGCCTGAGTGGGTCAGTGAGCGTCAGAGTGTGATAGAGAGTGTCAGCGAGTGTCAGAGGGTGTCAGAGAGTGATAGAGAGTGTCAGCGAGTGACAGAGAGTGATAGAGAGTGATAGAGAGTGTCTGAGAGTGTCAGAGAGTGATAAAGAGTGTCTGAGAGTGTCAGAGAGTGTCACAGAGTGAGAGAGAGAGTGTATGAGAGTGTCTGAGAGTGTCAGAGAGTATCAGAGAGTGATAGAGAGTGATAGAGAGTGTCTGAGAGTGTCAGAGAGTGATAAAGAGTGTCTGAGAGTGTCAGAGAGTGTCACAGAGTGAGAGAGAGAGTGTATGAGAGTGTCTGAGAGTGTCAGAGACAGTCAGAGAGTGTCTGAGAGTGTCTGAGAGAGTCAGAGAGCTTCAGAAGTTGTCAGAGAGTGCTAGAGAGTGTCTGAGACAGACAGATAGTGTCAGAAAGTGATAGAGAGTGTCAGAGAGTGTCAGAGTGTGTCTGAGAGAGTCTGAGAGTGTCAGAGAGTGATAGAGAGTATTAGAGAGTGTCAGAGAGTGTCAGAGAGTGATAGAGAGTGTCTGAGAGATTCTGAGAGTGTCAGAGAGTGTCAGAGAGTGACAGAGAGTATTAGAGAGTGTCAGAGAGTGTCAGAGAGTGATAGAGAGTGTCTGAGAGTTTCTGAGAGTGTCAGAGTTGTCAGAGAGTGATAGAGAGTGTCTGAGAGTGTCAGAGAGTGTCTGAGAGTGTCTGAGAGAGACTGAGAGAGTCTGAGAGTGTCAGAGAGTGATAGAGAGTGTCAGATTGTGTCGGAGCGCGTCTGAGACTGTCAGATAGTGACAGAGAGCGTCTGAGAGTGTCAGAGAGTGTCTGAGAGTGTCTGAGAGTGTCTGAGAGAGTCTGAGGGTGTCAGAGCGTGATAGAGAGTGTCTGAGAGTGTCAGAGAGAGTCTGAGAGTGTCAGAGAGTGTCTGAGAGAGTCTGAGAGTGTCTGAGAGAGTCTGAGAGTATCAGAGAGTGTCAGAGAGTGATAGAGAGTGATAGAGAGTGTCTGAGAGTGTCAAAGAGTGTCAGAGAGGGTCTGAGAGTGTCAGAGAGTGATCGAGAGTGATAGAGAGTGTCAGAGAGTGATAGAGAATGATAGAGAGTGTCAGAGATCGTCTGAGAGAGTCTGAGAGTGTCAGAGCGTGGTAGAGAGTGTCTGAGAGTGTCTGAGAGTGTCAGAGAGAGTCTGAGAGTGTCTGAGAGAGACTGAGAGTATCAGAGAGTGTCAGAGAGTGATAGAGAGTGTCTGAGATTGTCAGAGAGTGGTAGAGAGTGATAGAGAGTGATAGAGAGTGTCAGAGAGTGATGGAGAGTGATAGAGAGTGTCAGAGCGTGTCAGAGAGTGATAGAGAGTGATGGAGAGTGTCAGAGCGTTTCAGAGAGTGATATAGAGCATCAGAGAGTGTCTGAGAGTGTCAGTGAGTGATAGAGAGTGTCAGAGAGTGTCAGAGAGTGATCGAGAGTGACAGAGAGTGTCAGTGAGTGATAGAGAGTGATGGAGAGTGTCAGAGAGTGACAGAGAGTGTCAGAGAGTGAAATAGAGCGTCAGAGAATGTCTGAGAGTGTCATTGAGTGTCAGACAGTGATAGAGCGTGTCTGAGAGTGTCTGAGAGTGTCAGAAATTGACAGAGTGTGTCTGAGAGTGTCAGAAATTCACAGAGAGTGTCAGAGAGTGTCTGAGAGTGTCAGAGAGTGTCTGAGAGTGTCAGAGAGTATCTGAGAGTGTCTGAGATAGTCTGAGAGTGTCATAGAGTGTCAGAGAGTGATAGAGAGTGTCAGAGAGTTTCTGAGAGTCTGAGAGTGTCAGAGATTGTCAGAGTGATAGAGAGTGTCAGAGAGTGTCAGAGTGTTTCTGAGAGAGTCTGAGAGTGTCAGAGAGTGATGGAGAGCGATAGAGAGTGATAGAGTGTGTCAGAGAGTGTCAGAGAGTGTCAGAGAGTGAGAGAGTGTGTCTGAGAGATTCTGAGACTGTCAGAGATGTCAGAGAGGGATAGAGAGTGATAGAGAGTGTCTGAGAGTGTCAGAGAGTGTCAGAGAGTGTCAGATAGTGATAGAGAGAGTCTGAGAGTGTCAGAGAGTGTCAGAGAGTTTCTGAGAGTATCTGAGAGTGTCTGAGATCGTCTGAGAGTGTCTGAGAGTGTCAGAGATTATCTGAGAGTGTCTGAGATAGTCTGAGAGTGTCATAGAGTGTCAGAGAGTGATAGAGAGTGTCAGAGTGTTTCTGAGAGAGTCTGAGAGTGTCAGAGAGTGATGGAGAGCGATAGAGAGTGATAGAGTGTGTCAGAGAGTGTCAGAAAGTGTCAGAGAGTGAGAGAGTGTGTCTGAGAGATTATGAGACTGTCAGAGATGTCAGAGAGGGATAGAGAGTGATAGAGAGTGTCTGAGAGTGTCAGAGAGTGTCAGAGAGTGTCAGATAGTGATAGAGAGAGTCTGAGAGTGTCAGAGAGTGTCAGAGAGTTTCTGAGAGTATCTGAGAGTGTCTGAGATAGTCTGAGAGTGTCATAGAGTGTCAGAGAGTTTCTGAGAGAGTCTGAGAGTGTCAGAGATTGTCAGAGAGTGATAGAGAGTGTCAGAGAGTGTCAGAGTGTTTCTGAGAGAGTCTGAGAGTGTCAGAGAGTGTCAGAGAGTGCTGGAGAGCGATAGAGAGTGATAGAGAGTGTCAGAGAGTGTCAGAGAGTGACAGAGAGTGTCTGAGAGTGTCGGAGAGTGTCTGAGAGTGTCTGAGAGGTTCAGTGAGTGTCAGAGAGTGATAGAAAGTGATAGAGAGTGTCAGAGAGTGTCATCGAGTGTCAGAGAGTGATAGAGAGTGTCAGAGAGTGTCTGAGAGTGACAGAGAGTGATAAAGAGTGTCTGAGAGTGTCAGAGAGTGTCAGAGAGGGACAGAGAGTGTCAGAGAGTGTCAGAGAGTGTCAGAGAGTGTCCGAGAGTGCCTGAGTGGGTCAGTGAGCGTCAGAGTGTGATAGAGAGTGTCAGCGAGTGTCAGAGGGTGTCAGAGAGTGATAGAGAGTGTCAGCGAGTGACAGAGAGTGATAGAGAGTGATAGAGAGTGTCTGAGAGTGTCAGAGAGTGTCAGAGAGGGACAGAGAGTGTCAGAGAGGGACAGAGAGTGTCAGAGAGTGTCAGAGAGTGTCAGAGAGTGTCCGAGAGTGCCTGAGTGGGTCAGTGAGCGTCAGAGTGTGATAGAGAGTGTCAGCGAGTGTCAGAGGGTGTCAGAGAGTGATAGAGAGTGTCAGCGAGTGACAGAGAGTGATAGAGAGTGATAGAGAGTGTCTGAGAGTGTCTGAGAGTGTCAGAGAGTATCAGAGAGTGATAGAGAGTGATAGAGAGTGTCTGAGAGTGTCAGAGAGTGATAAAGAGTGATAAAGAGTGTCTGAGAGTGTCAGAGAGTGTCACAGAGTGAGAGAGAGAGTGTATGAGAGTGTCTGAGAGTGTCAGAGACAGTCAGAGAGTGTCTGAGAGTGTCTGAGAGAGTCAGAGAGCTTCAGAAGTTGTCAGAGAGTGCTAGAGAGTGTCTGAGACAGACAGATAGTGTCAGAAAGTGATAGAGAGTGTCAGAGAGTGTCAGAGTGTGTCTGAGAGAGTCTGAGAGTGTCAGAGAGTGATAGAGAGTATTAGAGAGTGTCAGAGAGTGTCAGAGAGTGATAGAGAGTGTCTGAGAGATTCTGAGAGTGTCAGAGAGTGTCAGAGAGTGACAGAGAGTATTAGAGAGTGTCAGAGAGTGTCAGAGAGTGATAGAGAGTGTCTGAGAGTTTCTGAGAGTGTCAGAGTTGTCAGAGAGTGATAGAGAGTGTCTGAGAGTGTCAGAGAGTGTCTGAGAGTGTCTGAGAGAGACTGAGAGAGTCTGAGAGTGTCAGAGAGTGATAGAGAGTGTCAGATTGTGCCGGAGAGCGTCTGAGACTGTCAGATAGTGACAGAGAGCGTCTGAGAGTGTCAGAGAGTGTCTGAGAGTGTCTGAGAGTGTCTGAGAGAGTCTGAGGGTGTCAGAGCGTGATAGAGAGTGTCTGAGAGTGTCAGAGAGAGTCTGAGAGTGTCAGAGAGTGTCTGAGAGAGTCTGAGAGTGTCTGAGAGAGTCTGAGAGTATCAGAGAGTGTCAGAGAGTGATAGAGAGTGATAGAGAGTGTCTGAGAGTGTCAAAGAGTGTCAGAGAGGGTCTGAGAGTGTCAGAGAGTGATCGAGAGTGATAGAGAGTGTCAGAGAGTGATAGAGAATGATAGAGAGTGTCAGAGATCGTCTGAGAGAGTCTGAGAGTGTCAGAGCGTGGTAGAGAGTGTCTGAGAGTGTCTGAGAGTGTCAGAGAGAGTCTGAGAGTGTCTGAGAGAGACTGAGAGTATCAGAGAGTGTCAGAGAGTGATAGAGAGTGTCTGAGATTGTCAGAGAGTGGTAGAGAGTGATAGAGAGTGATAGAGAGTGTCAGAGCGTGTCAGAGAGTGATAGAGAGTGTCAGAGCGTGTCAGAGAGTGATAGAGAGTGATGGAGAGTGTCAGAGCGTTTCAGAGAGTGATATAGAGCATCAGAGAGTGTCTGAGAGTGTCAGTGAGTGATAGAGAGTGTCAGAGAGTGTCAGAGAGTGATCGAGAGTGACAGAGAGTGTCAGTGAGTGATAGAGAGTGATGGAGAGTGTCAGAGAGTGACAGAGAGTGTCAGAGAGTGAAATAGTGCGTCAGAGAATGTCTGAGAGTGTCATTGAGTGTCAGACAGTGATAGAGCGTGTCTGAGAGTGTCTGAGAGTGTCAGAAATTGACAGAGTGTGTCTGAGAGTGTCAGAAATTCACAGAGAGTGTCAGAGAGTGTCTGAGAGTGTCAGAGAGTGTCTGAGAGTGTCAGAGAGTATCTGAGAGTGTCTGAGATAGTCTGAGAGTGTCATAGAGTGTCAGAGAGTGATAGAGAGTGTCAGAGAGTTTCTGAGAGTCTGAGAGTGTCAGAGATTGTCAGAGTGATAGAGAGTGTCAGAGAGTGTCAGAGTGTTTCTGAGAGAGTCTGAGAGTGTCAGAGAGTGATGGAGAGCGATAGAGAGTGATAAAGTGTGTCAGAGAGTGTCAGAGAGTGTCAGAGAGTGAGAGAGTGTGTCTGAGAGATTCTGAGACTGTCAGAGATGTCAGAGAGGGATAGAGAGTGATAGAGAGTGTCTGAGAGTGTCAGAGAGTGTCAGAGAGTGTCAGATAGTGATAGAGAGAGTCTGAGAGTGTCAGAGAGTGTCAGAGAGTTTCTGAGAGTATCTGAGAGTGTCTGAGATCGTCTGAGAGTGTCTGAGAGTGTCAGAGAGTATCTGAGAGTGTCTGAGATAGTCTGAGAGTGTCATAGAGTGTCAGAGAGTGATAGAGAGTGTCAGAGTGTTTCTGAGAGAGTCTGAGAGTGTCAGAGAGTGATGGAGAGCGATAGAGAGTGATAGAGTGTGTCAGAGAGTGTCAGAAAGTGTCAGAGAGTGAGAGAGTGTGTCTGAGAGATTATGAGACTGTCAGAGATGTCAGAGAGGGATAGAGAGTGATAGAGAGTGTCTGAGAGTGTCAGAGAGTGTCAGAGAGTGTCAGATAGTGATAGAGAGAGTCTGAGAGTGTCAGAGAGTGTCAGAGAGTTTCTGAGAGTATCTGAGAGTGTCTGAGATAGTCTGAGAGTGTCATAGAGTGTCAGAGAGTTTCTGAGAGAGTCTGAGAGTGTCAGAGATTGTCAGAGAGTGATAGAGAGTGTCAGAGAGTGTCAGAGTGTTTCTGAGAGAGTCTGAGAGTGTCAGAGAGTGTCAGAGAGTGCTGGAGAGCGATAGAGAGTGATAGAGAGTGTCAGAGAGTGTCAGAGAGTGTCAGAGAGTGAGAGAGTGTGTCTGAGAGTTTCTGAGACTGTCAGAGATGTCAGAGAGGGATAGAGAGTGATAGAGAGTGTCTGAGAGTGTCAGAGAGTGTCAGATAGTGATAGAGAGAGTCTGAGAGTGTCAGAGAGTGTCAGAGAGTGATAGAGAGTGTCAGAGAATGTCAGAGAGTGTCTGAGAGTGATAGAGTGTGTCTGAGAGTGTCTGAGAGTGTCTGAGACTGTCAGAGAGTGATAGAGAGTGATAGAGAGTGTCTGAGAGTGTTAGGGATTGAAAGAGAGTGTCAGAGAGTGTCAGAGAGTGACAGAGAGTGTCTGAGAGTGTCAGAGAGTGTCAGAGAGTGTCAGAGAGTGTCTGAGAGTGTCTTAGAGGTCAGTGATTGTCAGAGAGTGTCAGAGATTGTCAGAGAGTGATAGAGAGTGATAGAGAGTGTCAGAGAGTGTCAGAGAGTGTTAGAGCGTGTCAGAGATTGTCAGAGAGTGATGGAGAATGAAAGAGAGTGTCTGGGATTGTCAGAGAGTATGAGAGAGTGTCTGAAAGTGATAGAGAGAGTCTGAGAGTGTTAGAGAATGTCTGAGAATGTCAGAGAGTGTCAGAGAGTGTCAGAGAGTGATAGAGAGTGTCAGGGAGTGATAGAGAGTGATAGAGAGTGTCAGAGAGTGTCAGAGAGTGATAGAGAGCGATAGAGAGTGATAGATAGTGTCAGAGAGTGTCAGAGAATGTCAGAGAGTGATAGAGAGTGTCAGAGATTGTCAGAGTGTGATAGAGAGTGTCAGAGAGTGATAGAGAGTGTCTGAGAGGGTCAGAGAGTGTCAGAGAGTGTCTGAGAGTGTCAGAGAGTGTCTGAGAGAGTCAGTGAGTGTAGAGAGTGACAGAGAGTGTCTGAGAGTGTCTGAGAGTGTCAGAGAGTGTCAGAGTGTGTCAGAGAGTGATAGAGAGTGTCTGAGAGTGTCTGAGAGTGTCAGAGAGTGTCAGAGTGTGTCAGAGAGTGAGAGACAGCGTCTGAGCGTGTCAGAGAGTGATAGAGAGTGTCTGAGAGGGTCTGAGAGTGGCAGAGAGTGTCAGAGACTGTCAGAGGGTGATAGAGAGTGATAGAGTGTGATAGAGAGTGATGGAGAGTGAAAGAGAGTTTCAAAGAGTGTCAGAGAGTGTCAGAGAGTGATAGAGAGTGTCTGAGTGTGTCAAAGTGTGTCAGAGAGTTTCAGAGAGTGATAGAGACTGTTAGAGTGTGTCAGAGATTGTCTGAGAGTGTAAGAGATTTTCAGAGACTGTCTGAGTGTGTCAGAGAGTGTCAGAGAGTGATAGAGAGTGTCTGAGATTGTCAGAGTGTGTCAGAGAGTGTCAGAAAGAGTCAGCGAGTGATAGAGAGAGAAAGAGAGTGTCTGAGAGTGTCAGAGTGTGTCAGAGTGTGTCAGAGAGAGTCAGAGAGTGATAGAGAGAGATAGAGAGTCCCTGAGAGTTGCAGAGAGTGTCAGAGAGTGATAGTGAGTGTCAGAGAGTGTTATAGATTGTCAGAGAGTGTCAGAGAGTGATAGAGAGTGTATGAGAGTGTCAGAGACTGTCAGAGAGAGTCAGAGAGTTTCTGAGAGTGTCTGAGAGTGTCAGAGAGTGTCAGAGAGTGCAAGAGAGTGATAGAGAGTGTCAGAGAGTGCAAGAGAGTGATAGAGAGTGATAGAGAGTGTCAGAGATTGATAGAGAGTGATAGAGATTGTCTGAGAGTGTCAGAGACTGTCTGAGATTGATAGAGAGTGTCTGAGAGTGATAGAGAATGTCTGAGAATGTCAGAGAGTGTCAGAGAATGATAGAGAGTGTCAGAGAGTGATAGAGAATGATAGAGAGTGATAGAGAGTGTCAGATAGTGTTAGAGATTGATAGAGAGTGATAGAGAGTGATAGATAGTGTCAGAGAGTGTCAGAGAGTGTCAGAGAGTGATAGAGAGTGTCAGAGATTGTCAGAGAGTGTTAGAGAGTGATAGAGAGTGTCAGAGAGTGTCAGAGAGTGTTAGAGCGTGTCAGAGATTGTCAGAGAGTGATAGAGAGTGATATGGTGTGTCTGGGATTGTCAGATTGTATGAGAGAGTGTCTGAAAGTGATAGAGAGAGTCTGAGAGTGATAGAGAATGTCTGAGAATGTCAGAGAGTGTCAGAGAGTGTCAGAGAGTGATCGAGAGTGTCAGAGAGTGATAGAGTGTGATAGAGAGTGTCAGAGAGTGTCAGAGAGTGTCAGAGAGTGTCAGAGAGTGATAGAGAGCGATAGAGAGTGATTGATAGTGTCAGAGATTGTCAGAGTGTGATAGAGAGTGTCAGAGAGTCATAGAGAGTGTCTGAGAGGGTCAGAGACTGTCAGAGAGTGTCTGAGAGTGTCAGAGAGTGTCTGAGAGTGTCAGTGAGTGTGGAGAGTGACAGAGAGTGTCTGAGAGTGTCTGAGAGTGTCAGAGAATGTCAGAGTGTGTCAGAGAGTGACAGAGAGTGATAGAGAGTGATAGAGAGTGTCTGAGAGTGTCAGAGAGAGTCAGAGTGTGTCAGAGGGTGTCAGAGAGTGAAAGAGTGTGTCTGAGAGTGTCAGAGATTGTCAGAGTGTGTCAGAGAGTGACAGAGAGTGAGAGAGAGTGATAGAGAGTGTCTGAGAGTGTCTGAGCGTGTCTGAGAGTGTCAGAGTGTGTCAGAGAGTGATAGAGAGTGTCTGAGATTGTCAGAGTGTGATAGAGAGTGTCAGAGAGTGATAGAGAGTGTCTGAGAGGGTCAGAGACTATCAGAGAGTGTCTGAGAGTGTCAGAGAGTGTCTGAGAGTGTCAGTGAGTGTGGAGAGTGACAGAGAGTGTCTGAGAGTGTCAGAGAATGTCAGAGTGTGTGAGAGAGTGACAGAGAGTGATAGAGAGTGATAGAGAGTGTCTGAGAGTGTCAGAGAGAGTCAGAGTGTGTCAGAGGGTGTCAGAGAGTGAAAGAGTGTGTCTGAGAGTGTCAGATATTGTCAGAGTGTGTCAGAGAGTGACAGAGAGTGATAGAGAGTGATAGAGAGTGATAGAGAG
Source organism: Heterodontus francisci (assembly GCF_036365525.1). Classification (NCBI taxonomy): domain Eukaryota; kingdom Metazoa; phylum Chordata; class Chondrichthyes; order Heterodontiformes; family Heterodontidae; genus Heterodontus; species Heterodontus francisci. The sequence continues at coordinate 792,229 of NW_027142293.1, forward strand.
TGTCTGAGAGTGTCTGAGAGTGTCAGAGTGTGTCAGAGAGTGATAGAGAGTGTCTGAGAGTGTCAGAGAGTGTCAGAGTGTGTCAGAGATTGTCAGAGTGTGTCAGAGAGTGATAGAGAGTGATAGACAGTTATAGAGAGTGTCTGAGAGTGTCAGAGAGTGTCAGAGTCTGTCAGAGGGTGTCAGAGAGTGACAGAGTGTGTCTGAGAGTGTCAGAGATTGTCAGAGTGTGTCAGAAAGTGACAGAGAGTGATAGAGAGTGATAGAGAGTGCCTGAGAGTGTCAGAGAGTGTCAGAGTGTGTCAGAGAGTGACATAGAGTGTCTGAGAGTGTCTGAGAATGATAGAGAGTGATACAGAGTGTCTGAGAGTGATAGAGAGTGTCTGAGAGTGTCAGAGAGTGTCTGAGAGTGACAGAGAGTGTCAGAGAGTGATAGAGAGTGCCTGAGAGTGTCAGAGTGCGTCAGAGAGTGAAAGAGAGCCTCTGAGAGTGTCAGAGAGTAATAGAGAGTGTCTGAGAGGGTCTGAGAGGGTCATAGAGTGTCAGAGAGTGATAGAGAGTGTCAGAGAGTGCTAGAGAGATTGAGAGTGTCTGAGAGTGGCAGAGAGTGTCAGAGAGTGATGGAGAGATATAGAGAGTGAAAGAGAGTGATAGAGAGTGTCATATAGTGTCAGAGAGTGTCAGAGAGAGATAGAGAGTGATAGAGAGTGATAGATAGTGTCAGAGAGTGTCAGAGATTGTCAGAGAGTGTCTGAGAGTGTCAGAGAGTGACAGAGAGTGTCTGAGAGTGTCAGAGAATGTCAGAGTGTGTCAGAGAGTGACAGAGAGTGATAGAGAGTGATAGAGAGTGTCTGAGAGTGTCTGAGAGTGTCAGAGTGTGTCAGAGAGTGATAGAGAGTGTCTGAGAGTGTCAGAGAGTGTCAGAGAGTTTCAGAGTGTGTCAGAGAATTTCAGAGTGTGTCAGAGAGTGACAGAGAGTGATAGAGAGTGATAGAGAGTGTCCGAGAGTGTCAGAGAGAGTCAGAGTGTGTCAGAGGGAGTCAGAGAGTGAAAGAGTGTGTCTGAGAGTGTCAGTGATTGTCAGAGTGTGTCAGAGAGTGACAGAGAGTGATAGAGAGTGATAGAGTGTCTGAGAGTGTCTGAGAGTGTCTGAGAGTGTCAGAGTGTGTCAGAGAGTGATAGAGAGTGTCTGAGAGTGTCTGAGAGTGTCAGAGGGTGTCAGAGAGTGTCAGAGAGTGTCAGAGTGTGTCAGAGAGTGACAGAGAGTGATAGACAGTTATAGAGAGTGTCTGAGAGTGTCAGAGATTGTCAGAGTGTGTCAGAGAGTGACAGAGAGTGATGGAGAGTGATAGAGAGTGTCTGAGAGTGTCTGAGAGTGTCTGAGAGTGTCAGAGTGTGTCAGAGAGTGATAGAGAGTGTCTGAGAGTGTCAGAGAGTGTCAGAGTGTGTCAGAGATTGTCAGAGTGTATCAGAGAGTGACAGAGAGTGATAGACAGTTATAGAGAGTGTCTGAGAGTGTCAGAGAGCGATAGAGAGTGATTGATAGTGTCAGAGATTGTCAGAGTGTGATAGAGAGTGTCAGACAGTCATAGAGAGTGTCTGAGAGGGTCAGAGACTGTCAGAGAGTGTCTGAGAGTGTCAGAGAGTGTCTGAGAGTGTCAGTGAGTGTGGAGAGTGACAGAGAGTGTCTGAGAGTGTCTGAGAGAGTCAGAGAATGTCAGAGAATGTCAGAGTGTGTCAGAGGGAGTCAGAGAGTGAAAGAGTGTGTCTGAGAGTGTCAGAGATTGTCAGAGTGTGTCAGAGGGTGTCAGAGAGTGAAAGAGTGTGTCTGAGAGTGTCAGAGATTGTCAGAGTGTGTCAGAGAGTGACAGAGAGTGATAGAGTGTGATAGAGAGTGTCTGAGAGTGTCTGAGAGTGTCTGAGAGTGTCAGAGTGTGTCAGAGAGTGATAGAGAGTATCTGAGAGTGTCTGAGAGTGTCAGAGAGTGTCAGAGTGTGTCAGAGAATGTCAGAGTGTGTCAGAGAGTGACAGAGAGTGATAGAGAGTGATAGAGAGTGTCTGAGAGTGTCTGAGAGTGTCTGAGAGTGTCAGAGTGTGTCAGAGAGTGATAGAGACTGTCTGAGAGTGTCAGAGAGTGTCAGAGAGTGTCAGAGAGTGTCAGAGTGTGTCAGAGATTGTCAGAGTGTGTCAGAGAGTGACAGAGAGTGATAGACAGTTATGGAGAGTGTCTGAGAGTGTCAGAGAGTGTCAGAGTCTGTCAGAGGGTGTCAGAGAGTGACAGAGTGTGTCTGAGAGTGTCAGAGATTGTCAGAGAGTGTCAGAGACTGTCAGAGGGTGATAGAGAGTGATAGAGTGTGATAGAGAGTGATGGAGAGTGAAAGAGAGTTTCAAAGAGTGTCAGAGAGTGTCAGAGAGTGATAGAGAGTGTCTGAGTGTGTCAAAGTGTGTCAGAGAGTTTCAGAGAGTGATAGAGACTGTTAGAGTGTGTCAGAGATTGTCTGAGAGTGTAAGAGATTTTCAGAGACTGTCTGAGTGTGTCAGAGAGTGTCAGAGAGTGATAGAGAGTGTCTGAGATTGTCAGAGTGTGTCAGAGAGTGTCAGAAAGAGTCAGCGAGTGATAGAGAGAGAAAGAGAGTGTCTGAGAGTGTCAGAGTGTGTCAGAGTGTGTCAGAGAGAGTCAGAGAGTGATAGAGAGAGATAGAGAGTCCCTGAGAGTTGCAGAGAGTGTCAGAGAGTGATAGTGAGTGTCAGAGAGTGTTATAGATTGTCAGAGAGTGTCAGAGAGTGATAGAGAGTGTATGAGAGTGTCAGAGACTGTCAGAGAGAGTCAGAGAGTTTCTGAGAGTGTCTGAGAGTGTCAGAGAGTGTCAGAGAGTGCAAGAGAGTGATAGAGAGTGTCAGAGAGTGCAAGAGAGTGATAGAGAGTGATAGAGAGTGTCAGAGATTGATAGAGAGTGATAGAGATTGTCTGAGAGTGTCAGAGACTGTCTGAGATTGATAGAGAGTGTCTGAGAGTGATAGAGAATGTCTGAGAATGTCAGAGAGTGTCAGAGAATGATAGAGAGTGTCAGAGAGTGATAGAGAATGATAGAGAGTGATAGAGAGTGTCAGATAGTGTTAGAGATTGATAGAGAGTGATAGAGAGTGATAGATAGTGTCAGAGAGTGTCAGAGAGTGTCAGAGAGTGATAGAGAGTGTCAGAGATTGTCAGAGAGTGTTAGAGAGTGATAGAGAGTGTCAGAGAGTGTCAGAGAGTGTTAGAGCGTGTCAGAGATTGTCAGAGAGTGATAGAGAGTGATATGGTGTGTCTGGGATTGTCAGATTGTATGAGAGAGTGTCTGAAAGTGATAGAGAGAGTCTGAGAGTGATAGAGAATGTCTGAGAATGTCAGAGAGTGTCAGAGAGTGTCAGAGAGTGATCGAGAGTGTCAGAGAGTGATAGAGTGTGATAGAGAGTGTCAGAGAGTGTCAGAGAGTGTCAGAGAGTGTCAGAGAGTGATAGAGAGCGATAGAGAGTGATTGATAGTGTCAGAGATTGTCAGAGTGTGATAGAGAGTGTCAGAGAGTCATAGAGAGTGTCTGAGAGGGTCAGAGACTGTCAGAGAGTGTCTGAGAGTGTCAGAGAGTGTCTGAGAGTGTCAGTGAGTGTGGAGAGTGACAGAGAGTGTCTGAGAGTGTCTGAGAGTGTCAGAGAATGTCAGAGTGTGTCAGAGAGTGACAGAGAGTGATAGAGAGTGATAGAGAGTGTCTGAGAGTGTCAGAGAGAGTCAGAGTGTGTCAGAGGGTGTCAGAGAGTGAAAGAGTGTGTCTGAGAGTGTCAGAGATTGTCAGAGTGTGTCAGAGAGTGACAGAGAGTGAGAGAGAGTGATAGAGAGTGTCTGAGAGTGTCTGAGCGTGTCTGAGAGTGTCAGAGTGTGTCAGAGAGTGATAGAGAGTGTCTGAGATTGTCAGAGTGTGATAGAGAGTGTCAGAGAGTGATAGAGAGTGTCTGAGAGGGTCAGAGACTATCAGAGAGTGTCTGAGAGTGTCAGAGAGTGTCTGAGAGTGTCAGTGAGTGTGGAGAGTGACAGAGAGTGTCTGAGAGTGTCAGAGAATGTCAGAGTGTGTGAGAGAGTGACAGAGAGTGATAGAGAGTGATAGAGAGTGATAGAGAGTGTCTGAGAGTGTCAGAGAGAGTCAGAGTGTGTCAGAGGGTGTCAGAGAGTGAAAGAGTGTGTCTGAGAGTGTCAGATATTGTCAGAGTGTGTCAGAGAGTGACAGAGAGTGATAGAGAGTGATAGAGAGTGATAGAGAGTGTCTGAGAGTGTCTGAGAGTGTCAGAGTGTGTCAGAGAGTGATAGAGAGTGTCTGAGAGTGTCAGAGAGTGTCAGAGTGTGTCAGAGATTGTCAGAGTGTGTCAGAGAGTGATAGAGAGTGATAGACAGTTATAGAGAGTGTCTGAGAGTGTCAGAGAGTGTCAGAGTCTGTCAGAGGGTGTCAGAGAGTGACAGAGTGTGTCTGAGAGTGTCAGAGATTGTCAGAGTGTGTCAGAAAGTGACAGAGAGTGATAGAGAGTGATAGAGAGTGCCTGAGAGTGTCAGAGAGTGTCAGAGTGTGTCAGAGAGTGACATAGAGTGTCTGAGAGTGTCTGAGAATGATAGAGAGTGATACAGAGTGTCTGAGAGTGATAGAGAGTGTCTGAGAGTGTCAGAGAGTGTCTGAGAGTGACAGAGAGTGTCAGAGAGTGATAGAGAGTGCCTGAGAGTGTCAGAGTGCGTCAGAGAGTGAAAGAGAGCCTCTGAGAGTGTCAGAGAGTAATAGAGAGTGTCTGAGAGGGTCTGAGAGGGTCATAGAGTGTCAGAGAGTGATAGAGAGTGTCAGAGAGTGCTAGAGAGATTGAGAGTGTCTGAGAGTGGCAGAGAGTGTCAGAGAGTGATGGAGAGATATAGAGAGTGAAAGAGAGTGATAGAGAGTGTCATATAGTGTCAGAGAGTGTCAGAGAGAGATAGAGAGTGATAGAGAGTGATAGATAGTGTCAGAGAGTGTCAGAGATTGTCAGAGAGTGTCTGAGAGTGTCAGAGAGTGACAGAGAGTGTCTGAGAGTGTCAGAGAATGTCAGAGTGTGTCAGAGAGTGACAGAGAGTGATAGAGAGCGATAGAGAGTGTCTGAGAGTGTCTGAGAGTGTCAGAGTGTGTCAGAGAGTGATAGAGAGTGTCTGAGAGTGTCAGAGAGTGTCAGAGAGTTTCAGAGTGTGTCAGAGAATTTCAGAGTGTGTCAGAGAGTGACAGAGAGTGATAGAGAGTGATAGAGAGTGTCCGAGAGTGTCAGAGAGAGTCAGAGTGTGTCAGAGGGAGTCAGAGAGTGAAAGAGTGTGTCTGAGAGTGTCAGTGATTGTCAGAGTGTGTCAGAGAGTGACAGAGAGTGATAGAGAGTGATAGAGTGTCTGAGAGTGTCTGAGAGTGTCTGAGAGTGTCAGAGTGTGTCAGAGAGTGATAGAGAGTGTCTGAGAGTGTCTGAGAGTGTCAGAGGGTGTCAGAGAGTGTCAGAGAGTGTCAGAGTGTGTCAGAGAGTGACAGAGAGTGATAGACAGTTATAGAGAGTGTCTGAGAGTGTCAGAGATTGTCAGAGTGTGTCAGAGAGTGACAGAGAGTGATGGAGAGTGATAGAGAGTGTCTGAGAGTGTCTGAGAGTGTCTGAGAGTGTCAGAGTGTGTCAGAGAGTGATAGAGAGTGTCTGAGAGTGTCAGAGAGTGTCAGAGTGTGTCAGAGATTGTCAGAGTGTATCAGAGAGTGACAGAGAGTGATAAACAGTTATAGAGAGTGTCTGAGAGTGTCAGAGAGCGATAGAGAGTGATTGATAGTGTCAGAGATTGTCAGAGTGTGATAGAGAGTGTCAGACAGTCATAGAGAGTGTCTGAGAGGGTCAGAGACTGTCAGAGAGTGTCTGAGAGTGTCAGAGAGTGTCTGAGAGTGTCAGTGAGTGTGGAGAGTGACAGAGAGTGTCTGAGAGTGTCTGAGAGAGTCAGAGAATGTCAGAGAATGTCAGAGTGTGTCAGAGGGAGTCAGAGAGTGAAAGAGTGTGTCTGAGAGTGTCAGAGATTGTCAGAGTGTGTCAGAGGGTGTCAGAGAGTGAAAGAGTGTGTCTGAGAGTGTCAGAGATTGTCAGAGTGTGTCAGAGAGTGACAGAGAGTGATAGAGTGTGATAGAGAGTGTCTGAGAGTGTCTGAGAGTGTCTGAGAGTGTCAGAGTGTGTCAGAGAGTGATAGAGAGTATCTGAGAGTGTCTGAGAGTGTCAGAGAGTGTCAGAGTGTGTCAGAGAATGTCAGAGTGTGTCAGAGAGTGACAGAGAGTGATAGAGAGTGATAGAGAGTGTCTGAGAGTGTCTGAGAGTGTCTGAGAGTGTCAGAGTGTGTCAGAGAGTGATAGAGACTGTCTGAGAGTGTCAGAGAGTGTCAGAGAGTGTCAGAGAGTGTCAGAGTGTGTCAGAGATTGTCAGAGTGTGTCAGAGAGTGACAGAGAGTGATAGACAGTTATGGAGAGTGTCTGAGAGTGTCAGAGAGTGTCAGAGTCTGTCAGAGGGTGTCAGAGAGTGACAGAGTGTGTCTGAGAGTGTCAGAGATTGTCAGAGTGTGTCAGAAAGTGACAGAGAGTGATAGAGAGTGATAGAGAGTGTCTGAGAGTGTCAGCGAGTGTCAGAGTGTGTCAGAGAGTGATAGAGAGTGTCTGAGAGTGTCTGAGAGTGTATGAGAGAGTCAGAGAGTGTCAGAGATTGTCAGAGAGTAATCGAGAGTTTCTGAGACAGTCAGATAGTGTCAGACAGTGATAGAGAGTGTCAGAGAGTGTCAGAGTGTGTCTGAGAGAGTCTGAGAGTGTCAGAGAGTGATAGAGAGTAATAGAGAGTGTCAGAGAGTGTCTGAGAGTGTCTGAGATTGTCAGAGGTTGTCTGAGAGTGTCTGAGAGTGTCATAGAGTGTCAGAGAGTTTCTGAGAGAGTCTGAGAGTGTCAGAGATTGTCAGAGAGTGATAGAGAGTGTCAGAGAGTGTGAAAGTGTGTCTGAGAGAGTCTGAGAGTGTCAGAGAGTGATGGAGAGTGATAGAGAGTGTCAGAGAGTGTCAGAGAGTGATAGAGTGTGTCTGAGAGTGTCTGAGACTGTCAGAGATGTCAGAGAGTGATAGAGAGTGTCTGACAGTGTCAGAGAGTGTCAGATAGTGATAGAGAGAGTCTGAGAGTGTCAGAGAGTGTCAGAGAGTATCTGAGAGTGTCTGAGAGAATCAGAGAGTGATAGAGAGTGTCAGAGAGTGTCTGAGAGTGTCTGAGAGTGTATGAGAGAGTCAGAGAGTGTCAGAGATTGTCAGAGAGTAATCAAGAGTTTCTGAGACAGTCAGATAGTGTCAGACAGTGACAGAGAGTGTCAGAGAGTGTCAGAGTGTGTCTGAGAGAGTCTGAGTGTGTCAGAGAGTGATAGAGAGTAATAGAGAGTGTCAGAGAGTGTCTGAGAGCGTCAGAGAGTGTCTGAGAGTGTCTGAGAGTGTCTGAGATTGTCTGAGATTGTCTGAGAGTGTCTGAGATAGTCTGAGAGTGTCATAGAGTGTCAGAGAGTGATAGAGAGTGTCTGAGTCTGTCAGATATTGTCAGAGAGTGATAGAGAGTGTCAGAGATTGTGAGAGTGTGGCTGAGAGAGTCTGAGAGTGTCAGAGAGTGATAGAGAGTGATAGAGAGTTTCAGAGAGTGTCAGAGAGTGATAGAGATTGTCTGAGAGTGTAAGGGAAAAATAGAGAGTGTCAGAGAGTGTCAGAGAGTGACAGAGAGTGTCTGAGAGTGTCAGAGAGTGTCAGAGAGTGTCTTGGAGGGTCAGTGAGTGTCAGAGAGTGATAGAGAGTGTCAGAGAGTGTCAGAGTGTGTCAGAGAGTGTCAGAGAGTGTCAGAGAGTGATAGAGAGTGTCAGAGAGTGTCAGAGAGTGATAGAGAGTGATAGAGAGAGTCAGAGAGTGTCTGAGAGTGTCAGAGAGTGTCTGAGAGTGTCTGAGAGGGTCAGTGAGTGTCAGAGAGTGATAGAGAGTGTCAGAGAGTGTCAGAGAGTGTCAAAGAGTGATAGAGAGTGTCAGAGAGTGTCAGAGAATGAAAGAGAGTGATAAGGAGTGTCAGAGAGGGTCAGAGAGTGATAGAGAGTGTCTGAGAGTGTCAGAGAGTGTCTGAGAGTGTTAGAGAGTGTCAGAGAGTATCAGAGAGTGACAGAGAGTGTCGTAGAGTGTCTGAGAGTGTCTGAGAGAGTCAGAGGTTATCTGAGAGTGTCTGAGAGTGTCTGAGATAGTCTGAGAGTGTCATAGAGTGTCAGAGAGTGATAGAGATTGTCAGAGAGTTTCTGAGAGAGTCTGAGAGTGTCAGAGATTGTCAGAGAGTGATAGAGAGTTTCTGAGTCTGTCAGATATTGTCAGAGAGTGATAGAGAGTGTCTGAGAGTGTCAGAGTGTGTCTGAGAGAGTCTGAGAGAGTCAGAGAGAGATAGAGAGTGATAGAGAATGATAGAGAGTTTCAGAGATGTCAGAGAGTGATAGAGAGTGTCTGAGAGTGTCAGAGAGTGTCAGATAGTGATAGAGAGAGTCTGAGAGTGCCAGAGAGTGTCTGAGAGAGTCTGAGAGAGTCAGAGAGAGATAGAGAGTGATAGAGAATGATAGAGAGTTTCAGAGATGTCAGAGAGTGATAGAGAGTGTCAGAGAGTGTCTGAGAGTGTCAGAGAGTGCCTGAGATTGTCTGAGAGTGTCTGAGATAGTCTGAGAGTGTCATAGAGTGTCAGAGAGTGATAGAGAGTGTCAGAGAGTGTCAGAGAGAGTCTGAGAGTGTCAGAGATTGTCAGAGAGTGATAGAGAGTGTCAGAGAGTGTCAGAGTGTTTCTGAGAGAGTCTGAAAGTGTCAGAGAGTGATCGAGAGCGATAGAGAGTGATAGAGAGTGATAGAGAGTGTCAGAGAGTGTCAGAGAGTGTCAGAGTGTGTCAGAAACTGTCAGAGAGTGATAGAGATTGTCTGAGAGTGTTAGGGAGTGATAGAGAGTGTCAGAGAGTGTCAGAGAGTGTCAGAGAGTGTCTGAGAGTGTCTTAGAGGGTCAGTGAGTGTCAGAGAGTGTCAGAGATTGATAGAGAGTGTCAGAGAGTGTCAGAGAGTAATAGAGATTGATAGAGAGTGTCAGAGAGTGTCTGAGAGTGAGAGACATTGAAAGAGAGTGTCTGAGAGTGTCTGAGAGTGTCTGAGAGTGTCTGAGAGTGTCTGAGAGTGATAGAGCTTGATAGAGATTGTCTGAGAGCGTCTGAGAGTGTCAGAGAATGTCTGAGAGTGTCAGAGAGTGTCAGAGAGTGTCAGAGAGTGTCAGAGAGTGTCAGAGAGTGACAGAGAGTGTCTGAGTGTGTCAGAGAGTGTCAGAGAGTGTCAGAGAGCGTCAGAGAGTGTCTGAGAATGTCTGAGATGGTCAGTGAGTGTCAGAGAGTGTAGAGAGTGTCAGAGAGTGTCAGAGAGTGTCAAAGAGTGATAGAGAGTGTCAGAGAGTGTCAGAGAATGAAAGAGAGTGATAGAGAGTGATAGAGAGTGTCAGAGAGGGTCAGAGAGTGATAGAGAGTGTCTGAGAGTGTCTGAGAGTGTCAGAGAGTGTCTGAGAGTGTGAGAGAGTGTCAGAGAGTATCAGAGAGTGACATAGAGTGTCAGAGAGCGTCAGAGAGTGTCTGAGAGTGTCTGAGAGTGTCTGAGATGGTCAGTGAGTGTCAGAGAGTGATAGAGAGTGTCAGAGAGTGTCAAAGAGTGATAGAGAGTGTCAGAAAGTGTCAGAGAATGAAAGAGAGTGATAGAGAGTGTCAGAGAGGGTCAGAGATTGATAGAGAGTGTCTGAGAGTGTCTGAGAGTGTCTGAGAGTGTCTGAGAGTGTCAGAGCGTGTCTGAGAGTGTGAGAGAGTGTCAGAGAGTATCAGAGAGTAACATAGAGTGTCTGAGAGTGTCAGAGAGTTTCAGAGAGTGCTAGAGAGTGTATGAGAGTGTCTGAGATTGTCAGAGAGGGTCAGAGAGTGATAGATAGTGTCTGAGAGTGTCAGAGTGTGTCAGAGAGTGTCTGAGAGTGTCTGAGAGTGTCTGAGAGAGTCAGAGAGTGATGGAGATTGTCAGAGAGTAATAGAGAGTTTCTGAGACAGTCAGATAGTGTCAGAGAGTGATAAAGAATGTCAGAGGGTGATAGAGAGTGTCTGGGAGGGTCTGAGAGTGTCAGAGAGTGATAGAGAGTAATAGAGAGTGTCAGAGATGTCAGAGAGAGATAGAGAGTGTCTGAGAGTGTCAGAGAGTGTCAGATAGTGATAGAGAGAGTCTGAGAGTGTCAGAGAGTGTCAGAGAGTGTCAGAGAATGTTAGAGAGTGTCAGAGAGTGTCTGAGAGTGTCAGAGAGTGTCTGAGATAGTCTGAGATTTTCTGACAGAGTCTGAGATAGTCTGAGAGTGTCATAGAGTGTCAGAGAGTGATAGAGATTGTCAGAGAGTTTCTGAGAGAGTCTGAGACTGCCAGAGGTTGTCAGAGAGTGATAGAGAGTGTCTGAATCTGTCAGATATTGTCAGAGAGTGATAGAGAGTGTCAGAGAGTGTGAGAGTGTGTCTGAGAGAGTCTGAGAGTGTCAGAGAGTGATAGAGAGTGATAGAGAGTGTCAGAGAGTGTCAGAGAGTGTCAGAGATTGATAGAGTGTGTCTGAGAGTGTCTGAGACTGTCAGAGATGTCAGAGAGTGATAGAGAGTGTCTGAGAGTGTCTGAGAGTGTCAGAGAGTGTCAGAGAGTGTCTGAGAGTGTGAGAGAGTGTCAGAGAGTATCAGAGAGTGTCAGAGAGTGATAGAGAGTGATAGAGAGTGTCAGAGCGTGTCAGAGAGTGATATAGAGTGATGGAGAGTGTCAGAGAGTGATAGAGAGCGTCAGAGAGTGTCAGAGAGTGATAGAGAGCGTCAGAGAGTGTCAGAGAGTGTCAGAGAGTGATAGAGAGTGATGGAGAGTGTCAGAGAGTGTCTGAGAGTGTCAGAGAGTGATAGAGAGTGTCATCGAGTGATAGAGAGTGTTAGAGAGTGTCTGAGAGTGTCAGAGAGTGTCTGAGATTCTCAATGAGTGTCAGAGAGTGATAGAGAGTGCCTGAGAGAGTCTGAGAGTGTCAGAGATTGTGAGAGAGTGTCAGAGAGTCATAGAGAGTGATAGAGAGTGTCTGAGAGTGTCAGAGAGTGTCAGAGAGTGATAGAGAGTGATAGAGAGTGTCAGAGAGTTATAGCGAGTGATAGAGATTGATAGAGAGTGTCAGAGCGTGTCAGAGAGTGAGAGATAGTGATAGAGAGTGATGGAGAGCGTCAGAGAGTCTCTGAGAGTGTCAGAGAGTGATAGAGAGAGATAGAGAGTGATAGAGAGAATCAGAGAGTGATAGAGAGTGATAGGGAGTGTCAGAGAGTGTCAGAGAGTGTCAGAGAGAGTCTGAGAGTGTCTGAGAGTGCCAGAGACTGATGGAGAGTGACAGAGAGTGTCAGAGCGTGTCAGAGAGTGATAGAGAGTGATGGACAGTGTCAGAGAGTGTCAGAAGGTGATAGAGAGCGTCAGAGAGTGTCTGAGAGTGTCAGAGAGTGATAGAGAGTTATGGAGAGTGATATAGAGTGTCAGAAATTGACAGAGTGTGTCAGAGAGTGTCAGAGAGTGTCTGAGAGTGTCAGAGAGTGTCAGAGAGTGTCAGAGAGTGTCTGAGAGTGTGAGACGGTGTGAGAGAGTGTCAGAGAGTGAAAGAGAGTGTCTGAGAGTGCCAGTGAGTGTCTGAGAGAGTCTGAGAGTGTCAGAGAGTGACAGAGAGTGTCTGAGAGTGTCAGAGAGTATCAGAGAGTATCTGAGAATGTCTGAGAGGTTCAGTGAGAATCAGAGTGTGATAGAGAGTGTGAGAGAGATTGAGAGAGTTTCAGTGATTGTCAGAGAGTGATAGAGAGTGTCAGCGAGTGTCAGAGAGTGGTAGAGAGTGATAGAGAGTGTCAGAGAGTGTCTGAGAGCGTCACAGAGTGATAAGGAGTGACAGAGAGTGTCTGAGAGTGTCAGAGAGTGTCAGAGAGTGATAGAGAATGTCTGAGAGTGTTCGGGAGTGATCGAGAGTGTCAGAGAGTGTCAGAGAGTGACACAGAGTGTCTGAGAGTGTCAGAGAGTGTCTGAGAGTGCCGGAGAGGTTCAGTGAGTGTCAGAGAGTGATAGAGAGTGATAGAGAGTGTCAGAGAGTGTCATCGAGTGTCAGAGACTGATAGAGAGTGTCAGAGAGTGTCTGAGAGTGACAGAGAGTGATAAAGAGTGTCTGAGAGTGTCAGAGAGGGACAGAGAGTGTCAGAGAGTGTCAGAGAGTGTCAGAGAGTGTCAGAGAGTGTCTGAGAGTGCCTGAGAGGGTCAGTGAGCGTCAGAGTGCGATAGAGAGTGTCAGCGAGTGTCAGAGGGTGTCAGAGAGTGATAGAGAGTGTCAGCGAGTGACAGAGAGTGATAGAGAGTGATAGAGAGTGTCTGAGAGTGTCTGAGAGTGTCAGAGAGTATCAGAGAGTGATAGAGAGTGATAGAGAGTGTCTGAGAGTGTCAGAGAGTGATAAAGAGTGTCTGAGAGTGCCAGAGAGTGTCACAGAGTGAGAGAGAGAGTGTATGAGAGTGTCTGAGAGTGTCAGAGACAGTCAGAGAGTGTCTGAGAGTGTCTGAGAGAGTCAGAGAGCTTCAGAAGTTGTCAGAGAGTGCTAGAGAGTGTCTGAGACAGTCAGATAGTGTCAGAGAGTGATAGAGAGTGTCAGAGAGTGTCAGAGTGTGTCTGAGAGAGTCTGAGAGTGTCAGAGAGTGATAGAGAGTATTAGAGAGTGTCAGAGAGTGTCAGAGAGTGATAGAGAGTGTCTGAGAGATTCTGAGAGTGTCAGAGAGTGTCAGAGAGTGACAGAGAGTATTAGAGAGTGTCAGAGAGTGTCAGAGAGTGATAGAGAGTGTCTGAGAGTTTCTGAGAGTGTCAGAGATGTCAGAGAGTGATAGAGAGTGTCTGAGAGTGTCAGAGAGTGTCTGAGAGTGTCTGAGAGAGTCTGAGAGAGTCTGAGAGTGATAGAGAGTGTCAGATTGTGTCGGAGAGCGTCTGAGAGTGTCAGATAGTGACAGAGAGCGTCTGAGAGTGTCAGAGAGTGTCTGAGAGTGTCTGAGAGTGTCAGATTGTGTCGGAGAGCGTCTGAGAGTGTCAGATAGTGACAGAGAGCGTCTGAGAGTGTCAGAGAGTGTCTGAGAGTGTCTGAGAGTGTCTGAGAGAGTCTGAGGGTGTCAGAGCGTGATAGAGAGTGTCTGAGAGTGTCAGAGAGAGTCTGAGAGTGTCAGAGAGTGTCTGAGAGAGTCTGAGAGTGTCTGAGAGAGTCTGAGAGTATCAGAGAGTGTCAGAGAGTGATAGAGAGTGTCTGAGAGTGTCAAAGAGTGTCAGAGAGTGTCTGAGAGTGTCAGAGAGTGATCGAGAGTGATAGAGAGTGATAGAGAGTGTCAGAGAGTGATAGAGAGTGTCAGAGATCGTCTGAGTGTGTCTGAGAGTGTCTGACAGTGTCTGAGAGATTCTGAGAGTGTCAGAGCGTGGTAGAGAGTGTCTGAGAGTGTCTGAGAGTGTCAGAGAGTGTCTGAGAGAGTCTGAGAGTGTCTGAGAGAGACTGAGAGTATCAGAGAGTGTCAGAGAGTGATAGAGAGTGTCTGAGATTGTCAGAGAGTGGTAGAGAGTGATAGAGAGTGATAGAGAGTGTCAGAGAGTGATGGAGAGTGATAGAGAGTGTCAGAGCGTGTCAGAGAGTGATAGAGAGTGATGGAGAGTGTCAGAGCTTTTCAGAGAGTGATATAGAGCATCAGAGAGTGTCTGAGAGTGTCAGTGAGTGATAGAGAGTGTCAGAGAGTGTCAGAGAGTGATCGAGAGTGACAGAGAGTGTCAGTGAGTGATAGAGAGTGATGGAGAGTGTCAGAGAGTGACAGAGAGTGTCAGAGAGTGAAATAGAGCGTCAGAGAATGTCTGAGAGTGTCATTGAGTGTCAGACAGTGATAGAGCGTGTCTGAGAGTGTCTGAGAGTGTCAGAAATTGACAGAGTGTGTCTGAGAGTGTCAGAAATTCACAGAGAGTGTCAGAGAGTGTCTGAGAGTGTCAGAGAGTGTCTGAGAGTGTCAGAGAGTATCTGAGAGTGTCTGAGATAGTCTGAGAGTGTCATAGAGTGTCAGAGAGTGATAGAGAGTGTCAGAGAGTTTCTGAGAGAGTCTGAGAGTGTCAGAGATTGTCAGAGTGATAGAGAGTGTCAGAGAGTGTCAGAGTGTTTCTGAGAGAGTCTGAGAGTGTCAGAGAGTGATGGAGAGCGATAGAGAGTGATAGAGTGTGTCAGTGTGTCAGAGAGTGTCAGAGAGTGAGAGAGTGTGTCTGAGAGATTCTGAGACTGTCAGAGATGTCAGAGAGGGATAGAGAGTGATAGAGAGTGTCTGAGAGTGTCTGAGAGTGTCAGAGAGTGTCAGAGAGTGTCAGATAGTGATAGAGAGAGTCTGAGAGTGTCAGAGAGTGTCAGAGAGTTTCTGAGAGTATCTGAGAGTGTCTGAGATAGTCTGAGAGTGTCATAGAGTGTCAGAGAGTGATAGAGAGTGTCAGAGAGTTTCTGAGAGAGTCTGAGAGTGTCAGAGATTGTCAGAGAGTGATAGAGAGTGTCAGAGAGTGTCAGAGTGTTTCTGAGAGAGTCTGAGAGTGTCAGAGAGTGCTGGAGAGCGATAGAGAGTGATAGAGAGTGTCAGAGAGTGTCAGAGAGTGTCAGAGAGTGAGATAGTGTGTCTGAGAGTTTCTGAGACTGTCAGAGAGGGATAGAGAGTGATAGAGAGTGTCTGAGAGTGTCAGAGAGTGTCAGATAGTGATCGTGAGAGTCTGAGAGTGTCAGAGAGTGTCAGAGAGTTCTGAGAGTGTCTGAGAGAGTCTGAGAGAGTCTGAGTGTGTCAGAGAGTGTCAGAGAGTGATAGAGAGTGTCAGAGAATGTCAGAGAGTGTCTGAGAGTGATAGAGTGTGTCTGAGAGTGTCTGAGAGTGTCTGAGAGTGTCTGAGTGTCAGAGAGGTCAGAGAGTGATAGAGAGTGTCAGAGAGTGATAGAGAGTGTCAGAGAATGTCAGAGAGTGTCTGAGAGTGATAGAGTGTGTCTGAGAGTGTCTGAGAGTGTCTGAGAGTGTCAGAGAAGTCAGAGAGTGATAGAGAGTGTCTGAGAGTGTCAGAGAGTGTCAGAGAGTGTTCGAGACTGTCAGAGAGTGATAGAGAGTGATAGAGAGTGTCTGAGAGTGTTAGGGATTGAAAGAGAGTGTCAGAGAGTGTCAGAGAGTGACAGAGAGTGTCTGAGAGTGTCAGAGAGTGTCAGAGAGTGTCTGAGAGTGTCTTAGAGGTCAGTGAGTGTCAGAGAGTGTCAGAGATTGTCAGAGAGTGATAGAGAGTGATAGAGAGTGTCAGAGAGTGTCAGAGAGTGTTAGAGCGTGTCAGAGATTGTCAGAGAGTGTCAGAAAGTGAAAGAGAGTGTCTGGGATTGTCAGAGAGTATGAGAGAGTGTCTGAAAGTGATAGAGATAGTCTGAGAGTGTTAGAGAATGTCTGAGAATGTCAGAGAGTGTCAGAGAGTGTCAGAGAGTGATAGAGAGTGTCAGGGAGTGATAGAGAGTGATAGAGAGTGTCAGAGAGTGTCAGAGAGTGATAGAGAGCGATAGAGAGTGATAGATAGTCTCAGAGAGTGTCAGAGAATGTCAGAGAGTGATAGAGAGTGTCAGAGATTGTCAGAGTGTGATAGAGAGTGTCAGAGAGTGATAGAGAGTGTCTGAGAGGGTCAGAGAGTGTCAGAGTGTGTCTGAGAGTGTCAGAGAGTGTCTGAGAGAGTCAGTGAGTGTAGAGAGTGACAGAGAGTGTCTGAGAGTGTCTGAGAGTGTCAGAGAGTGTCAGAGTGTGTCAGAGAGTGATAGAGAGTGTCTGAGAGTGTCAGAGAGTGTCAGAGAGTGTTAGAGAGTGTCTGAGAGTGTCAGAGTGTGTCAGAGAGTGAGAGACAGCGTCTGAGCGTGTCAGACAGTGATAGAGAGTGTCTGAGAGGGTCTGAGAGTGGCAGAGAGTGTCAGAGACTGTCAGTGGGTGATAGAGAGTGATAGAGTGTGATAGAGAGTGATGGAGAGTGAAAGAGAGTTTCAAAGAGTGTCAGAGAGTGTCAGAGAGTGATAGAGAGTGTCTGAGTGTGTCAAAGTGTGTCAGAGAGTTTCAGAGAGTGATAGAGACTGTTAGAGTGTGTCAGAGATTGTCTGAGAGTGTAAGAGATTTTCAGAGACTGTCTGAGTGTGTCAGAGAGTGTCAGAGAGTGATAGAGAGTGTCTGAGAGTGTCAGAGTGTGTCAGAGTGTGTCAGAGAGAGTCAGAGAGTGATAGAGAGAGATAGAGAGTCCCTGAGAGTTGCAGAGAGTGTCAGAGAGTGATAGTGAGTGTCAGAGAGTGTTATAGAGTGTCAGAGAGTGTCAGAGAGTGATAGAGAGTGATAGAGAGTGTCTGAGACTGTCAGAGAGAGTCAGAGAGTTTCTGAGAGTGTCTGAGAGTGTCAGAGAGTGTCAGAGAGTGCAAGAGAGTGATAGAGAGTGTCAGAGAGTGCAAGAGAGTGATAGAGAGTGATAGAGAGTGTCAGAGATTGATAGAGAGTGATAGAGATTGTCAGAGAGTGATAGAGAGTGTCTGAGAGTGTCAGAGAGTGTCTGAGATTGATAGAGAGTGTCTGAGAGTGATAGAGAATGTCTGAGAATGTCAGAGAGTGTCAGAGAATGATAGAGAGTGTCAGAGAGTGATAGAGAGTGATAGAGAGTGATAGAGAGTGTCAGATAGTGTTAGAGATTGATAGAGAGTGATAGAGAGTGATAGATAGTGTCAGAGAGTGTCAGAGAGTGTCAGAGAGTGATAGAGAGTGTCAGAGATTGTCAGAGAGTGTTAGAGAGTGATAGAGAGTGTCAGAGAGTGTCAGAGAGTGTTAGAGCGTGTCAGAGATTGTCAGAGAGTGATATAAAGTGATATAGAGTGTCTGGGATTGTCAGATTGTATGAGAGAGTGTCTGAAAGTGATAGAGAGAGTCTGAGAGTGATAGAGAATGTCTGAGAATGTCAGAGAGTGTCAGAGAGTGTCAGAGAGTGATCGGGAGTGTCAGAGAGTAATAGAGTGTGATAGAGAGTGTCAGAGAGTGTCAGAGAGTGTCAGAGAGTGATAGAGAGCGATAGAGAGTGATTGATAGTGTCAGAGATTGTCAGAGTGTGATAGAGAGTGTCAGAGAGTCATAGAGAGTGTTTGAGAGGGTCAGAGACTGTCAGAGAGTGTCTGAGAGTGTCAGAGAGTGAGAGTGTCAGTGAGTGTGGAGAGTGACAGAGAGTGTCTGAGAGTGTCTGAGAGTGTCAGAGAATGTCAGAGTGTGTCAGACAGTGACAGAGAGTGATAGAGAGTGATAGAGTGTCTGAGAGTGTCTGAGAGTGTCACAGTGTGTCAGAGAGTGTCAGAGAGAGTCAGAGTGTGTCAGAGGGTGTCAGAGAGTGAAAGAGTGTGTCTGAGAGTGTCAGATATTGTCAGAGTGTGTCAGAGAGTGACAGAGAGTGATAGAGAGTGATAGAGAGTGTCTGAGAGTGTCTGAGAGTGTCAGAGTGTGTCAGAGAGTGATAGAGAGTGTCTGAGAGTGTCAGAGAGTGTCAGAGTGTGTCAGAGATTGTCAGAGTGTGTCAGAGAGTGATAGAGAGTGATAGACAGTTATAGAGAGTGTCTGAGAGTGTCAGAGAGTGTCAGAGATTGTCAGAGTGTGTCAGAAAGTGGCAGAGAGTGATAGAGAGTGATAGAGAGTGATAGAGAGTGATAGAGAGTGTCTGAGAGTGTCAGAGAGTGTCAGAGTGTGTCAGTGAGTGACATAGAGTGTCTGAGAGTGTCTGAGAATGATAGAGAGTGATACAGAATGTCTGAGAGTGATAGAGAGTGTCTGAGAGTGTCAGAGAGTGTCAGAGAGTGATCGGGAGTGTCAGAGAGTAATAGAGTGTGATAGAGAGTGTCAGAGAGTGTCAGAGAGTGTCAGAGAGTGATAGAGAGCGATAGAGAGTGATTGATAGTGTCAGAGATTGTCAGAGTGTGATAGAGAGTGTCAGAGAGTCATAGAGAGTGTTTGAGAGGGTCAGAGACTGTCAGAGAGTGTCTGAGAGTGTCAGAGAGTGAGAGTGTCAGTGAGTGTGGAGAGTGACAGAGAGTGTCTGAGAGTGTCTGAGAGTGTCAGAGAATGTCAGAGTGTGTCAGACAGTGACAGAGAGTGATAGAGAGTGATAGAGTGTCTGAGAGTGTCTGAGAGTGTCTGAGAGTGTCACAGTGTGTCAGAGAGTGTCAGAGAGAGTCAGAGTGTGTCAGAGGGTGTCAGAGAGTGAAAGAGTGTGTCTGAGAGTGTCAGATATTGTCAGAGTGTGTCAGAGAGTGACAGAGAGTGATAGAGAGTGATAGAGAGTGTCTGAGAGTGTCTGAGAGTGTCAGAGTGTGTCAGAGAGTGATAGAGAGTGTCTGAGAGTGTCAGAGAGTGTCAGAGTGTGTCAGAGATTGTCAGAGTGTGTCAGAGAGTGATAGAGAGTGATAGACAGTTATAGAGAGTGTCTGAGAGTGTCAGAGAGTGTCAGAGATTGTCAGAGTGTGTCAGAAAGTGGCAGAGAGTGATAGAGAGTGATAGAGAGTGATAGAGAGTGATAGAGAGTGTCTGAGAGTGTCAGAGAGTGTCAGAGTGTGTCAGTGAGTGACATAGAGTGTCTGAGAGTGTCTGAGAATGATAGAGAGTGATACAGAATGTCTGAGAGTGATAGAGAGTGTCTGAGAGTGTCTGAGAGTGACAGAGAGTGACAGAGAGTGTCAGAGAGTGATAGAGAGTGCCTGAGAGTGTCAGAGTGCGTCAGAGAGTGAAAGAGAGCCTCTGAGAGTGTCAGAGAGTAATAGAGAGTGTCTGAGAGTGCTAGAGAGAGATTGAGAGTGTCTGAGAGTGGCAGAGAGTGTCAGAGAGTGATGGAGAGATATAGAGAGTGAAAGAGAGTGATAGAGAGTGTCATATAGTGTCAGAGAGTGTCAGAGAGTGATAGAGTGTGATAGAGAGTGATAGAGTGTCTGAGAGTGTCTGAGAGTGTCTGAGAGTGTCAGAGTGTGTCAGAGAGTGTCAGAGAGAGTCAGAGTGTGTCAGAGGGTGTCAGAGAGTGAAAGAGTGTGTCTGAGAGTGGCAGAGATTGTCAGAGTGTGTCAGAGAGTGACAGAGAGTGAGAGAGAGTGATAGAGAGTGTCTGAGAGTGTCTGAGAGTGTCAGAGTGTGTCAGAGAGTGATAGAGAGTGTCTGTGATTGTCAGAGTGTGATAGAGAGTGTCAGAGAGTGATAGAGAGTGTCTGAGAGGGTCAGAGACTATCAGAGAGTGTCTGAGAGTGTCAGAGAGTGTCTGAGAGTGTCAGTGAGTGTGGAGAGTGACAGAGAGTGTCTGAGAGTGTCTGAGAGTGTCAGAGAATGTCAGAGTGTGTGAGAGAGTGACAGAGAGTGATAGAGAGTGATAGAGAGTGTCTGAGAGTGTCAGAGAGAGTCAGAGTGTGTCAGAGGGTGTCAGAGAGTGAAAGAGTGTGTCTGAGAGTGTCAGATATTGTCAGAGTGTGTCAGAGAGTGACAGAGAGTGATAGAGAGTGATAGATAGTGTCTGAGAGTGTCAGAGAATGTCAGAGTGTGTCAGAGAGTGATAGAGAGTGTCTGAGAGTGTCTGAGAGTGTCAGAGTGTGTCAGAGAGTGATAGAGAGTGTCTGAAAGTGTCAGAGAGTGTCAGAGAGTTTCAGAGTGTGTCAGAGATTGTCAGAGTGTGTCAGAGAGTGACAGAGAGTGATAGAGAGTGATAGAGAGTGTCCGAGAGTGTCAGAGAGAGTCAGAGTGTGTCAGAGGGAGTCAGAGAGTGAAAGAGTGTGTCAGAGTGTGTCAGAGATTGTCAGAGTGTGTCAGAGAGTGACAGAGAGTGATAGACAGTTATAGAGTGTGTCTGAGAGTGTCAGAGATTGTCAGAGTGTGTCAGAGAGTGACAGAGAGTGATGGAGAGTGATAGAGAGTGTCTGAGAGTGTCTGAGAGTGTCTGAGAGTGTCAGAGTGTGTCAGAGAGTGATAGAGAGTGTCTGAGAGTGTCAGAGAGTGTCAGAGTGTGTCAGAGATTGTCAGAGTGTGTCAGAGAGTGACAGAGAGTGATAGACAGTTATAGAGAGTGTCTGAGAGTGTCAGAGAGTGTCAGAGTCTGTCAGAGTGTGTCAGAGAGTGACAGAGAGTGATGGAGAGTGATAGAGAGTGTCTGAGAGTGTCTGAGAGTGTCAGAGTGTGTCAGAGAGTGATAGAGAGTGTCTGAGAGTGTCAGAGAGTGTCAGAGTCTGTCAGAGTGTGTCAGAGAGTGACAGAGAGTGATGTAGAGTGATAGAGAGTGTCTGAGAGTGTCTGAGAGTGTCAGAGTGTGTCAGAGAGTGATAGAGAGTGTCTGAGAGTGTCAGAGAGTGTCAGAGTGTGTCAGAGATTGTCAGAGTGTGTCAGAGAGTGACAGAGAGTGATAGACAGTTATAGAGAGTGTATGAGAGTGTCAAAGAGTGTCAGAGTCTGTCAGAGTGTGTCAGAGAGTGACAGAGTGTGTCTGAGAGTGTCAGAGAGTGTCAGAATGTGTCAGAAAGTGACAGAGAGTGATAGAGAGTGCCTGAGAGTGCCTGAGAGTGTCAGAGAGTGTCAGAGTGTGTCAGAGAGTGATAGAGAGTGTCTGAGAGTGTCAGAGAGTGTCTGAGAGTGATAGAGAGTGTCTGAAAGTGATAGAGGGTGTCTGAGAGTGTGAGAGAGTGTCTGAGAGTGACAGAGAGTGTCAGAGAGTGATAGAGAGTGCCTGAGAGTGTCAGAGTGTGTCAGAGAGTGATAGAGAGCCTCTGAGAGTGTCAGAGAGTAATAGAGAGTGTCTGAGAGGGTCTGAGAGGGTCATAGAGTGTCAGAGAGTGATAGAGAGTGTCAGAGAGTGCTAGAGAGAGATCGAGAGTGTCTGAGAGTGGCAGAGAGTGTCAGAGAGTGATGGAGAGATATAGAGAGTGCAAGAGAGTGATAGAGAGTATCAGAGAGTGCAAGAGAGTGATAGAGAGTGATAGAGAGTGTCAGAGATTGATAGAGAGTGATAGAGATTGTCAGAGAGTGATAGAGAGTGTCTGAGATTGTCAGAGAGT
This sequence comes from Heterodontus francisci, assembly GCF_036365525.1. Classification (NCBI taxonomy): domain Eukaryota; kingdom Metazoa; phylum Chordata; class Chondrichthyes; order Heterodontiformes; family Heterodontidae; genus Heterodontus; species Heterodontus francisci. The sequence continues at coordinate 813,444 of NW_027142293.1, forward strand.
GTCTGAGAGTGATAGAGAATGTCTGAGAATGTCAGAGAGTGTCAGAGAATGATAGAGAGTGTCAGAGAGTGATAGAGAGTGATAGAGAGTGTCAGATAGTGTTAGAGATTGATAGAGAGTGATAGAGAGTGATAGATAGTGTCAGAGAGTGTCAGAGAGTGTCAGAGAGTGATAGAGAGTGTCAGAGATTGTCAGAGAGTGTTAGAGAGTGATAGAGAGTGTCAGAGAGTGTCAGAGAGTGTTAGAGCGTGTCAGAGATTGTCAGAGAGTGATAGAGAGTGATATAGAGTGTCTGGGATTGTCAGATTGTATGAGAGAGTGTCTGAAAGTGATAGAGAGAGTCTGAGAGTGATAGAGAATGTCTGAGAATGTCAGAGAGTGTCAGAGAGTGTCAGAGAGTGATCGAGAGTGTCAGAGAGTGATAGAGTGTGATAGAGAGTGTCAGAGAGTGTCAGAGACTGATAGAGAGCGATAGAGAGTGATTGATAGTGTCAGAGATTGTCAGAGTGTGATAGAGAGTGTCAGAGTGTCATAGAGAGTGTCTGAGAGGGTCAGAGACTGTCAGAGAGTGTCTGAGAGTGTCAGAGAGTGTCTGAGAGTGTCAGTGAGTGTGGAGAGTGACAGAGAGTGTCTGAGAGTGTCTGAGAGTGTCAGAGAATGTCAGAGTGTGTCAGAGAGTGACAGAGAGTGATAGAGAGTGATAGAGAGTGTCTGAGAGTGTCAGAGAGAGTCAGAGTGTGTCAGAGAATGACAGAGAGTGATAGAGAGTGATAGAGAGTGTCTGACAGTGTCTGACAGTGTCTGAGAGTGTCTGAGAGTGTCAGAGTGTGTCAGAGAGTGATAGAGAGTGTCTGAGATTGTCAGAGTGTGATAGAGAGTGTCAGAGAGTGATAGAGAGTGTCTGAGAGGGTCAGAGACTATCAGAGAGTGTCTGAGAGTGTCAGAGAGTGTCTGAGAGTGTCAGTGAGTGTGGAGAGTGGCAGAGAGTGTCTGAGAGTGTCAGAGAGAGTCAGAGTGTGTCAGAGGGTGTCAGAGAGTGAAAGAGTGTGTCTGAGAGTGTCAGAGATTGTCAGAGTGTGTCAGAGAGTGACAGAGAGTGATAGAGAGTGATAGAGAGTGTCTGAGAGTGTCTGAGAGTGTCAGAGTGTGTCAGAGAGTGATAGAGAGTGTCTGAGAGTGTCAGAGAGTGTCAGAGTGTGTCAGAGATTGTCAGAGTGTGTCAGAGAGTGATAGAGAGTGATAGACAGTTATAGAGAGTGTCTGAGAGTGTCAGAGAGTGTCAGAGTCTGTCAGAGGGTGTCAGAGAGTGACAGAGTGTGTCTGAGAGTGTCAGAGATTGTCAGAGTGTGTCAGAAAGTGACAGAGAGTGATAGAGAGTGATAGAGAGTGTCTGAGAGTGTCAGAGTGTGTCAGAGAGTGACATAGAGTGTCTGAGAGTGTCTGAGAGTGATAGAGAGTGATACAGAGTGTCTGAGAGTGATAGAGAGTGTCTGAGAGTGTCAGAGAGTGTCTGAGAGTGACAGAGAGTGTCAGAGAGTGATAGAGAGTGCCTGAGAGTGTCAGAGTGTGTCAGAGAGTGAAAGAGAGCCTCTGAGAGTGTCAGAGAGTAATAGAGAGTGTCTGAGAGGGTCTGAGAGGGTCATAGAGTGTCAGAGAGTGATAGAGAGTGTCAGAGAGTGCTAGAGAGAGATTGAGAGTGTCTGAGAGTGGCAGAGAGTGTCAGAGAGTGATGGAGAGATATAGAGAGTGAAATAGAGTGATAGACAGTGTCATATAGTGTCAGAGAGTGTCAGAGAGTGATAGAGAGTGATAGAGAGTGATAGATAGTGTCAGAGAGTGTCAGAGATTGTCAGAGAGTGTCTGAGAGTGTCAGAGAGTGACAGAGAGTGTCTGAGAGTGTCTGAGAGTGTCAGAGAATGTCAGAGTGTGTCAGAGAGTGACAGAGAGTGATAGAGAGTGATAGAGAGAGTCTGAGAGTGTCTGAGAGTGTCAGAGTGTGTCAGAGAGTGATAGAGAGTGTCTGAGAGTGTCAGAGAGTGTCAGAGAGTTTCAGAGTGTGTCAGAGAATTTCAGAGTGTGTCAGAGAGTGACAGAGAGTGATAGAGAGTGATAGAGAGTGTCCAAGAGTGTCAGAGAGAGTCAGAGTGTGTCAGAGGGAGTCAGAGAGTGAAAAAGTGTGTCTGAGAGTGTCAGAGATTGTCAGAGAGTGACAGAGAGTGATAGAGAGTGATAGAGTGTCTGAGAGTGTCTGAGAGTGTCTGAGAGTGTCAGAGTGTGTCAGAGTGTGTCAGAGAGTGATAGAGAGTGTCTGAGAGTGTCAGAGAGTGTCAGAGAGTGTCAGAGTGTGTCAGAGATTGTCAGAGTGTGTCAGAGAGTGACAGAGAGTGTCAGAGAGTAATAGAGAGTGTCTGAGAGGGTCTGAGAGGGTCATAGAGTGTCAGAGAGTGATAGAGAGTGTCAGAGAGTGCTAGAGAGAGATTGAGAGTGTCTGAGAGTGTCAGAGAGTGTCAGAGAGTTTCAGAGTGTGTCAGAGAATTTCAGAGTGTGTCAGAGAGTGACAGAGAGTGATAGAGAGTGATAGAGAGTGTCCGAGAGTGTCAGAGAGAGTCAGAGTGTGTCAGAGGGAGTCAGAGAGTGAAAGAGTGTGTCTGAGAGTGTCTGAGAGTGTCTGAGAGTGTCAGAGTGTTTCAGAGAGTGATAGAGAGTGTCTGAGAGTGTCAGAGAGTGTCAGAGAGTGTCAGAGAGTGTCAGAGTGTGTCAGAGATTGTCAGAGTGTGTCAGAGAGTGACAGAGAGTGATAGACAGTTATAGAGAGTGTCTGAGAGTGTCAGAGATTGTCAGAGTGTGTCAGAGAGTGACAGAGAGTGATGGAGAGTGATAGAGAGTGATAGAGAGTGTCTGAGAGTGTCTGAGAGTGTCTGAGAGTGTCTGAGAGTGTCAGAGTGTGTCAGAGAGTGATAGAGAGTGTCTGAGAGTGTCAGAGAGTGTCAGAGTGTGTCAGAGATTGTCAGAGTGTGTCAGAGAGTGACAGAGAGTGATAGACAGTTATAGAGAGTGTCTGAGAGTGTCAGAGAGTGTCAGAGTCTGTCAGAGTGTGTCAGAGAGTGACAGAGTGTGTCTGAGAGTGTCAGAGATTGTCAGAGTGTGTCAGAAAGTGACAGAGAGTGATAGAGAGTGATAGAGAGTGTCTGAGAGTGTCAGAGAGTGTCAGAGTGTGTCAGAGAGTGATAGAGAGTGTCTGAGAGTGATAGAGAGTGTCTGAGAGTGATAGAGGGTGTCTGAGAGTGTGAGAGAGTGTCTGAGAGTGACAGAGTGTGTCAGAGAGTGATAGAGAGTGCCTGAGAGTGTCAGAGTGTGTCAGAGAGTGATAGAGAGCCTCTGAGAGTGTCAGAGAGTAATAGAGAGTGTCTGAGAGGGTCTGAGAGGGTCATAGAGTGTCAGAGAGTGATAGAGAGTGTCAGAGAGTGCTAGAGAGAGATCGAGAGTGTCTGAGAGTGGCAGAGAGTGTCAGAGAGTGATGGAGAGATATAGAGAGTGAAAGCGAGTGATAGAGAGTGTCATATAGTGTCAGAGAGTGTCAGAGAGTGATAGAGAGTGATAGAGAGTGATAGATAGTGTCAGAGAGTGTCAGAGACTGTCAGAGAGTGATAGAGAGTGTCAGAGATTGTCAGAGAATGTCAGAGTGTGTCAGAGAGTGACAGAGAGTGATATAGAGTGATAGAGAGTGTCTGAGAGAGTCAGAGTGTGTCAGAGGGTGTCAGAGAGTGAAAGAGTGTGTCTGAGTGTGTCAGAGATTGTCAGAGTGTGTCAGAGAGTGACAGAGAGTGATAGAGTGTGATAGAGAGTGTCTGAGAGTGTCTGTGAGTGTCTGAGAGTGTCAGAGTGTGTCAGAGAGTGATAGAGAGTGTCTGAGTGTGTCTGAGAGTGTCAGAGAGTGTCAGAGTGTGTCAGAGAATGTCAGAGTGTATCAGAGAGTGACAGAGAGTGATAGAGAGTGATAGAGAGTGTCTGAGAGTGTCAGAGAGAGTCAGAGTGTGTCAGAGGGTGTCAGAGAGTGAAAGAGTGTGTCCGAGAGTGTCAGAGATTGTCAGAGTGTGTCAGAGAGTGACAGAGAGTGATAGAGAGTGTCTGAGAGTGTCTGAGAGTGTCTGAGAGTGTCTGAGAGTGTCAGAGTGTGTCAGAGAGTGATAGACACTGTCTGAGAGTGTCAGAGAGTGTCAGAGAGTGTCAGAGTGTGTCAGAGAGTGACAGAGAGTGATAGACAGTTATGGAGAGTGTCTGAGAGTGTCAGAGAGTGTCAGAGTCTGTCAGAGGGTGTCAGAGAGTGACAGAGTGTGTCTGAGAGTGTCAGAGATTGTCAGAGTGTGTCAGAAAGTGACAGAGAGTGATAGAGAGTGATAGAGAGTGTCTGAGAGTGTCAGCGAGTGTCAGAGTGTGTCAGAGAGTGATAGAGAGTGATAGAGAGTGTCTGAGAGTGTCAGAGAGTGTCAGAGAGTGATAGAGAGTGTCTGAGAGTCATAGAGAGTGTCTGAGAGTGTCAGAGAGTGTCTGAGAGTGACAGAGAGAGTCAGAGAGTGATAGAGAGTGCCTGAGAGTGTCAGAGTGTGCCAGAGAGTGATGGAGAGCCTCTGAGAGTGTCAGAGAGTAATAGAGAGTGTCTGAGAGGGTCTGAGAGGGTCATAGAGTGTCAGAGAGTGATAGAGAGTGTCAGAGAGTGCTAGAGAGAGATCGAGAGTGTCTGAGAGTGGCAGAGAGTGTCAGAGAGTGATGGAGAGATATAGAGAGTGAAAGAGAGTGATAGAGAGTGTCATTTAGTGTCAGAGAGTGTCAGAGAGTGATAGAGAGTCAAAGAGAGTGATAGATAGTGTCAGAGAGTGTCAGAGACTGTCAGAGAGGGATAGAGAGTGTCAGAGATTGTCAGAGAGTGATAGAGATGGTCAGAGAGTGATAGAGAGTGTTTGAGAGGGTCTGAGAGTGTCAGAGAGTGTCAGAGAGTGTCTGAGAGTGTCAGAGAGTGTCTGAGAGTGTCAGTGAGTGTAGAGAGTGACAGAGAGTGTCTGAGAGTCTCTGAGAGTGTCAGAGATTGTCGGAGTGTGTCAGACCGTGACAGAGAGTGTCAGAGAGTGATAGAGAGTGTCTGAGAGTGTCAAAGTGTGTCAGATATTGTCAGAGAGTGATAGAAAGTTTTAGAGTGTGTCAGAGATTGTCTGAGAGTGTAAGAGTTTTTCAGAGAATGTCTGAGTGTTTCAGAGAGTGACAGAGAGTGACAGAGACTGATAGAGAGTGTCTGAGAGTGTAAGAGAGTTTCAGAGACTGTCTGAGTGTGTCAGAGAGTGTCAGAGAGTGATAGAGAATGTCTGAGATTGTCAGAGTGTGTCAGAGAGTGTCAGAGAGAGATATAGAGTGTCTGAGAGTGTCAGAGTGTGTCAGAGAGAGTCAGAGAGTGATAGAGAGAGATAGAGAGTCCCTGAGAGTGTCAGAGAGTGTCAGAGAGTGACAGTGAGTGTCTGAGAGTGTCAGAGAGTGTCAGAGAGTGTCTGAGTATGCTACAGAGTGATAGAGAGTGTCTGAGAGTGTCAGAGTGTGTCAGAGAGTGATAGAGAGTGTCTGAGACTGTCAGAGAGAGTCAGAGAGTTTCAGAGAGTTTCTGAGAGAGATAGAGCGTGATCGAGAGTGTCTGAGATTGTCAGAGAGTGTCAGAGAGTGATAGAGATTGATAGAGAGTGTCAGAGATTGATAGAGAGTGTCTGAGAGTGTCAGAGAGTGTCTGAGAGTGATAGAGAGTGTCTGAGAGTGATAGATCATGTCTGAGAATGTCAGAGAGTGGCAGTGAGTGTCAGAGAGTGATAGAGAGTGTCAGAGAGTGATAGAGAGTGATAGAGAGTGATAGAGAGTGTCAGATAGTGTCAGAGATTGATAGAGAGTGATAGATAGTGTCAGAGAGTGTCAGAGAGTGTCAGAGAGTGATCGAGAGTGTCAGAGAGTGTCAGAGAGTGTTAAAGCGTGTCAGAGATTGTCAGAGAGTGATAGAGAGTGATAGAGAGTGTCTGAGATTGTCAGAGAGTAAGAGAGAGTGTCTGAAAGTGATAGAGAGTGTCTGAGGTTGATAGAGAATGTCTGAGAATGTCAGAGAGTGTCAGAGAGTGTCAGAGAGTGCTAGAGAGTGTCAGAGAGTGATAGAGAGTGATAGAGAGTGTCAGAGAGTGTCAGAGAGTGTCAGAGAGTGATAGAGAGCGATAGAGATTGATAGATAGTGTCAGAGAGTGTCAGAGAATGTCAGAGAGTGATAGAGAGTGTCAGAGATTGTCAGAGTGTGATAGAGAGTGTCAGAGAGTGATAGAGAGTGTCTGAGAGGGTCACAGAGTTTCAGAGAGTGTCTGAGAGTGTCAGAGAGTGTCTGAGAGTGTCAGTGAGTGTAGAGAGTGACAGATAGTGTCTGAGAGTGTCTGAGAGTGTCAGAGAATGTCAGAGTGTGTCAGAGAGTGACAGAGAGTGATAGAGAGTGACAGAGAGCGTCTGAGAGTGTCAGAGTGTGATAGAGAGTGTCTGAGAGGGTCTGAGAGTGTCAGAGAGTGATAGAGAGAGTCAGAGAGTGCTAGAGAGTGTCAGAGAGTGATAGAGAGTGTCATAGAGTGTCAGAGAGTGTCAGAAAGTGATAGAGAGTGATAGAATGTGTCAGAGAGTGTCAGAGATTGTCAGAGTGTGTCAGAGAGTGACAGAGAGTGATAGAGAGTGATAGAGAGTGTCTGAGAGTGTCTGAGAGTGTCAGAGTGTGTCAGAGAGTGATAGAGAGTGTCTGAGAGTTTCAGAGAGTGTCTGAGAGTGTCAAAGAGTGTCAGAGAGAGTTAGAGAGAGTCTGAGAGTGTCAGAGTGTGTCAGAGAGTGATAGAGAGCGTCTGAGAGTGTCAGAGATTGATAGAGAGTGTCTGAGAGTGTCAGAGTGTGTCAGAGAGTGATAGATAGTGTCAGAGAGTGCTAGAGAGAGATCAAGAGTGTCTGAGAGTGTCTGAGTGTGTCAGAGAGTGATGGAGAGGATAGAGAGTGAAAGAGAGTGAGAGAGAGTGTCATAGAGTGTCAGAGAGTGTCAGAGAGTGATAGACAGTGATAGATAGTGTCAGAGAGTGTCAGAGACTGTCAGAGAGTGATCGAGAGTGTCAGAGAGTGTCAGAGAGTGTCTGAGAGTGTCAGAGAATGTCTGAGAGTGTCAGTGAGTGTAGAGAGTGACACAGAGTGTCTGAGAGTGTCTGAGAGTGTCAGAGATTGTCAGTGTGTGTCAGAGAGTGACAGAGGGTGATAGACAGCTATAGAGAGTGTCAGAGAGTGTCAGAGAGTGTCAGAGTCTGTCAGAGGGTGTCAGAGAGTGACAGAGTGTGTCTGAGAGTGTCAGAGATTGTCAGAGTGTGTCAGAAAGTGACTGAGAGTGATAGAGAGTGTCTGAGAGTGCCAGAGAGTGTCAGAGTCTGTCAGAGAGTATTAGAGAGTGTCTGAGAGTGTCTGAGAGTGTAAGAGAGTGTCAGAGAGTGATAGAGTGTGTCTGAGAGTGTCAGAGAGAGTCTGAGAGTGATAGAGAGTGTCTGAGAGTGTCAAAGTGTGTCAAGGATTGTCAGAGAGTGATAGAGAGTGTTAGAGTGTGTCAGAGATTGTCTGAGAGTGTAAGAGTGTTTCAGAGACTGTCTGAGTGTTTCAGAGAGTGACAGAACATATAGAACATAGAACATACAGCACAGAACAGGCCCTTCGGCCCACAATGTTGTGCCGATCCTTTGTCCTCTGTCAAGGACAATTTAATCTATACCCCATCATTCTCCTTTATCCATATACCTATCCAAAAGCCTTTTGAAAGTCCCTAAAGTTTCTGACTCAACAACTTCCCCGGGCAAGGCATTCCATGCCTCGACCACTCTCTGGGTAAAGAACCTTCCCCTGACATCCCCCTTATATCTCCCACCCTTCACCTTAAATTTATGACCCCTTGTAACGCTTTGCTCCACCCGGGGAAAAAGTTTCTGACTGTCTACCCTATCTATTCCCCTGATCATCTTATAAACCTCTATCATGTCACCCCTCATCCTTCTCCGTTCTAATGAGAAGAGGCCTAGAATGTTCAGCCTTTCCTCGTAAGACTTATTCTCCATTCCAGGCAACATCCTGGTAAATCTCCTCTGCACCCTCTCCAAGGCTTCCACATCCTTCCTAAAATGAGGCGACCAGAACTGCACACAGTACTCCAAATGAGGCCTTACCAAGGTCCTGTACAGCTGCATCATCACCTCACGGCTCTTAAATTCAATCCCTCTGCTAATGAACGCTAACACCCCATATGCCTTCTTCACAGCCCTATCCACTTGAGTTGCAACTTTCAATGATCTATGCACATAGACCCCAAGGTCTCTCTGCTCCTCCACATGCCCAAGAACCCTACCGTTAACCCAGTATTTTGCATTCATGTTTGTCCTTCCAAAATGGACGACCTCACACTTTTCAGGGTTAAACTCCATCTGCCACTTTTCAGCCCAGCACTGCAACCTATCCAAGTCCCTTTGCAGACGACAATAGCCCTCCTCGGTATCCACAACTCCACCAACCTTTGTATCATCTGCAAATTTACTGACCCACCCTTCGACTTCCTCATCCAAGTCGTTAATAAAAATCACAAACAGGAGAGGACCCAGAACTGATCCCTGCGGCACGCCACTGGTAACTGGGCTCCAGGCTGAGTATTTACCATCTAAGACCACTCTCTGCCTTCTATCAGTTAGCCAATTCTTAATCCAACTGGCCACATTCCCCACTATCCCATGCCTCCTGACTTTCTCCATAAGTCTACCATGGGGGACCTTATCAAATGCCTTACTAAAATCCATGTACACCACATCCACTGGTTTACCCTCATCCACTTGCTTGGTCACCTGCTCAAAGAATTCAATCAGGCTTGTGAGGCAAGACCTACCCCTCACAAAACCGTGCTGACTGTCCCGAATCAAGCAGTGTCTTTCCAGATGCTCAGAAATCCTATCCCTCAGCACCTTTTCCATCAACTTGCCTACCACCGAAGTAAGACTAACTGGCCTGTAATTCCCAGGGTTGTTCCTATTCCCTTTCTTGAACAGGGGCACAACATTTGCCACCCTCCAATCACCTGGTACCACCCCCGTCAGCAGAGAAGATGAAAAGATCATTGCCAGCGGCTCTGCAATTTCATCCCTTGCTTCCCATAACATCCTTGGATATACCCCGTCAGGCCCGGGAGACTTGTCTATCTTCAAGTTATTCAAAAACCCCAACACATCTTCCCTCCTAACGAGCACTTCCTCGAGCTTACCAGTCTGCTTCCCACCATCCTCTTCAGTAATACACCCCTTCTCATTCGTAAATACCGAAGAGAAGTACTCATTCAAAACCTCACTTATCTCTTCCGGCTCAACACACAGTCTCCCGCTATTGTCCTTGACCGGACCTACGGTCCCCCTAGTCATCCTCATATTTCTGACATACGCGTAAAAGGCCTTGGGGTTTTCTTTTATCCTACCCGCCAAGCATTTTTCATGCCCTCTCTTAGCTCTCCTAATCCCTTTCTTCAGATCCTTCCTGGCCATCTTGTATCCCTCCAGAGCTATGCCTGTGCCCTTTTTCCTCAACTTTATATACGCATCCTTCTTCTTCCTAACAAGACTCTCAACCTCTCTTGTCAACCACGGTTCCCTCACATGACCATCCCTTCCCTGTCTGACAGGGACATGCTTATCAATGGCCCCTACTATCTGCTCCTTGAAAAAGTTCCACATTTCGACCGTGCCCTTCCCTGCCAGCATATGCTCCCAACTTATGCTCCTCAGTTCCTGCCTGACAGCATCATATCTACCCTTCCCCCAATTGTAAACCTTGCCCTGTTGCACATACCTATCCCTCTCCATTACCACAGTGAATGCTACAGAATTGTGATCACTATCTCCAAAGTGCTCGCCCACCAACAGCTCTATCACTTGCCCTGGTTCATTACCTAGTACCAAATCCAATATTGCCTCCCCTCTGGTCGGGCAGTCTACATACTGAGTCAGAAAAGCTTCCTGGACATACTGCACAAACACTACCCCATCCAAACTATTCGATCTAAAGAGTTGCCAATCAATATTTGGGAAGTTGAAATCCCCCATAATTACTACCCTGTGACTTCTGCTCCTTTCCAAAATCTGTTTCCCAATCTGCTCTTCCACCTCCCTGCTGCTATTGGGGGGCCTATAGAAAACTCCCATCAAGGTGACTGCTCCTTTCCTGTTCCTGACCTCAACCCACAGTGCCTCAGTCGGCAGATCCTCCTCGAAAATTCTTTCAGCAGTTGTTACACTATTTCTAACTAACAATGCCACCCCCCACCTCTTTTACCACCATTCCTAATCTTATGAAAACATCTATAACCAGGTACCTCCAAAAACCATTCCTCCCCCTCACCTATCCACGTTTCAGTGATGGCCACAACATCGTAGTCCCAAGTGCCCATCCACGCCTTCAATTCACTCACCTTATTCCTGATGCTTCTTGCGTTGAAGTATACGCACTTTAACCCTTCTCCGTGCCCATCTGTCCTCTGCGACAGTGCTACCTTCCCCAATACCTCACTACACTCTTTGTCTTTCTGAGTGGACCCACTGGTCCCTGGATTACAAGTCCGGTTCCCATCCCCCTCCCAAACTAGTTTAAACCCTCCCGAACAGTACTAGCAAACCTCCCTCCCAGGATATTGGTGCCCCTCTGGTTCAGATGCAGCCCGTCCTGTTTGAACAGGTCCCATCTTCCCCAGAATGCAGTCCAATTATCCAAGAACTGGAAGCCCTCCCTCCTACACCATTCCTGCAGCCACGTGTTCAGCTGTGCTCTCTCCCTATTCCTAGCCTCACTATCACGTGGCGCCGGCAACAAACCAGAGATAACAACTCTGTCCGTCCGAGCTTTCAGCTTCCAGCCTAACTCCCTAAACTCACTTCTAACATCTGTGCCACCCTTCCTTCCTACGTCGTTGGTGCCAATGTGCACCACGACCTCTGGCTGCTCCCCCTCCCCTTTAAGGATCCTGAAGACGCGATCACAAACATCACGGACCCTGGCACCAGGGAGGCAACAAACCATCCGTGCGTCTCGCCTGCGCCCACAGAACCGCCTGTCCGTACTCCTCACCATCGAGTCCCCGATGACTAGTGCTCTCCCATTCTCCCTCCTTCCCTTCTGAGCCACAGTGCAGTGACAGAGAGTGATAGAGAGTGATAGAGAGTGTCATAGAGTGCTAGAGAGAGATCGAGAGTCTCTGAGAGTGTCTGAGAGTGGCAGAGAGTGTCAGAGAGTGAAGGAGAGATATAGAGAGTGAAAGAGAGTGATAGAGAGTGTCATATAGTGTCAGAGAGTGTCAGAGAGTGTCAGAGAGTGATAGAGAGTGATAGAGAGTGATAGATAGTGTCAGAGAGTGTCAGAGAGTGTCAGAGAGTGTCTGAGAGTGACAGAGAGTGTCTGAGAGTCTCTGAGAGTGTCAGAGATTGTCAGAGTGTGATAGAGAGTGTCTGAGAGTGTCAAAGTGTGTCAGAGATTGTCAGAGAGTGTAAGAGTGTTTCAGAGACTGTCTGAGTGTTTCAGAGAGTGACAGAGAGTGACAGAGAGTGATAGAGAGTGTCTGAGAGTGTCAGAGAGTGTCAGAGTGGTTCAGAGAGTATCAGAGAGTGACAGAGTGTGTCTGAGAGTGTCAGAGATTGTCAGAGTCTGTCAGAGAGTGACAGAGACTGATAGAGAGTGATAGAGTGTGTCTGAGAGTGTCTGAGAGTGTCAGAGTGTGTCAGAGAGTGATAGAGAGTGTCTGAGAGTGCCAGAGAGAGTCTGAGAGTGTCAGAGAGTGTCAGAGAGTGTCTGAGAGTGTCAGAGTGTGTCAGAGAGTGAGAGAGAGCGTCTGAGCGTGTCAGAGAGTGATGGAGAGTGTCTGAGAGGGTCTGAGAGTGGCAGAGAGTGTCAGAGACTGTCAGAGGGTGATGGAGAGTGATAGAGAGTGACAGAGAGTGATAGAGAGTGAAATAGAGTTTCAGAGAGTGTCAGAGAGTGTCAGAGAGTGTCAGAGAGAGTCCGTGAGTGACAGAGAGTTTCAAAGAGTGTTTGAGAGTGTCAGAGAGTGATAGAGAGTGTCTGAGAGTGTCAAAGTGTGTCAGAGAGTGTCAGAGAGTGATAGAGAGTGTTAGAGTGTGTCAGAGATTGTCTGAGAGTGTAAGAGAGTTTCAGAGACAGTCTGAGTGTGTCAGAGAGTGTCAGAGAGTGATAGAGAGTGTCTGAGATTGTCGGAGTGTGTCAGAGAGAGTCAGAGAGTAATAGAGAGAGATAGAGAGTCCTGAGAGTGTCAGAGAGTGTCAGAGAGTGATAGTGAGTGTCTGAGAGTGTCAGAGAGTGTCAGAGAGTGTCAGAGAGTGTCAGAGTATGATAGAGAGTGATAGAGAGTTTCTGAGAGTGTCAGAGTGTGTCAAAGAGTGTTATAGAGTGTCAGAGAGTGTCAGAGAGTGATATAGAGTGTCTGAGAGTGTCAGAGACTGTCAGACAGAGTCAGAGAGTTTCTGAGAGAGATAGAGCGTGATAGAGAGTGTCAGAGAGTGCAAGAGAGTGATAGAGAGAGTCAGAGAGTGCAAGAGAGTGATAGAGAGTGTCTGAGAGTGATAGAGCATGTCTGAGAATGTCAGAGAGTGTCAGAGAGTGTCAGAGAGTGATAGAGAGTGTCAGAGAGTGATAGAGAGAGATAGAGAGTGATAGAGAGTGTCAGATAGTGTCAGAGATTGATAGAGAGTGATAGATGGTGTCAGAGAGTGTCAGAGAGTGTCAGAGAGTGATCGAGAGTGTCAGAGATTATCCGAGAGTGATAGAGAGTGATGGAGAGTGTCAGAGAGTGTCAGAGAGTGTTAGAGCGTGTCAGAGATTGTCAGAGAGTGATAGAGAGTGATAGAGAGTGTCTGAGATTGTCAGAGAGTATGAGAGAGTGTCTGAATGTGATAGAGAGTGTCTGAGGTTGATAGAGAATGTTTGAGAATGTCAGAGAGTGTCAGAGAGTGTCAGAGATTGATAGAGAGCGATAGAGATTGATAGATAGTGTCATAGAGTGTCAGAGAATGTCAGAGAGTGATAGAGAGTGTCAGAGATTGTCAGAGTGTGATAGAGAGTGTCAGAGAGTGATAGAGAGTGTCTGAAAGGGACACAGAGTTTCAGAGAGTGTCTGAGAGTGTCAGAGAGTGTCTGAGAGTGTCAGTGAGTGTAGAGAGTGACAGAGAGTGTCTGAGAGTGTCTGAGAGTGTCAGAGAACGTCAGAGTGTGTCAGAGAGTGACAGAGAGTGATAGAGAGTGATCAAGAGCGTCTGAGAGTGTCAGAGAGTGATAGAGAGTGTCTGAGAGTGTCTGAGAGTGCCAGAGAGTGATAGAGAGTGTCAGAGAGTGCTAGAGAGTATCAGAGAGTGATAGAAAGTGATAGAGAGTGTCATAGAGTGTCAGAGAGTGTCAGAAAGTGATAGAGAGTGATAGAGAGTGATAGAGTGTGTCTGAGAGTGTCAGAGATTGTCAGAGTGTGTCAGAGAGTGACAGAGAGTGATAGAGAGTGATAGAGAGTGTTTGAGAGTGTCTGAGAGTGTCAGAGTGTGTCAGAGAGTGATAGAGAGTGTCTGAGAGTGTCAGAGAGTGTCTGAGAATGTCAGAGTGTGTCAGAGAGTGATAGAGAGCGTCTGAGAGTGTCAGAGAGTGATAGAGAGAGTCTGAGAGTGTCAGAGAGTGTCAGAGAGTGCAAGAGAGTGATAGAGAGAGTCAGAGAGTGCAAGAGAGTGATAGAGAGTGATAGAGAGTGTCAGAGATTGATAGAGAGTGTCTGAGAGTGTCAGAGAGTGCAAGAGAGTGATAGAGAGTGTCTGAGAGTGATAGAGCATGTCTGAGAATGTCAGAGAGTGTCAGAGAGTGTCAGAGAGTGATAGAGAGTGTCAGAGAGTGATAGAGAGAGATAGAGAGTGATAGAGAGTGTCAGATAGTGTCAGAGATTGATAGAGAGTGATGGAGAGTGTCATAGAGTGTCATAGAGTGTCAGAGAGTGTTAGAGCGTGTCAGAGATTGTCAGAGAGTGATAGAGAGTGATAGAGAGTGTCATAGAGTGTCAGAGAGTGTCAGAGAGTGATAGAGAGCGATAGAGAGTGATAGATAGTGTCAGAGAATGTCAGAGAGTGATAGAGAGTGTCAGAGATTGTCAGAGTGTGATAGAGAGTGTCAGAGAGTGATAGAGAGTGTCTGAAAGGGACACAGAGTTTCAGAGAGTGTCTGAGAGTGTCAGAGAGTGTCTGAGAGTGTCAGTGAGTGTAGAGAGTGACAGAGAGTGTCTGAGAGTGTCTGAGAGTGTCAGAGAATGTCAGAGTGTGTCAGACAGTGACTGAGAGTGATAGAGAGTGATCGAGAGCGTCTGAGAGTGTCAGAGAGTGATAGAGAGTGTCTGAGAGGGTATGAGAGTCTCAGAGAGTGATAGAGAGTGTCAGAGAGTGCTAGAGAGTGTCAGAGAGTGATAGAAAGTGATAGAGAGTGTCATAGAGTGTCAGAGAGTGTCAGAAAGTGATAGAGAGTGATAGAGAGTGATAGAGTGTGTCTGAGAGTGTCAGAGATTGTCAGAGTGTGTCAGAGAGTGACAGAGAGTGATAGAGAGTGATAGAGAGTGATAGAGAGTGATAGAGAGTGTCTGAGAGTGTCAGAGAGTGTCAGAGTGTGTCAGAGAGCGTCTGAGAGTGTCAGAGAGTGATAGAGAGTGTCTGAGAGGGTCTGAGAGTGTCAGAGTGTGTCAGAGAGTGATAGAGAGTGTCAGAGAGTGCTAGAGAGAGATCAAGAGTGTCTGAGAGTGTCTGAGAGTGTCAGAGAGTGTCAGAGAGTGATGGAGAGGATAGAGAGTGAAAGAGAGTGAGAGAGAGTGTCATAGAGTGTCAGAGAGTTTCAGAAAGTGATAGAGAGTGATGGAGAGTGTCTGAGATTGTCAGATTGTGTGAGAGAGTGTCTGAGAGTGATAGAGAGTGTCTGAGAGTGATAGAGAATGTCTGAGAATGTCAGAGAGTGTCAGAGGGTGTCAGAGAGTGAGAGAGAGTGTCAGAGAGTGATGGAGAGTGATAGAGAGTGTCATAGAGTGTCAGAGAGTGTCAGAGAGTGTCAGAAAGTGATAGAGAGTGATAGAGTGTGATAGATAGTGTCAGAGAGTGTCAGAGAATGTCAGAGTGTGATAGAGAGTGTCAGAGATTGTCAGAGAGTGATAGAGAGTGTCAGAGAGTGATAGAGAGTGTCTGAGAGTGTCAGAGATTGTTAGAGCGTGTCAGAGATAGTCAGAGAGTGATAGAGAGTGATAGCGAGTGATAGAGAGTGTCTGAGAGTGTCAGAGAGTGTGAGAGTGTGTCTGAGAGTGATACAGAGTGTCTGAGAGTGATAGAGAATGTCTGAGAATTTCAGAGAGTGTCAGAGAGTGTCAGAGAGTGATAGAGATAGTCAGAGAGTGTCAGAAAGTGTCTGAGAGGGTCTGAGAGTGTCAGAGAGTGTCAGAGTGTCTGAGAGTGTCAGAGAGTGTCTGAGAGTGTCAGTGAGTGTGGAGAGTGACAGAGAGTGTCTGAGAGTGTCAGAGATTGTCAGAGTGTGTCAGAGAGTGACAGAGGGTGATAGACAGTTATAGAGAGTGTCAGAGAGTGTCAGAGTCTGTCAGAGGGTGTCAGAGAGTGTCAGAGTGTGTCTGAGAGTGTCAGAGATTGTCAGAGTGTGTCAGAAAGTGACAGAGAGTGTCTGACAGTGTCAGAGAGTGTCTGACAGTGTCAGAGAGTGTCAGAGTGTGTCAGAGTGATAGAGAGTGTCTGAGAGTGTCTGAGAGTGTCAGAGAGTGTCAGAGAGTGATAGAGAGTGTCTGAGAGTGATCGAGAGTGTCTGAGAGTGATCGAGAGTGTCTGAGAGTGTCAGAGTGTGTCAGAGAGTGATAGAGAGCATCTGAGAGTGTCAGAGAGTAATAGAGAGTGTCTGAGAGGGTCTGAGAGTGTCAGAGAGTGGCAGAGAGTGCCAGAGAGTGATGGAGAGAAATAGAGAGTCAAAGAGAGTGATAGAGAGTGTCATATATTGTCAGAGAGTGTCAGAGAGTGATAGAGAGTGATAGATAATGTCAGAGAGTGTCAGAGACTGTCAGAGAGTGATAGAGAGTGTCAGAGATTGTCAGAGAGTGATAGACATGGTCAGAGAGTGATAGAGAGTGTCTGAGAAGGTCTGAGAGTGTCAGAGAGTGTCAGAGAGTGTCGGAGAGTTTCAGTGAGTGTAGAGAGTGACAGAGAGTGTCTGAGGGTGTCTGAGAGTGTCAGAGATTGTCAGAGTGTGTCAGAGAGTGATAGAGAGTGTCAGAGAGTGTCAGAGAGTGATAGAGAGTGTCTTAGAGTGTCAAAGTGTGTCAGAGTTTGTCAGAGAGTGACAGAGAGTGTGAGAGTGTGTCAGATATTGTCTGAGAGTGTAAGAGCGTGTCTGAGAGTGTCAGAGTGTGTCAGAGAGTGATAGAGAGTGTCTGAGAGTGTCAGAGAGTGTCTGAGAGTGTCAGAGAGTGTCAGAGAGTGTCTGAGAGTGTCAGAGTGTGTCAGAGAGTGTCAGAGAGTGACAGAGTGTGTCTGAGAGTGTCTGAGATTGTCAGAGTCTGTCAGAGAGTGACAGAGACAGATAGAGAGTGACAGAGAGTGTCTGAGAGTGTCTGAGAGTGTCAGAGTGTGTCAGAGAGTGATAGAGAGTGTCTGAGAGTGTCAGAGAGTGTCAGAGAGTGTCAGAGAGTGTCTGAGAGTGTCAGAGTGTGTCAGAGAGTGAGAGAGAGCGTCTGAGCGTGTCAGAGAGTGATAGAGAGTGTCTGAGAGGGTCTGAGAGTGGCAGAGAGTGTCAGAGACTGTCAGAGGGTGATAGAGAGTGATAGAGAGTGAAAGAGAGATTCAGAGAGTGTCAGAGAGTGTCAGAGAGTGTCAGAGAGTGTCAGATAGTGATAGAGAGAGTCTGAGAGTGTCAGAGAGTGATAGTGAGTGTCTGAGAGTGTCAGAGAGTGTCAGAGAGTGTCAGAGAGTGTCTGAGTATGATAGAGAGTGATAGAGAGTGTCAGAGACTGTCAGAGAGAGTCAGAGAGTTTCTGAGAGTTTCTGAGAGAGATAGAGCGTGATAGAGAGTGTCTGAGAGTATCAGAGAGTGTCAGAGAGTGCAAGAGAGTGATAGAGAGTGTCAGAGAGTGATAGAGAGTGATAGAGAGTGATAGAGAGTGTCAGAGATTGATAGTGAGTGATAGAGAGTGTCAGAGAGTGTTAGAGAGTGTCTGAGAGTGTCAGAGAGTGTCTGACAGTGATAGAGAGTGTCTGAGAGAGATAGAGAATGTCTGAGAGTGTCAGAGAGTGTCAGAGAGTGTCAGAGAGTGATAGAGAGTGTCAGAGAGTGATAGAGAGTGATAGAGAGTGATAGAGAGTGTCAGATAGTGTCAGAGATTGATAAAGAGTGATAGAGAGTGATAGATAGTGTCAGAGAGTGTCAGAGAGTGTCAGAGAGTGATAGAGAGTGTCAGAGAGTGATAGAGTGTGATAGAGAGTGTCAGATAGTGTCAGAGATTGATAAAGAGTGATAGAGAGTGATAGATAGTGTCAGAGAGTGTCAGAGAGTGTCAGAGAGTGATGGAGATTGTCAGAGATTGTCAGAGAGTGATAGAGAGTGATAGAGAGTGTCAGAGAGTGTCAGAGAGTGTCAGAGAGTGTTAGAGCGTGTCAGAGATTGTCAGAGATTGATAGAGAGTGATAGAGAGTGTCTGAGATTGTCAGAGAGTGTGAGAGAGTGTCTGAAAGTGATAGAGAGTGTCTGAGAGTGATAGAGAATGTCTGAGAATGTCAGAGAGTGTCAGAGAGTGTCAGAGATTGATAGAGAGTGTCAGAGAGTGTCAGAGAGTGATAGAGAGTGATAGAGAGTGTCATAGAGTGTCAGAGAGTGATAGAGAGCGATAGAGAGTGATAGATAGTGTCAGAGAGTGTCAGAGAATGTCAGGGAGTGATACAGAGTGTCAGAGATTGTCAGAGTGTGATAGAGAGTGTCAGAGAGTGATAGAGAGTGATAGAGAGTGTCTGAGAGTGTCTGAGAGGGTCAGAGTGTGTCAGAGAGTGATGGAGAGTGTCTGAGAGCGTCAGAGAGTGTCTGAGTGTGTCAGAGTGTGTCAGAGAGTGATAGAGAGCGTCTGAGAGTGTCAAAGTGTGTCAGAGAGTGATAGAGAGTGTTAGAGTGTGGCAGAGATTGTCTGAGTGTGTAAGAGAGTTTCAGAGACTGTCTGAGTGTGTCAGAGAGTGTCAGAGAGTGATAGAGAGTGACAGAGAGTGATAGAGAGTGATCGAGAGTGTCTGAGAGTGTCAGAGAGTGTCAGAGTGTTTCAGAGGGTGTCAGAGAGTGACAGAGTGTGTCTGAGAGTGTCAGAGATTGCCAGAGTGTGTCAGAGAGTGACAGAGAGTGATAGAGAGTGATAGAGAGTGTCTGAGAGTGTCTGAGAGTGTCAGAGTGTGTCAGAGAGTGAGAGTCTCAGAGTGTCAGAGAGTGTCAGAGAGAGTTAGAGAGTGTCTGAGAGTGTCAGAGTGTGATAGAGAGTGTCTCAGAGGGTCTGAGAGTGTCAGAGAGTGTCAGAGAGTGATAGAGAGTGTCAGAGAGTGCTCGAGAGAGATCGCGAGTGTCTGAGAGTGTCTGAGAGTGGCAGAGAGTGTCAGAGAGTGATGGAGAGGATAGAGAGTGAAAGAGAGTGAGAGAGAGTGTCATAGAGTGTTAGAGAGTGTCAGAGAGTGTCAGAGAGTGACAGAGAGTGATAGAGAGTGATAGATAGTGTCAGAGAGTGTCAGAGACTGTCAGAGAGTGAAAGAGAGTGAAAGAGAGTGTCAGAGATTGTCAGAGTCTGTCAGAGAGTGATAGAGAGTGTCTGAGAGTGTCAGAGTGTGTCAGAGAGTGATAGAGCGTGTCTGAGACTGTCAGAGAGAGTCAGAGAGTTTCTGAGAGTTTCTGAGAGAGATAGAGCGTGATAGAGAGTGTCTGAGAGTGTCAGAGAGTGTCAGAGAGTGCAAGAGAGTGCAAGAGAGTGTCAGAGAGTGTCAGAGAGTGATAGAGAGTGATAGAGAATGATAGAGAGTGTCAGAGATTGATAGTGAGTGATAGAGAGTGTCAGAGAGTGATAGAGAGTGTCTGAGAGTGTCAGAGAGTGTCTGACAGTGATAGAGAGTGTCTGAGAGTGATAGAGAATGTCTGAGAATGTCAGAGAGTGTCAGAGAGTGATAGAGAGTGTCAGAGAGTGATAGAGAGTGATAGAGAGTGATAGAGAGTGTCAGATAGTGTCAGAGATTGATAAAGAGTGATAGAGAGTGATAGATAGTGTCAGAGAGTGTCAGAGAGTGTCAGAGAGTGATAGAGAGTGTCAGAGATTGTCAGAGAGTGATAGAGAGTGTCAGAGAGTGATAGAGTGTGATAGAGAGTGTCAGATAGTGTCAGAGATTGATAAAGAGTGATAGAGAGTGATAGATAGTGTCAGAGAGTGTCAGAGAGTGATAGAGAGTGTCAGAGATTGTCAGAGAGTGATAGAGAGTGATAGAGAGTGTCAGAGAGTGTCAGAGAGTGATAGAGAGTGATAGAGAGTGTCTGAGATTGTCAGAGAGTGTCAGAGAGTGATAGAGAGTGTCAGAGATTGTCAGAGAGTGATAGAGAGTGATAGAGAGTGTCAGAGATTGTCAGAGAGTGATAGAGAGTGATAGAGAGTGTCTGAGATTGTCAGAGAGTGTGAGAGAGTGTCTGAAAGTGATAGAGAATGTCTGAGAATGTCAGAGAGTGTCAGAGAGTGTCAGAGATTGATAGAGAGTGTCAGAGTGTGATAGAGAGTGATAGAGAGTGTCATAGAGTGTCAGAGAGTGATAGAGAGCGATAGAGAGTGATAGATAGTGTCAGAGAGTGTCAGAGAATGTCAGGGAGTGATAGAGAGTGTCAGAGATTGTCAGAGTGTGATAGAGAGTGTCAGAGATTGTCAGAGTGTGATAGAGAGTGTCAGAGAGTGATAGAGAGTGATCAAGAGTGTCTGAGAGTGTCTGAGAGTGTCAGAGAGTGTCAGAGAGTGATGGAGAGGATAGAGAGTGAAAGAGAGTGAGAGAGAGTGTCATAGAGTGTCAGAGAGTGTCAGAGAGTGATAGACAGTGATAGATAGTGTCAGAGAGTGTCAGAGACTGTCAGAGAGTGATAGAGAGTGTCAGAGATTTTCAGAGAGTGATAGAGAGTGATGGAGAGTGTCTGAGATTGTCAGATTGTGTGAGAGAGTGTCTGAGAGTGATAGAGAGTGTCTGAGAGTGATAGAGAATGTCTGAGAATGTCAGAGAGTGTCAGAGGGTGTCAGAGAGTGAGAGAGAGTGTCAGAGAGTGATGGAGAGTGATAGAGAGTGTCATAGAGTGTCAGAGAGTGTCAGAGAGTGTCAGAAAGTGATAGAGAGTGATAGAGTGTGATAGATAGTGTCAGAGAGTGTCAGAGAATGTCAGAGAGTGATAGAGAGTGTCAGAGATTGTCAGAGAGTGATAGAGAGTGTCAGAGAGTGATAGAGAGTGTCTGAGAGTGTCAGAGATTGTTAGAGCGTGTCAGAGATAGTCAGAGAGTGATAGAGAGTGATAGCGAGTGATAGAGAGTGTCTGAGAGTGTCAGAGAGTGTGAGAGTGTGTCTGAGAGTGATACAGAGTGTCTGAGAGTGATAGAGAATGTCTGAGAATTTCAGAGAGTGTCAGAGAGTGTCAGAGAGTGATAGAGATAGTCAGAGAGTGTCAGAAAGTGTCTGAGAGGGTCTGAGAGTATCAGAGAGTGTCAGAGTGTCTGAGAGTGTCAGAGAGTGTCTGAGAGTGTCAGTGAGTGTGGAGAGTGACAGAGAGTGTCTGAGAGTGTCAGAGATTGTCAGAGTGTGTCAGAGAGTGACAGAGGGTGATAGACAGTTATAGAGAGTGTCAGAGAGTGTCAGAGAGTGTCAGAGTCTGTCAGAGGGTGTCAGAGAGTGTCAGAGTGTGTCTGAGAGTGTCAGAGATTGTCAGAGTGTGTCAGAAAGTGACAGAGAGTGATAGAGAGTGATAGAGAGTGTCTGACAGTGTCAGAGAGTGATCGAGAGTGTCTAAGAGTGATCGAGAGTGTCTGAGAGTGATCGAGAGTGTCTGAGAGTGTCAGAGTGTGTCAGAGAGTGATAGAGAGCATCTGAGAGTGTCAGAGAGTAATAGAGAGTGTCTGAGAGGGTCTGAGAGTGTCAGAGAGTGTCAGAGAGTGCTAGAGAGAGATCGAGAGAGTCTGAGAGTGTCTGAGAGTGGCAGAGAGTGCCAGAGAGTGATGGAGAGATATAGAGAGTCAAAGAGAGTGATAGAGAGTGTCATATATTGTCAGAGAGTGTCAGAGAGTGATAGAGAGTGATAGATAGTGTCAGAGAGTGTCAGAGACTGTCAGAGAGTGATAGAGAGTGTCAGAGATTGTCAGAGAGTGATAGACATGGTCAGAGAGTGATAGAGAGTGTCTGAGAAGGTCTGAGAGTGTCAGAGAGTGTCAGAGAGTGCCAGAGAGTTTCAGTGAGTGTAGAGAGTGACAGAGAGTGTATGAGGGTGTCTGAGAGTGTCAGAGATTGTCAGAGTGTGTCAGAGAGTGACAGAGAGTGCTAGAGAGAGATCGAGAGAGTCTGAGAGTGTCTGAGAGTGGCAGAGAGTGCCAGAGAGTGATGGAGAGATATAGAGAGTCAAAGAGAGTGATAGAGAGTGTCATATATTGTCAGAGAGTGTCAGAGAGTGATAGAGAGTGATAGAGAGTGTCTGAGATTGTCAAAGTGTGTCAGAGTTTATCAGAGAGTGACAGAGAGTGTGAGAGTGTGTCAGAGATTGTCTGAGAGTGTAAGAGCGTGTCTTAGAGTGTCAGAGTGTGTCAGAGAGTGATAGAGAGTGTCTGAGAGTGTCAGAGAGTGTCTGAGAGTGTCAGAGAGTGTCAGAGAGTGTCTGAGAGTGACAGAGTGTGTCTGAGAGTGTCTGAGATTGTCAGAGTCTGTCAGAGAGTGACAGAGACAGATAGTGAGTGACAGAGAGTGTCTGAGAGTGTCTGAGAGTGTCAGAGTGTGTCAGAGAGTGATAGAGAGTGTCTGAGAGTGTCAGAGAGTGTCAGAGAGTGTCAGAGAGTGTCTGAGAGTGTCAGAGTGTGTCAGAGAGTGAGAGAGAGCGTCTGAGCGTGTCAGAGAGTGATAGAGAGTGTCTGAGAGGGTCTGAGAGTGGCAGAGAGTGTCAGAGACTGTCAGAGGGTGATAGAGAGTGATAGAGAGTGAAAGAGAGATTCAGAGAGTGTCAGAGAGTGCCAGAGAGTGTGAGAGAGAGAGTCCGTGAGTGATAGAGAGTTTCAAAGAGTGTCTGAGAGTGTCAGAGAGTGATAGAGAGTGTCTGAGAGTGTCAGAGAGTGTCAGAGAGTGTCAGATAGTGATAGAGAGAGTCTGAGAGTGTCAGAGTGTGATAGTGAGTGTCTGAGAGTGTCAGAGAGTGTCAGAGAGTGTAAGAGAGTGTCTGAGTATGATAGAGAGTGATAGAGAGTGTCAGAGACTGTCAGAGAGAGTCAGAGAGTTTCTGAGAGTTTCTGAGAGAGATAGAGCGTGATAGAGAGTGTCTGAGAGTATCAGAGAGTGTCAGAGAGTGCAAGAGAGTGATAGAGAGTGTCAGAGAGTGATAGAGAGTGATAGAGAGTGATAGAGAGTGTCAGAGATTGATAGTGAGTGATAGAGAGTGTCAGAGAGTGATAGAGAGTGTCTGAGAGTGTCAGAGAGTGTCTGACAGTGATAGAGAGTGTCTGAGAGTGATAGAGAATGTCTGAGAATGTCAGAGAGTGTCAGAGAGTGATAGAGAGTGTCAGAGAGTGATAGAGAGTGATAGAGAGTGATAGAGAGTGTCAGATAGTGTCAGAGATTGATAAAGAGTGATAGAGAGTGATAGATAGTGTCAGAGAGTGTCAGAGAGTGTCAGAGAGTGATAGAGAGTGTCAGAGATTGTCAGAGAGTGATAGAGAGTGTCAGAGAGTGATAGAGTGTGATAGAGAGTGTCAGATAGTGTCAGAGATTGATAAAGAGTGATAGAGAGTGATAGATAGTGTCAGAGAGTGTCAGAGAGTGTCAGAGAGTGATAGAGAGTGTCAGAGATTGTCAGAGAGTGATAGAGAGTGATAGAGAGTGTCAGAGAGTGTCAGAGAGTGTTAGAGCGTGTCAGAGATTGTCAGAGAGTGATAGAGAGTGATAGAGAGTGTCTGAGATTGTCAGAGAGTGTGAGAGAGTGTCTGAAAGTGATAGAGAGTGTCTGAGAGTGATAGAGAATGTCTGAGAATGTCAGAGAGTGTCAGAGAGTGTCAGAGATTGATAGAGAGTGTCAGAGAGTGATAGAGAGTGATAGAGAGTGTCATAGAGTGTCAGAGAGTGATAGAGAGCGATAGAGAGTGATAGATAGTGTCAGAGAGTGTCAGAGAATGTCAGGGAGTGATAGAGAGTGTCAGAGATTGTCAGAGTGTGATAGAGAGTGTCAGAGAGTGATAGAGAGTGATAGAGAGTGTCTGAGAGTGTCTGAGAGGGTCAGAGTGTGTCAGAGAGTGATAGAGAGTGTCAGAGAGCGTCAGAGAGTGTCTGAGTGTGTCAGAGTGTGTCAGAGAGTGATAGAGAGCGTCTGAGAGTGTCAAAGTGTGTCAGAGAGTGATAGTGAGTGTTAGAGTGTGGCAGAGATTGTCTGAGTGTGTAAGAGAGTTTCAGAGACTGTCTGAGTGTGTCAGAGAGTGTCAGAGAGTGATAGAGAGTGACAGAGAGTGATAGAGAGTGATCAAGAGTGTCTGAGAGTGTCAGAGAGTGTCAGAGTGTTTCAGAGGGTGTCAGAGAGTGACAGAGTGTGTCTGAGAGTGTCAGAGATTGCCAGAGTGTGTCAGAGAGTGACAGAGAGTGATAGAGAGTGATAGAGAGTGCCTGAGAGTGTCTGAGAGTGTCAGAGTGTGTCAGAGAGTGATAGAGTCTCAGAGTGTCAGAGAGTGTCTGAGAGTGTCAGAGAGTGTCAGAGAGAGTTAGAGAGTGTCTGAGAGTGTCAGAGTGTGATAGAGAGTGTCTCAGAGGGTCTGAGAGTGTCAGAGAGTGTCAGAGAGTGATAGAGAGTGTCAGAGAGTGCTCGAGAGAGATCGCGAGTGTCTGAGAGTGTCTGAGAGTGGCAGAGAGTGTCAGAGAGTGTCAGAGAGTGATGGAGAGTGTCAGAGAGTGACAGAGAGTGATAGAGAGTGTCAGAGAGTGTTAGAGAGTGTCAGAGAGTGTCAGAGAGTGACAGAGAGTGATAGAGAGTGATAGATAGTGTCAGAAAGTGTCAGAGACTGTCAGAGAGTGAAAGAGAGTGTCAGAGATTGTCAGAGACTGTCAGAGAGTGATAGAGAGTGTCTGAGAGTGTCAGAGTGTGTCAGAGAGTGATAGAGAGTGTCTGAGACTGTCAGAGAGAGTCAGAGAGTTTCTGAGAGTTTCTGAGAGAGATAGAGCGTGATAGAGATTGTCTGAGAGTGTCAGAGAGTGTCAGAGAGTGCAAGAGAGTGATAGAGAGTGTCAGAGAGTGATAGAGAGTGATAGAGAATGATAGAGAGTGTCAGAGATTGATAGTGAGTGATAGAGAGTGTCAGAGAGTGATAGAGAGTGTATGAGAGTGTCAGAGAGTGTCTGACAGTGATAGAGAGTGTCTGAGAGTGATAGAGAATGTCTGAGAATGTCAGAGAGTGTCAGAGAGTGATAGAGAGTGTCAGAGAGTGATAGAGAGTGATAGAGAGTGATAGAGAGTGTCAGATAGTGTCAGAGATTGATAAAGAGTGATAGAGAGTGATAGATAGTGTCAGAGAGTGTCAGAGAGTGATAGAGAGTGTCAGAGATTGTCAGAGAGTGATAGAGAGTGTCAGAGAGTGATAGAGTGTGATAGAGAGTGTCAGATAGTGTCAGAGATTGATAAAGAGTGATAGAGAGTGATAGATAGTGTCAGAGAGTGTCAGAGAGTGTCAGAGAGTGATAGAGAGTGTCAGAGATTGTCAGAGAGTGATAGAGAGTGATAGAGAGTGTCAGAGAGTGTCAGAGAGTGATAGAGAGTGATAGAGAGTGTCTGAGATTGTCAGAGAGTGTCAGAGAGTGATAGAGAGTGTCAGAGATTGTCAGAGAGTGATAGAGAGTGATAGAGAGTGTCAGAGATTGTCAGAGAGTGATAGAGAGTGATAGAGAGTGTCTGAGATTGTCAGAGAGTGTGAGAGAGTGTCTGAAAGTGATAGAGAGTGTCTGAGAGTGATAGAGAATGTCTGAGAATGTCAGTGAGTGTCAGAGAGTGTCAGAGATTGATAGAGAGTGTCAGAGAGTGATAGAGAGTGATATAGAGTGTCATAGAGTGTCAGAGAGTGATAGAGAGCGATAGAGAGTGATAGATAGTGTCAGAGAGTGTCAGAGAATGTCAGGGAGTGATAGAGAGCGTCAGAGATTGTCAGAGTGTGATAGAGAGTGTCAGAGAGTGATAGAGAGTGATAGAGAGTGTCTGAGAGTGTCTGAGAGTGTCAGAGTGTGTCAGAGAGTGATAGAGAGTGTCTGAGAGCGTCAGAGAGTGTCTGAGTGTGTCAGAGTGTGTCAGAGAGTGATAGAGAGCGTCTGAGGGTGTCAAAGTGTGTCAGAGAGTGATAGAGAGTGTCAGAGATTGTCAGAGAGTGATAGAGAGTGTCAGAGAGTGATAGAGTGTGATAGAGAGTGTCAGATAGTTTCAGAGATTGATAAAGAGTGATAGAGAGTGATAGATAGTGTCAGAGAGTGTCAGAGAGTGTCAGAGAGTGATAGAGAGTGTCAGAGATTGTCAGAGAGTGATAGAGAGTGATAGAGAGTGTCTGAGAGTGTCTGAGAGTGTCAGAGTGTGTCAGAGAGTGATAGAGAGTGTCTGAGAGCGTCAGAGAGTGTCTGAGTGTGTCAGAGTGTGTCAGAGAGTGATAGAGAGCGTCTGAGGGTGTCAAAGTGTGTCAGAGAGTGATAGAGAGTGTCAGAGATTGTCAGAGAGTGATAGAGAGTGTCAGAGAGTGATAGAGTGTGATAGAGAGTGTCAGATAGTGTCAGAGATTGATAAAGAGTGATAGAGAGTGATAGATAGTGTCAGAGAGTGTCAGAGAGTGATAGAGAGTGTCAGAGATTGTCAGAGAGTGATAGAGAGTGATAGAGAGTGTCAGAGAGTGTCAGAGAGTGTCAGAGAGTGATAGAGGGTGATAGAGAGTGTCTGAGATTGTCAG
Source organism: Heterodontus francisci (assembly GCF_036365525.1). Classification (NCBI taxonomy): domain Eukaryota; kingdom Metazoa; phylum Chordata; class Chondrichthyes; order Heterodontiformes; family Heterodontidae; genus Heterodontus; species Heterodontus francisci. Next base: position 839,752 of record NW_027142293.1, read on the forward strand.
AGAGTGTCAGAGAGTGATAGAGAGTGTCAGAGATTGTCAGAGAGTGATAGAGAGTGATAGAGAGTGTCAGAGATTGTCAGAGAGTGATAAAGAGTGATAGAGAGTGTCTGAGATTGTCAGAGAGTGTGAGAGAGTGTCTGAAAGTGATAGAGAGTGTCTGAGCGTGATAGAGAATGTCTGAGAATGTCAGAGAGTGTCAGAGAGTGTCAGAGATTGCTAGAGAGTGTCAGAGAGTGATAGAGAGTGATAGAGAGTGTCATAGAGTGTCAGAGAGTGATAGAGAGCGATAGAGAGTGATAGATAGTGTCAGAGAGTGTCAGAGAATGTCAGGGAGTGATAGAGAGTGTCAGAGATTGTCAGAGTGTGATAGAGAGTGTCAGAGAGTGATAGAGAGTGATAGAGAGTGTCTGAGAGTGTCTGAGAGGGTCAGAGTTTGTCAGAGAGTGATAGAGAGTGTCTGAGAGCGTCAGAGAGTGTCTGAGTGTGTCAGAGTGTGTCAGAGAGTGATAGAGAGCGTCTGAGAGTGTCAAAGTGTGTCAGAGAGTGATAGAGAGTGTTAGAGTCGGGCAGAGATTGTCTGAGTGTGTAAGAGAGTTTCAGAGACTGTCTGAGTGTGTCAGAGAGTGTCAGAGAGTGATAGAGAGTGACAGAGAGTGATAGAGAGTGATCGAGAGTGTCTGAGAGTGTCAGAGAGTGTCAGAGTGTTTCAGAGGGTGTCAGAGAGTGACAGAGTGTGTCTGAGAGTGTCTGAGAGTGTCAGAGATTGCCAGAGTGTGTCAGAGAGTGACAGAGAGTGATAGAGAGTGATAGAGAGTGTCTGAGAGTGTCTGAGAGTGTCAGAGTGTGTCAGAGAGTGATAGAGTCTCAGAGTGTCAGAGAGTGTCTGAGAGTGTCAGAGAGTGTCAGAGAGTGTCAGAGAGAGTTAGAGAGTGTCTGAGAGTGTCAGAGTGTGATAGAGAGTGTCTCAGAGTGTCAGAGAGTGTCAGAGAGTGTCAGAGAGTGATAGAGAGTGTCAGAGAGTGCTCGAGAGAGATCGCGAGTGTCTGAGAGTGTCTGAGAGTGGCAGAGAGTGTCAGAGAGTGTCAGAGAGTGTCAGAGAGTGTCAGAGAGTGATAGAGAGTGATAGATAGTGTCAGAGAGTGTCAGAGAGTGATAGAGAGTGTCAGAGATTGTCAGAGACTGTCAGAGAGTGATAGAGAGTGTCAGAGATTGTCAGAGAGTGATAGACATGGTCAGAGAGTGATAGAGAGTGTCTGAGAAGGTCTGAGAGTGTCAGAGAGTGTCAGAGAGTGTCAGAGAGTTTCAGTGAGTGTAGAGAGTGACAGAGAGTGTCTGAGGGTGTCTGAGAGTGTCAGAGATTGTCAGAGTGTGTCAGAGAGTGACAGAGAGTGTCAGAGAGTGTCAGAGAGTGATAGAGAGTGTCTGAGAGTGTCAAAGTGTGTCAGAGATTGTCAGAGAGTGATAGAGAGTGTCTGAGAGTGTCAGAGTGTGTCAGAGAGTGATAGAGAGTGATAGAGAGTGTCAGAGAGTGTCAGAGAGTGTCAGAGAGTGTCTGAGAGTGTCAGAGTGTGTCAGAGCGTGTCAGAGAGTGACAGAGTGTGTCTAAGAGTGTCTGAGATTGTCAGAGTCTGTCAGAGAGTGACAGAGACAGATAGAGAGTGACAGAGAGTGTCTGAGAGTGTCTGAGAGTGTCTGAGAGTGTCTGAGAGTGTCAGAGTGTGTCAGAGAGTGATAGAGAGTGTCTGAGAGTGTCAGAGAGTGTCAGAGAGTGTCTGAGAGTGTCAGAGTGTGTCAGAGAGTGAGAGAGAGCGTCTGAGCGTGTCAGAGAGTGATAGAGAGTGTCTGAGAGGGTCTGAGAGTGGCAGAGAGTGTCAGAGACTGTCAGAGGGTGATAGAGAGTGAAAGAGAGATTCAGAGAGTGTCATAGAGTGCCAGAGAGTGTGAGAGAGAGAGTCCGTGAGTGATAGAGAGTTTCAAAGAGTGTCTGAGAGTGCCAGAGAGTAATAGAGAGTGTCTGAGAGTGTCAGAGAGTGTCAGAGAGTGTCAGAGAGTGTCAGATAGTGATAGAGAGAGTCTGAGAGTGTCAGAGAGTGATAGTGAGTGTCAGAGAGTGTCTGAGTATGATAGAGAGTGATAGAGAGTGTCAGAGACTGTCAGAGAGAGTCAGAGAGTTTCTGAGAGTTTCTGAGAGAGATAGAGCGTGATAGAGAGTGTCTGAGAGTGTCAGAGAGTGTCAGAGAGTGCAAGAGAGTGATAGAGAGTGTCAGAGTGATAGAGAGTGATAGAGAGTGATAGAGAGTGTCAGAGATTGATAGAGAGTGATAGAGAGTGTCAGAGAGTGATAGAGAGTGTCTGAGAGTGTCAGAGAGTGTCTGACAGTGATAGAGAGTGTCTGAGAGTAATAGAGAATGTTTGAGAATGTCAGAGAGTGTCAGAGAGTGTCAGAGAGTGATAGAGAGTGTCAGAGAGTGATAGAGAGTGATAGAGAGTGATAGAGAGTGTCAGATAGTGTCAGAGATTGATAAAGAGTGATAGAGAGTGATAGATAGTGTCAGAGAGTGTCAGAGAGTGTCAGAGAGTGATAGAGAGTGTCAGAGATTGTCAGAGAGTGATAGAGAGTGTCAGAGAGTGATAGAGAGTGATATAGAGTGTCAGATAGTGTCAGAGATTGATAAAGAGTGATAGAGAGTGATAGATAGTGTCAGAGAGTGTCAGAGAGTGTCAGAGAGTGATAGAGAGTGTCAGAGATTGTCAGAGAGTGATAGAGAGTGATAGAGAGTGTCAGAGAGTGTCAGAGAGTGTTAGAGCGTGTCAGAGATTGTCAGAGAGTGATAGAGAGTGATAGAGAGTGTCTGAGATTGTCAGAGAGTGTGAGAGAGTGTCTGAAAGTGATAGAGAGTGTCTGAGAGTGATAGAGAATGTCTGAGAATGTCAGAGAGTGTCAGAGAGTGTCAGAGATTGATAGAGAGTGTCAGAGAGTGATAGAGAGTGATAGAGAGTGTCATAGAGTGTCAGAGAGTGATAGAGAGCGATAGAGAGTGATAGATAGTATCAGAGAGTTTCAGAGAATGTCAGGGAGTGATAGAGAGTGTCAGAGATTGTCAGAGTGTGATAGAGAGTGTCAGAGAGTGATAGAGAGTGATAGAGAGTGTCTGAGAGTGTCTGAGAGGGTCAGAGTGTGTCAGAGAGTGATAGAGAGTGTCTGAGAGCGTCAGAGAGTGGCTGAGTGTGTCAGAGTGTGTCAGAGAGTGATAGAGAGCGTCTGAGAGTGTCAAAGTGTGTCAGAGAGTGTCAGAGAGTGATAGAGAGTGTTAGAGTGTGTCAGAGATTGTCTGAGAGTGTAAGAGAGTTTCAGAGACTGTCTGAGTGTGTCAGAGAGTGTCAGAGAGTGATAGAGAGTGACAGAGAGTGATAGAGAGTGATAGAGAGTGTCTGAGAGTGTCAGAGAGTGTCAGAGTGTTTCAGAGGGTGTCAGAGAGTGACAGAGTGTGTCTGAGAGTGTCAGAGATTGCCAGAGTGTGTCAGAGAGTGACAGAGAGTGATAGAGAGTGTCTGAGAGTGTCTGAGAGTGTCAGAGTGTGTCAGAGAGTGATAGAGTCTCAGACTGTCAGAGAGTGTCTGAGAGTGTCAGAGAGTGTCAGAGAGAGTTAGAGAGTGTCTGAGAGTGTCAGAGTGTGACAGAGAGTGTCTCAGAGGGTCTGAGAGTGTCTGAGAGTGGCAGAGAGTGTCAGAGAGTGTCAGAGAGTGATGGAGAGGATAGAGAGTGAAAGAGAGTGAGAGAGAGTGTCATAGAGTGTTAGAGAGTGTCAGAGAGTGTCAGAGAGTGACAGAGAGTGATAGAGAGTGATAGATAGTGTCAGAGAGTGTCAGAGACTGTCAGAGAGTGATAGAGATTGTCAGAGAGTGATAGAGAGTGATAGAGAGTGTCTGAGATTGTCAGAGAGTGTGAGAGAGTGTCTGAGAGTGATAGAGAGTGTCTGAGAGTGATAGAGAATGTCTGAGAATGTCAGAGAGTGTCAGAGTTTGTCAGAGAGTGATAGAGAGTGTCAGAGAGTGATACATAGTGATAGAGATTGTCAGAGAGTGTCAGAGAGTGTCAGAGAGTGATAGATAGTGATAGAGATTGTCAGAGAGTGTCAGAGAGTGTCAGAGAGTGATAGAGAGTGTCAGAGATTGTCAGAGAGTGACAGAGAGTGATAGAGAGTGATAGATAGTGTCAGGGAGTGTCAGAGACTGTCAGAGAGTGATAGAGAGTGTCAGAGATTGTCAGAGAGTGATAGAGAGTGATAGAGAGTGTCTCAGATTGTCAGAGAGTGTGAGAGAGTGTCTGAGAGTGATAGAGAGTGTCTGAGAGTGATAGAGAATGTCTGAGAATGTCAGAGAGTGTCAGAGTTTGTCAGAGAGTGTGAGAGAGTGTCTGAGAGTGATAGAGAGTGATAGAGAGTTTCAGAGACTGTCAGAGAGAGTCAGAGAGTTTCTGAGAGTTTCTGAGAGAGATAGAGCGTGATAGAGAGTGTCTGAGAGTGTCAGAGAGTGTCAGAGAGTGCAAGAGAGTGATAGAGAGTGTCAGAGAGTGATAGAGAGTGATAGAGAGTGATAGAGAGTGTCAGAGATTGATAGAGAGTGATAGAGAGTGTCAGAGAGTGATAGAGAGTGTCTGAGAGTGTCAGAGAGTGTCTGACAGTGATAGAGAGTGTCTGAGAGTAATAGAGAATGTCTGAGAATGTCAGAGAGTGTCAGAGAGTGTCAGAGAGTGATAGAGAGTGTCAGAGAGTGATAGAGAGTGATAGAGAGTGATAGAGAGTGTCAGATAGTGTCAGAGATTGATAAAGAGTGATAGAGAGTGATAGATAGTGTCAGAGAGTGTCAGAGAGTGTCAGAGAGTGATAGAGAGTGTCAGAGATTGTCAGAGAGTGATAGAGAGTGTCAGAGAGTGATAGAGTGTGATAGAGAGTGTCAGATAGTGTCAGAGATTGATAAAGAGTGATAGAGAGTGATAGATAGTGTCAGAGAGTGTCAGAGAGTGTCAGAGAGTGATAGAGAGTGTCAGAGATTGTCAGAGAGTGATAGAGAGTGATAGAGAGTGTCAGAGAGTGTCAGAGAGTGATAGAGAGTGATAGAGAGTGTCTGAGATTGTCAGAGAGTGTCAGAGAGTGATAGAGAGTGTCAGAGATTGTCAGAGAGTGATAGAGAGTGATAGAGAGTGTCAGAGATTGTCAGAGAGTGATAGAGAGTGATAGAGAGTGTCTGAGATTGTCAGAGAGTGTGAGAGAGTGTCTGAAAGTGATAGAGAGTGTCTGAGAGTGATAGAGAATGTCTGAGAATGTCAGTGAGTGTCAGAGAGTGTCAGAGATTGATAGAGAGTGTCAGAGAGTGATAGAGAGTGATATAGAGTGTCATAGAGTGTCAGAGAGTGATAGAGAGCGATAGAGAGTGATAGATAGTGTCAGAGAGTGTCAGAGAATGTCAGGGAGTGATAGAGAGTGTCAGAGATTGTCAGAGTGTGATAGAGAGTGTCAGAGAGGGTCTGAGAGTGTCAGAGTGTGTCAGAGAGTGATAGAGAGTGTCTGAGAGTGTCTGAGAGTGTCAGAGTGTGTCAGAGAGTGATAGAGAGTGTCTGAGAGCGTCAGAGAGTGTCTGAGTGTGTCAGAGTGTGTCAGAGAGTGATAGAGAGCGTCTGAGGGTGTCAAAGTGTGTCAGAGAGTGATAGAGAGTGTCAGAGATTGGCAGAGAGTGATAGAGAGTGTCAGAGAGTGATAGAGTGTGATAGAGAGTGTCAGATAGTGTCAGAGATTGATAAAGAGTGATAGAGAGTGATAGATAGTGTCAGAGAGTGTCAGAGAGTGTCAGAGAGTGATAGAGAGTGTCAGAGATTGTCAGAGAGTGATAGAGAGTGATAGAGAGTGTCAGAGAGTGTCAGAGAGTGATAGAGGGTGATAGAGAGTGTCTGAGATTGTCAGAGAGTGTCAGAGAGTGATAGAGAGTGTCAGAGATTGTCAGAGAGTGATAGAGAGTGATAGAGAGTGTCAGAGATTGTCAGAGAGTGATAGAGAGTGATAGAGAGTGTCTGAGATTGTCAGAGAGTGTGAGAGAGTGTCTGAAAGTGATAGAGAGTGTCTGAGAGTGATAGAGAATGTCTGAGAATGTCAGAGAGTGTCAGAGAGTGTCAGAGATTGATAGAGAGTGTCAGAGAGTGATAGAGAGTGATAGAGAGTGTCATAGAGTGTCAGAGAGTGATAGAGAGCGATAGAGAGTGATAGATAGTGTCAGAGAGTGTCAGAGAATGTCAGGGAGTGATAGAGAGTGTCAGAGATTGTCAGAGTGTGATAGAGAGTGTCAGAGAGTGATAGAGAGTGATAGAGAGTGTCTGAGAGTGTCTGAGAGGGTCAGAGTGTGTCAGAGAGTGATAGAGAGTGTCTGAGAGCGTCAGAGAGTGTCTGAGTGTGTCAGAGTGTGTCAGAGAGTGATAGAGAGCGTCTGAGAGTGTCAAAGTGTGTCAGAGAGTGATAGAGAGTGTTAGAGTGTGGCAGAGATTGTCTGAGTGTGTAAGAGAGTTTCAGAGACTGTCTGAGTGTGTCAGAGAGTGTCAGAGAGTGATAGAGAGTGACAGAGAGTGATAGAGAGTGATCGAGAGTGTCTGAGAGTGTCAGAGAGTGTCAGAGTGTTTCAGAGGGTGTCAGAGAGTGACAGAGTGTGTCTGAGAGTGTCAGAGATTGCCAGAGTGTGTCAGAGAGTGACAGAGAGTGATAGAGAGTGATAGAGAGTGTCTGAGAGTGTCTGAGAGTGTCAGAGTGTGTCAGAGAGTGATAGAGTCTCAGAGTGTCAGAGAGTGTCTGAGAGTGTCAGAGAGTGTCAGAGAGAGTTATAGAGTGTCTGAGAGTGTCAGAGTGTGATAGAGAGTGTCTCAGAGGGTCTGAGAGTGTCAGAGAGTGTCAGAGAGTGATAGAGAGTGTCAGAGAGTGCTCGAGAGAGATCGCGAGTGTCTGAGAGTGTCTGAGAGTGGCAGAGAGTGTCAGAGAGTGTCAGAGAGTGATGGAGAGTGTCAGAGAGTGACAGAGAGTGATAGAGAGTGATAGATAGTGTCAGAGAGTGTCAGAGAGTGATAGAGAGTGTCAGAGATTGTCAGAGACTGTCAGAGAGTGATAGAGAGTGTCAGAGATTGTCAGAGAGTGATAGACATGGTCAGAGAGTGATAGAGAGTGTCTGAGAAGGTGTGAGAGTGTCAGAGAGTGTCAGAGAGTGTCAGAGAGTTTCAGTGAGTGTAGAGAGTGACAGAGAGTGTCTGAGGGTGTCTGAGAGTGTCAGAGATTGTCAGAGTGTGTCAGAGAGTGACAGAGAGTGTCAGAGAGTGTCAGAGAGTGATAGAGAGTGTCTGAGAGTGTCAAAGTGTGTCAGAGATTGTCAGAGAGTGTAAGAGAGTGTCAGAGAGTGATAGAGAGTGATAGAGAGTGATAGAGAGTGTCTGAGAGTGTCAGAGTGTGTCAGAGAGTGTCAGAGAGTGACCGAGTGTGTCTGAGAGTGTCTGAGATTGTCAGAGTCTGTCAGAGAGTGACAGAGACAGATAGAGAGTGACAGAGAGTGTCTGAGAGTGTCTCAGAGTGTCTGAGAGTGTCAGAGTGTGTCAGAGAGTGATAGAGAGTGTCTGAGAGTGTCAGAGAGTGTCAGAGAGTGTCTGAGAGAGTCAGAGTGTGTCAGAGAGTGAGAGAGAGCGTCTGAGCGTGTCAGAGAGTGATAGAGAGTGTCTGAGAGGGTCTGAGAGTGGCAGAGAGTGTCAGAGACTGTCAGAGGGTGATAGAGAGTGAAAGAGAGATTCAGAGAGTGTCATAGAGTGCCAGAGAATGTGAGAGAGAGAGTCCGTGAGTGATAGAGAGTTTCAAAGAGTGTCTGAGAGTGTCAGAGAGTGATAGAGAGTGTCTGAGAGTGTCAGAGAGTGTCAGAGAGTGTCAGATAGTGATAGAGAGAGTCTGAGAGTGTCAGAGAGTGATAGTGAGTGTCAGAGAGTGTCTGAGTATGATAGAGAGTGATAGAGAGTGTCAGAGACTGTCAGAGAGAGTCAGAGAGTTTCTGAGAGTTTCTGAGAGAGATAGAGCGTGATAGAGAGTGTCTGAGAGTGTCAGAGAGTGTCAGAGAGTGCAAGAGAGTGATAGAGAGTGTCAGAGAGTGATAGAGAGTGATAGAGAGTGATAGAGAGTGTCAGAGATTGATAGAGAGTGATAGAGAGTGTCAGAGAGTGATAGAGAGTGTCAGAGAGTGTCAGAGAGTGTCTGACAGTGATAGAGAGTGTCTGAGAGTAATAGAGAATGTCTGAGAATGTCAGAGAGTGTCAGAGAGTGTCAGAGAGTGATAGAGAGTGTCAGAGAGTGATAGAGAGTGACAGAGAGTGATAGAGAGTGTCAGATAGTGTCAGAGATTGATAAAGAGTGATAGAGAGTGATAGATAGTGTCAGAGAGTGTCAGAGAGTGTCAGAGAGTGATAGAGAGTGTCAGAGATTGTCAGAGAGTGATAGAGAGTGTCAGAGAGTGATAGAGAGTGATATAGAGTGTCAGATAGTGTCAGAGATTGATAAAGAGTGATAGAGAGTGATAGATAGTGTCAGAGAGTGTCAGAGAGTGTCAGAGAGTGATAGAGAGTGTCAGAGATTGTCAGAGAGTGATAGAGAGTGATAGAGAGTGTCAGAGAGTGTCAGAGAGTGTTAGAGCGTGTCAGAGATTGTCAGAGAGTGATAGAGAGTGATAGAGAGTGTCTGAGATTGTCAGAGAGTGTGAGAGAGTGTCTGAAAGTGATAGAGAGTGTCTGAGAGTGATAGAGAATGTCTGAGAATGTCAGAGAGTGTCAGAGAGTGTCAGAGATTGATAGAGAGTGTCAGAGAGTGATAGAGAGTGATAGAGAGTGTCATAGAGTGTCAGAGAGTGATAGAGAGCGATAGAGAGTGATAGATAGTGTCAGAGAGTTTCAGAGAATGTCAGGGAGTGATAGAGAGTGTCAGAGATTGTCAGAGTGTGATAGAGAGTGTCAGAGAGTGATAGAGAGTGATAGAGAGTGTCTGAGAGTGTCTGAGAGGGTCAGAGTGTGTCAGAGAGTGATAGAGAGTGTCTGAGAGCGTCAGAGAGTGGCTGAGAGTGTCAGAGTGTGTCAGAGAGTGATAGAGAGCGTCTGAGAGTGTCAAAGTGTGTCAGAGAGTGTCAGAGAGTGATAGAGAGTGTTAGAGTGTGTCAGAGATTGTCTGAGAGTGTAAGAGAGTTTCAGAGACTGTCTGAGTGTGTCAGAGAGTGTCAGAGAGTGATAGAGAGTGACAGAGAGTGATAGAGAGTGATAGAGAGTGTCTGAGAGTGTCAGAGAGTGTCAGAGTGTTTCAGAGGGTGTCAGAGAGTGACAGAGTGTGTCTGAGAGTGTCAGAGATTGCCAGAGTGTGTCAGAGAGTGACAGAGAGTGATAGAGAGTGATAGAGAGTGTCTGAGAGTGTCTGAGAGTGTCAGAGTGTGTCAGAGAGTGATAGAGTCTCAGACTGTCAGAGAGTGTCTGAGAGTGTCAGAGAGTGTCAGAGAGAGTTAGAGAGTGTCTGAGAGTGTCAGAGTGTGACAGAGAGTGTCTCAGAGGGTCTGAGAGTGTCAGAGAGTGTCAGAGAGTGATAGAGAGTGTCAGAGAGTGCTCGAGAGAGATCGAGAGTGTCTGAGAGTGTCTGAGAGTGGCAGAGAGTGTCAGAGAGTGTCAGAGAGTGATGGAGCGGATAGAGAGTGAAAGAGAGTGAGAGAGAGTGTCATAGAGTGTTAGAGAGTGTCAGAGAGTGTCAGAGAGTGACAGAGAGTGATAGAGAGTGATAGATAGTGTCAGAGAGTGTCAGAGACTGTCAGAGACTGTCAGAGAGTGATAGAGAGTGTCAGAGAGTGATAGAGAGTGATAGAGAGTGTCTGAGATTGTCAGAGAGTGTGAGAGATTGTCTGAGAGTGATAGAGAGTGTCTGAGAGTGATAGAGAATGTCTGAGAATGTCAGAGAGTGTCAGAGTTTGTCAGAGAGTGATAGAGAGTGTCAGAGAGTGATAGATAGTGATAGAGATTGTCAGAGAGTGTCAGAGAGTGTCAGAGAGTGATAGATAGTGATAGAGATTGTCAGAGAGTGTCAGAGAGTGTCAGAGAGTGATAGAGAGTGTCAGAGATTGTCAGAGAGTGACAGAGAGTGATAGAGAGTGATAGATAGCGTCAGAGAGTGATAGAGAGTGTCAGAGAGTGATAGAGAGTGTCAGAGATTGTCAGAGAGTGATAGAGAGTGATAGAGAGTGTCTGAGATTGTCAGAGAGTGTGAGAGAGTGTCTGAGAGTGATAGAGAGTGTCTGAGAGTCATAGAGAATGTCTGAGAATGTCAGAGAGTGTCAGAGTTTGTCAGAGAGTGTGAGAGAGTGTCTGAGAGTGATAGAGAGTGTCTGAGAGTGATAGAGAATGTCTGAGAATGTCAGAGAGTGTCAGAGTTTGTCAGAGAGTGATAGAGAGTGTCAGAGAGTGATAGATAGTGATAGAGATTGTCAGAGAGTGTCAGAGAGTGTCAGAGAGTGATAGAGAATGTCAGAGAGTGATAGAGAGTGTCTGAGATTGTCAGAGAGCGATAGAGAGTGTCAGAGAGTGATAGAGAGTGTCTGAGAGGGTCAGAGAGTGACAGAGAGTGTCAGAGAGTTTCACTGAGTGTAGAGAGTGACAGAGAGTGTCTGAGAGTGTCTGAGAGAGTCAGAGAATGTCAGAGTGTGTCAGAGAGTGACAGAGAGTGATAGAGAGAGATAGAGAGTGTCTGAGAGTGTCAGAGAGTGTCAGAGTGTGTCAGAGATTGTCAGAGAGTGATAGAGAGCGATAGAGAGTGTCCGAGAGGGTCTGAGAGTGTCAGAGAGTGTCAGAGAGTGATAGAGAGAGATAGAGAGTGTCAGAGAGTGTCAGAGAATGTCAGAGAGTGATAGAGATTGTCAGAGAGAGACAGAGAGTGATAGAGAGTGATAGATAGTGTCAGAGAGTGTCAGAGACTGTCAGAGAGTGATAGAGAGTGTCATAGATTGTCAGAGAGTGATAGAGAGTGATAGAGAGTGTCTGAGATTGTCAGAGAGTGTGAGAGAGTGTCTGAGAGTGACAGAGTGTGTCTGAGAGTGTCTGAGATTGTCAGAGTCTGTCAGAGAGTGACAGAGACAGATAGAGAGTGACAGAGAGTGACAGAGAGTGTCTGAGAGTATCTGAGAGTGTCAGAGTGTGTCAGAGAGTGATAGAGAGTGTCTGAGAGTGTCAGAGAGTGTCAGAGATGTCAGAGAGTGTCTGAGAGTGTCAGAGTGTGTCAGAGAGTGAGAGAGAGCGTCTGAGCGTGTCAGAGAGCGATAGAGAGTGTCTGAGAGGGTCTGAGAGTGGCAGAGAGTGTCAGAGATTGTCAGAGGGTGACAGAGACAGATAGAGAGTGACAGAGAGTGTCTGAGAGTGTCTGAGAGTGTCAGAGTGTGTCAGAGAGTGATAGAGAGTGTCTGAGAGTGTCAGAGAGTGTCAGAGAGTGTCTGAGAGTGTCAGAGTGTGTCAGAGAGTGAGAGAGAGCGTCTGAGCGTGTCAGAGAGTGATAGAGAGTGTCTGAGAGGGTCTGAGAGTGGCAGAGAGTGTCAGAGACTGTCAGAGGGTGATAGAGAGTGATAGAGAGTGAAAGAGAGATTCAGAGAGTGTCAGAGAGTGCCAGAGAGTGTGAGAGAGAGAGTCCGTGAGTGATAGAGAGTTTCAAAGAGTGTCTGAGAGTGTCAGAGAGTGATAGAGAGTGTCTGAGAGTGTCAGAAAGTGTCAGAGAGTGTCAGAGAGTGTCTGAGTATGATAGAGAGTGATAGAGAGTGTCAGAGACTGTCAGAGAGAGTCAGAGAGTTTCTGAGAGTTTCTGAGACAGATAGAGCATGATAGAGAGTGTCTGAGAGTGTCAGAGAGTGTCAGAGAGTGCAAGAGAGTGATAGAGAGTGTCAGAGAGTGATAGTGATAGAGAGTGATAGAGAGTGTCAGAGATTGATAGAGAGTGATAGAGAGTGTCAGAGAGTGATAGAGAGTGTCTGAGAGTGTCAGAGAGTGTCTGACAGTGATAGAGAGTGTCTGAGAGTGATAGAGAATGTCTGAGAATGTCAGAGAGTGTCAGAGAGTGTCAGAGAGTGTCAGAGAGTGATAGAGAGTGTCAGAGATTGTCAGAGAGTGATAGAGAGTGTCAGAGAGTGATAGAGAGTGTCAGATAGTGTCAGAGATTGATAAAGAGTGATAGAGAGTGATAGATAGTGTCAGAGAGTGTCAGAGAGTGTCAGAGAGTGATAGAGAGTATCAGAGATTGTCAGAGAGTGATAGAGAGTGATCGAGAGTGTCAGAGAGTGTCAGAGAGTGTTAGAGCGTGTCAGAGATTGTCAGAGAGTGATAGAGAGTGATAGAGAGTGTCTGAGATTGTCAGAGAGTGTGAGAGAGTGTCTGAAAGTGATAGAGAGTGTCTGAGAGTGATAGAGAATGTCTGAGAATGTCAGAGAGTGTCAGAGAGTGTCAGAGATTGATAGAGAGTGTCAGAGAGTGATAGAGAGTGATAGAGAGTGTCATTGAGTGTCAGAGAGTGATAGAGAGCGATAGAGAGTGATAGATAGTGTCAGAGAGTGTCAGAGAATGTCAGGGAGTGATAGAGAGTGTCAGAGATTGTCAGAGTGTGATAGAGAGTGTCAGAGAGTGATAGAGAGTGAGAGAGAGTGTCTGAGAGTGTCTGAGAGGGTCAGAGTGTGTCAGAGAGTGATAGAGAGTGTCTGGGAGCGTCAGAGAGTGTCTGAGTGTGTCAGAGTGTGTCAGAGAGTGATAGAGAGCGTCTGAGAGTGTCAAAGTGTGTCAGAGAGTGTCAGAGAGTGATAGAGAGTGTTAGAGTGTGTCAGAGATTGTCTGAGAGTGTAAGAGCGTTTCAGAGACTGTCTGAGTGTGTCAGAGAGTGTCAGAGAGTGTTAGAGAGTGACAGAGAGTGATAGAGAGTGATAGAGAGTGTCTGAGAGTGTCTGAGAGTGTCAGAGAGTGTCAGAGTGTGTCAGAGATTGTCAGAGAGTGATAGAGAGTGATAGAGAGTGTCCGAGAGGGTCTGAGAGTGTCAGAGAGTGTCAGAGAGTGATAGAGAGAGATAGAGAGTGTCAGAGAGTGTCAGAGAATGTCAGAGAGTGATAGAGAGTGTCAGAGATTGTCAGAGAGTGACAGAGAGTGATAGAGAGTGATAGAGAGTGATAGAGAGTGTCAGAGAGTGTCAGAGAATGTCAGAGAGTGATAGAGAGTGTCAGAGATTGTCAGAGAGAGACAGAGAGTGATAGAGAGTGATAGATAGTGTCAGAGAGTGTCAGAGACTGTCAGAGAGTGATAGAGAGTGTCAGAGATTGTCAGAGAGTGATAGAGAGTGATAGAGAGTGTCTGAGATTGTCAGAGAGTGTGAGAGAGTCTCTGAGAGTGACAGAGTGTGTCTGAGAGTGTCTGAGATTGTCAGAGTCTGTCAGAGAGTGACAGAGACAGATAGAGAGTGACGGAGAGTGTCTGAGAGTGTCTGAGAGTGTCAGAGTGTGTCAGAGAGTGATAGAGAGTGATAGAGAGTGTCTGAGAGTGTCAGAGAGTGTCAGAGAGTGTCAGAGAGTGTCTGAGAGTGTCAGAGTGTGTCAGAGAGTGAGAGAGAGCGTCTGAGCGTGTCAGAGAGTGATAGAGAGTGTCTGAGAGGGTCTGAGAGTGGCAGAGATTGTCAGAGACTGTCAGAGGGTGACAGAGACAGATAGAGAGTGACAGAGAGTGTCTGAGAGTGTCTGAGAGTGTCAGAGTGTGTCAGAGTGTGTCAGAGAGTGATAGAGAGTGTCTGAGAGTGTCTGAGAGTGTCAGAGAGTGTTAGAGAGTGTCTGAGAGTGTCAGAGTGTGTCAGAGAGTGAGAGAGAGCGTCTGAGCGTGTCAGAGAGTGATTGAGAGTGTCTGAGAGGGTCTGAGAGTGGCAGAGAGTGTCAGAGACTGTCAGAGGGTGATAGAGAGTGATAGAGAGTGAAAGAGAGATTCAGAGAGTGTCAGAGAGTGCCAGAGAGTGTGAGAGAGAGAGTCCGTGAGTGATAGAGAGTTTCAAAGAGTGTCTGAGAGTGTCAGAGAGTGATAGAGAGTGTCTGAGAGTGTCAGAGAGTGTCAGAGAGTGTCTGAGTATGATAGAGAGAGATAGAGAGTGTCAGAGACTGTCAGAGTGAGTCAGAGAGTTTCTGAGAGTTTCTGAGACAGATAGAGCGTGATAGAGAGTGTCAGAGAGTGTCAGAGAGTGTCAGAGAGTGCAAGAGAGTGATAGAGAGTGTCAGAGAGTGATAGAGAGTGATAGAGAGTGATAGAGAGTGATAGAGAGTGTCAGAGATTGATAGAGAGTGATAAAGAGTGTCAGAGAGTGATAGAGAGTGTCTGAGAGTGTCAGAGAGTGTCTGACAGTGATAGATAGTGTCGGAGAGTGATAGAGAATGTCTGAGAATGTCAGATAGTGTCAGAGAGTGTCAGAGAGTGATAGAGAGTGTCAGAGAGTGATAGAGAGTGATAGAGAGTGATAGAGAGTGATAGAGAGTGTCAGATAGTGTCAGAGATTGATAAAGAGTGATAGAGAGTGATAGATAGTGTCAGAGAGTGTCAGAGAGTGATAGAGAGTGTCAGAGATTGTCAGAGAGTGATAGAGAGTGTCAGAGAGTGATAGAGAGTGTCAGATAGTGTCAGAGATTGATAAAGAGTGATAGATAGTGTCAGAGAGTGTCAGAGAGTGTCAGAGAGTGATAGAGAGTATCAGAGTTGTCAGAGAGTGTCAGAGAGTGATCGAGAGTGTCAGAGAGTGTCAGAGAGTGTTAGAGCGTGTCAGAGATTGTCAGAGAGTGATAGAGAGTGATAGAGAGTGTCTGAGATTGTCAGAGAGTGTGAGAGAGTGTCTGAAAGTGATAGAGAGTGTCTGAGAGTGATAGAGAATGTCTGAGAATGTCAGAGAGTGTCAGAGAGTGTCAGAGAGTGATAGAGAGTGTCATAGAGTGTCAGAGAGTGATAGAGAGCGATAGAGAGTGATAGAGAGTGATAGATAGTGTCAGAGAGTGTCAGAGAATGTCAGGGAGTGATATAGAGTGTCAGAGATTGTCAGAGTGTGATAGAGAGTGTCAGAGAGTGATAGAGAGTGATAGAGAGTGTCTGAGAGTGTCTGAGAGGGTCAGAGTGTGTCAGAGAGTGATAGAGAGTGTCTGAGAGCGTCAGAGAGTGTCTGAGTGTGTCAGAGTGTGTCAGAGAGTGATAGAGAGCGTCTGAGAGTGTCAAAGTGTGTCAGAGAGTGTCATAGAGTGATAGAGAGTGTTAGAGTGTGTCAGAGATTGTCTGAGAGTGTAAGAGAGTTTCAGAGACTGTCTGAGAGTGTCAGAGAGTGTCAGAGAGTGATAGAGAGTGACAGAGAGTGATAGAGAGTGATAGAGAGTGTCTGAGAGTGTCAGAGAGTGTCAGAGTGTTTCAGAGGGTGTCAGAGAGTGACAGAGTGTGTCTGAGAGTGTCAGAGATTGCCAGAGTGTGTCAGAGAGTGACAGAGAGTGATAGAGAGTGATAGAGAGTGTCTGAGAGTGTCAGAGTGTGTCAGAGAGTGATAGAGTCTCAGAGTGTCAGAGAGTGTCTGAGAGTGTCAGAGAGTGTCAGAGAGAGTTAGAGAGTGTCTGAGAGTGTCAGAGTGTGATAGAGAGTGTCTCAGAGGATCTGAGAGTGTCAGAGAGTGTCAGAGAGTGATAGAGAGTGTCAGAGAGTGCTCGAGAGAGATCGAGAGTTTCTGAGAGTGTCTGAGAGTGGCAGAGAGTGTCAGAGAGTGTCAGAGAGTGATGGAGAGGATAGAGAGTGAAAGAGAGTGAGAGAGAGTGTCATAGAGTGTTAGAGAGTGTCAGAGAGTGTCAGAGAGTGACAGAGAGTGATAGAGAGTGATAGATAGAGTTAGAGAGTGTCAGAGACTGTCAGAGAGTGATAGAGAGTGTCAGAGATTGTCAGAGAGTGATAGAGAGTGATAGAGAGTGTCTGAGATTGTCAGAGAGTGTGAGAGAGTGTCTGAGAGTGATAGAGAGTGTCTGAGAGTGATAGAGAATGTCTGAGAATGTCAGAGAGTGTCAGAGTTTGTCAGAGAGTGATAGAGAGTGTCATAGAGTGATAGATAGTGATAGAGAGTGTCAGAGAGTGTCAGAGAGTGTCAGAGAGTGATAGAGAGTGATAGAGAGTGTCAGAGAGTGTCAGAGAATGTCAGAGAGTGATAGAGAGTGTCAGAGATTGTCAGAGAGTGACAGAGAGTGATAGAGAGTGATAGATAGTGTCAGAGAGTGTCAGAGACAGTCAGAGAGTGATAGAGAGTGTCAGAGATTGTCAGAGAGTGATAGAGAGTGATAGAGAGTGTCTGAGACTGTCAGAGAGTGTGAGAGAGTGTCTGAGAGTGATAGAGCGTGTCTGAGAGTGATAGAGAATGTCTGAGAATGTCAGAGAGTGTCAGAGTTTGTCAGAGAGTGTGAGAGAGTGTCTGAGAGTGATAGAGAGTGTCTGAGAGTGATAGAGAATGTCTGAGAAAGTCAGAGAGTGTCAGAGTTTGTCAGAGAGTGATAGAGAGTGTCAGAGAGTGATAGATAGTGATAGAGATTGTCAGAGAGTGTCAGAGAGTGTCAGAGAGTGATAGAGAGAGATAGAGAGTGTCAGAGAGTGTCAGAGAATGTCAGAGAGTGATAGAGAGTGTCTGAGATTGTCAGAGAGCGATAGAGAGTGTCAGAGAGTGATAGAGAGTGTCTGAGAGGGTCAGAGAGTGACAGAGAGTGTCAGAGAGTTTCACTGAGTGTTGAGAGTGACAGAGAGTGTCTGAGAGTGTCTGAGAGAGTCAGAGAATGTCAGAGTGTGTCAGAGAGTGACAGAGAGTGATAGAGAGTGATAGAGAGTGTCTGAGACTGTCAGAGAGTGTCAGAGTGTGTCAGAGATTGTCAGAGAGTGATAGAGAGTGATAGAGAGTGTCCAAGAGGGTCTGAGAGTGTCAGAGAGTGTCAGAGAGTGATAGAGAGAGATAGAGAGTGTCTGAGAGTGTCAGAGTGTGTCAGAGTGTGTCAGAGAGAGTCGGAGAGTGATAGAGAGAGATAGAGAGTGACTGAGAGTGTCAGAGAGTGTCAGAGAGTGATAGAGAGTGTCAGAGTGTGTCAGAGAGTGACAGAGAGTGATAGAGAGTGATAGAGACTGTCTGAGAGTGTCAGAGAGTGTCAGAGTGTGTCAGACGGTGTCAGATAGTGACAGAGTGTGTCTGAGAGTGTCAGAGATTGTCAGAGTGTGTCAGAGAGTGATAGAGAGTGTCTGAGAGCGTCAGAGAGTGTCTGAGAGTGTCAGAGTGTGTCAGAGAGTGATAGAGATTGTCTGAGAGTGTAAGAGAGTTTCAGAGACTGTCTGAGTGTGTCAGAGAGTGTCAGAGATTGATAGAGAGTGTCTGAGATTGTCAGAGTGTGTCAGGGCGTGACAGAGAGTGATAGAGAGTGATGGAGAGTGTCTGAGAGTGTCAGAAAGTGTCAGAGTGTGTCTGAGAGTGTCAGAGATTGTCAGAGTGTGTCAGGGAGTGACAGAGAGTGATAGAGAGTGATAGAGAGTGTCTGAGAGTGTCTGAGAGTGTCAGAGTGTGTCAGAGAGTGATCGAGAGTGTCTGAGGGTGTCAGAGAGTGTCTGAGAGTGTCAGAGAGAGTTAGAGAGTGTCTGAGAGTGTCAGAGTGTGTCAGAGAGTGTCCGAGAGTGATAGAGAGTGATAGAGAGTGATAGAGAGTGATAGAGATTGTCAGAGAGTGTCAGAGAGTGTCAGAGAGTGTCAGAGAGTGATAGAGAGTGATAGAGAGTGTCAGAGAGTGTCAGAGAATGTCAGAGAGTGATAGAGAGTGTCAGAGATTGTCAGAGATTGTCAGAGAGCGATAGAGAGTGTCACAGAGTGATAGAGAGTGTCTGAAAGGGTCAGAGAGTGTCTGAGAGTGTCAGAGAGTGTCAGAGAGTGATAGAGAGAGATAGAGAGTGTCTGAGAGTGCCAGAGTGTGTCAGAGTGTGTCAGAGAGAGTCGGAGAGTGATAGAGAGAGATAGAGAGTGTCTGAGAGTGTCTGAGAGTGGCAGAGAGTGTCAGAGAGTTTCAGAGAGTTTCAGAGAGTGATGGAGAGGATAGAGAGTGAAATAGAGTGATAGAGAGTTTCATAGAGTGTCAGAGAGTGCCAGAGAGTGTCAGAGAGTGATAGAGAGTGATAGGGAGTGATAGAGAGTGATAGATAGTGTCAGAGACTGTCAGAGAGTGATGGAGAGTGTCAGAGACTGTCAGAGAGTGATAGAGAGTGTCAGAGATTGTCAGAGAGTGATAGAGAGTGTCAGAGAGTGATAGAGAGTGTCTGAGAGGGTCTGAGAGTGTCAGAGAGTGTCTGAGAGTGTCAGAGAGTGATAGAGAGAGATAGAGAGTGATAGAGAGTGTCAGAGAGTGTCAGAGTGTGTCAGAGAGAGGCGGAGAGTGATAGAGAGAGATAGAGAGTGTCTGAGAGTGTCAGAGAGTGATAGAGAGTGTCACAGTGTGTCAGAGAGAGACAGAGAGTGATAGAGAGTGATAGAGACTGTCTGAGAGTGTCAGAGAGTGTCAGAGTGTGTCAGACGGTGTCAGAGTGTGACAGAGTGTGTCTGAGAGTGTCAGAGATTGTCAGAGTGTGTTAGAGATTGACAGAGAGTGATAGAGAGTGATAGAGAGTGTCTGCGAGTGTCTGAGAGGGTCAGAGTGTGTCAGAGAGTGATAGAGAGTGTCTGACAGCGTCAGAGAGTGTCTGAGTGTCTCAGAGTGTGTCAGAGAGTGACAGAGAGCGTCTGAGAGTGTCAAAGTGTGTCAGAGAGTGTCAGAGAGTGATAGAGAGTGATAGAGAGTGTCTGAGATTGTCAGAGAGTGTGAGAGAGTGTCTGAAAGTGATAGAGAGTGTCTGAGAGTGATAGAGAATGTCTGAGAATGTCAGAGAGTGTCAGAGCTTGATAGAGAGTGTCAGAGAGTGATAGAGAGTGATAGAGAGTGTCATAGAGTGTCAGAGAGTGATAGAGAGCGATAGAGAGTGATAGATAGTGTCAGAGAGTGTCAGAGAATGTCAGGGAGTGATAGAGAGTGTCAGAGATTGTCAGAGTGTGATAGAGAGTGTCAGAGAGTGATAGAGAGTGATAGAGTGTGTCTGAGAGTGTCTGAGAGGGTCAGAGTGTGTCAGAGAGTGATAGAGAGTGTCTGAGAGCGTCAGCGAGTGTCTGAGTGTGTCAGAGTGTGTCAGAGAGTGATAGAGAGCGTCTGAGAGTGTCAAAGTGTGTCAGAGAGTGATAGAGAGTGATAGAGAGTGTTAGAGTCTGTCAGAGATTGTCTGAGAGTGTAAGAGAGTTTCAGAGACTGTCTGAGTGTGTCAGAGAGTGTCAGAGAGTGATAGAGAGTGACAGAGAGTGATAGAGAGTGCTAGAGAGTGTCTGAGAGTGTCAGAGAGTGTCAGAGTGTTTCAGAGGTTGTCAGAGAGTGACAGAGTGTGTCTGAGAGTGTCAGAGATTGTCAGAGATTGTCAGAGAGTGACAGAGAGTGATAGAGAGTGATAGAGAGTGTCTGAGAGTGTCTGAGAGTGTCAGAGTGTGATAGAGAGTGTCTGAGAGGGTCTGAGAGTGTCAGAGAGTGAGAGAGAGTGTCAGAGAGTGCTCGAGAGAGATCGAGAGTGTCTGAGAGTGTCAGAGAGTGTCAGAGAGTGTCAGAGAGTGTCAGAGAGTGATGGAGAGGATAGAGAGTGAAAGAGAGTGAAAGAGAGTGTCAGAGAGTGCCAGAGAGGGTCAGAGAGTGATAGAGAGTGATAGAGAGTGATAGAGAGTGATAGAGAGTGATAGATAGTGCAGTGAGTGTCAGAGACTGTCAGAGAGTGATAGAGAGTGTCAGAGATTGTCAGAGATTGATAGAGAGTGTCAGAGATTGTCAGAGAGTGATAGAGAGTGATAGAGACTGTCTGAGATTGTCAGAGAGTGTGAGAGAGTGTCTGAGAGAGATAGAGAGTGTCTGAGAGTGATAGAGAATGTCTGAGAAAGTCAGAGAGTGTCAGAGAGTGTCAGAGAGTGATAGAGAGTGTCAGAGAGTGATAGAGAGTGTCTGAGAGGGTCAGAGAGTGTCTGAGAGTGTCTGAGAGTGTCAGAGAGTGTCTGAGAGTGTCAGTGAGTGTAGAGAGTGACAGAGAGTGTCTGAGAGTGTCAGAGAATGTTAGAGTGTGTCAGAGAAAAACAGAGAGTGTCTGAGAGTGATAGAGAGTGTCTGAGAGTGATAGAGAGTGTCTGAGAGTGTCAGAGAGTGTCAGAGTGTGTCAGAAGGTGTCAGAGAGTGACAGAGTGTGTCTGAGAGTGTCAGAGATTGTCAGAGTGTGTCAGAGAGTGACAGAGAGTGATAGAGAGTGATAGAGAGTGTCAGAGAGTGTCAGAGTGTGTCAGAGAGTGATAGAGAGCGTCTGAGAGTGTCAGAGATAGATAGAGAGTGATAGAGAGTGCCTGAGAGGTTCTGAGAGTGTCAGAGAGTGTCAGAGAGTGATAGAGAGTGTCAGAGTGTCTAGAGAGAGATCGAGTGTGTCTGAGAGTGTCTGAGAGTGGCAGAGAGTGTCAGAGAGTTTCAGAGAGTTTCAGAGAGTGATGGAGAGGATAGAGAGTGAAATAGAGTGATAGAGAGTTTCATAGAGTGTCAGAGAGTGCCAGAGAGTGTCAGAGAGTGATAGAGAGTGATAGGGAGTGATAGAGAGTGATAGATAGTGTCAGAGACTGTCAGAGAGTGATGGAGAGTGTCAGAGACTGTCAGAGAGTGATAGAGAGTGTCAGAGATTGTCAGAGAGTGATAGAGAGTGTCAGAGAGTGATAGAGAGTGTCTGAGAGGGTCTGAGAGTGTCTGAGAGTGTCTGAGAGTGTCTGAGAGTGTCAGAGAGTGATAGAGAGAGATAGAGAGTGATAGAGAGTGTCAGAGAGTGTCAGAGTGTGTCAGAGAGAGGCGGAGAGAGATGGAGAGTGTCTGAGAGTGTCAGAGAGTGATAGAGAGTGTCACAGTGTGTCAGAGAGAGACAGAGAGTGATAAAGACTGTCTGAGAGCGTCAGAGAGTGTCAGAGTGTGTCAGACGGTGTCAGAGGGTGACAGAGTGTGTCTGAGAGTGTCAGAGATTGTCAGAGTGTGTCAGAGATTGACAGAGAGTGATAGAGAGTGATAGAGAGTGTCTGCGAGTGTCTGAGAGGGTCAGAGTGTGTCAGAGAGTGATAGAGAGTGTCTGACAGCGTCAGAGAGTGTCTGAGTGTGTCAGAGTGTGTCAGAGAGTGATAGAGAGCGTCTGAGAGTGTCAAAGTGTGTCAGAGAGTGTCAGAGAGTGATAGAGAGTGATAGAGAGTGTCTGAGATTGTCAGAGAGTGTGAGAGAGTGTCTGAAAGTGATAGAGAGTGTCTGAGAGTGATAGAGAATGTCTGAGAATGTCAGAGAGTGTCAGAGCTTGATAGAGAGTGTCAGAGAGTGATAGAGAGCGATAGAGAGTGTCATAGAGTGTCAGAGAGTGATAGAGAGCGATAGAGAGTGATAGATAGTGTCAGAGAGTGTCAGAGAATGTCAGGGAGTGATAGAGAGTGTCAGAGATTGTCAGAGTGTGATAGAGAGTGTCAGAGAGTGTCTGAGAGGGTCAGAGTGTGTCAGAGAGTGATGGAGAGTGTCTGAGAGCGGCAGAGAGTGTCTGAGTGTGTCAGAGTGTGTCAGAGAGTGATAGAGAGCGTCTGAGAGTGTCAAAGTGTGTCAGAGAGTGTCAGAGAGTGATAGAGAGTGTTAGAGTGTGTCAGAGATTGTCTGAGAGTGTAAGAGAGTTTCAGAGACTGTCTGAGTGTGTCAGAGAGTGTCAGAGAGTGATAGAGAGTGACAGAGAGTGATAGAGAGTGCTAGAGAGTGTCTGAGAGTGTCAGAGAGTGTCAGAGTGTTTCAGAGGGTGTCAGAGAGTGACAGAGTGTGTCTGAGAGTGTCAGAGATTGTCAGAGTGTGTCAGAGAGTGACAGAGAGTGACAGAGAGTGATAGAGAGTGATAGAGAGTGTCTGAGAGTGTCTGAGAGTGTCAGAGTGTGTCAGAGAGTGATAGTGTCTCAGAGTGTCTGAGAGTGTCTGAGAGTGTAAGAGAGTGTCAGAGAGTGTTAGAGAGTGTCTGAGAGTGTCAGAGTGTGATAAAGAGTGTCTGAGAGTGTCTGAGAGTGTCAGAGAGTGTCAGAGAGTGATGGACAGGATAGAGAGTGAAAGAGAGTGAGAGAGAGTGTCAGAGAGTGCCAGAGAGTGCCAGAGAGTGATAGAGAGTGATAGAGAGTGATAGAGAGTGATAGATAGTGTCAGAGACTGTCAGAGAGTGATAGAGAGTGTCAGAGATTGTCAGAGAGTGATAGAGAGTGTCAGAGATTGTCAGAGAGTGATAGAGAGTGATAGAGACTGTCTGAGATTGTCAGAGAGTGTGAGAGAGTGTCTGAGAGTGATAGAGAGTGTCTGAGAGTGATAGAGAATGTCTGAGAAAGTCAGAGAGTGTCAGAGAGTGTCAGAGAGTGATAGAGAATGTCTGAGAAAGTCAGAGAGTGTCAGAGAGTGTCAGAGAGTGCTCGAGAGAGATCGAGAGTGTCAGAGAGTGTCTGAGAGTGTCAGAGAGTGTCAGAGAGTGTCAGAGAGTGATGGAGAGGATAGAGAGTTAAAGAGAGTGAGAGAGAGTGTCAGAGAGTGCCAGAGAGTGTCAGAGAGTGATAGGGAGTGATAGAGAGTGATAGAGAGTGATAGATAATGCAGTGAGTGTCAGAGACTGTCAGAGAGTGATAGAGAGTGTCAGAGATTGTCAGAGAGTGATAGGAAGTGTCAGAGATTGTCAGAGAGTGATAGAGAGTGATAGAGACTGTCTGAGATTGTCAGAGAGTGTGAGAGAGTGTCTGAGAGTGATAGAGAGTGTCTGAGAGTGATAGAGAATGTCTGAGAAAGTCAGAGAGTGTCAGAGAGTGTCAGAGAGTGATAGAGAGTGTCAGAGAGTGATAGAGAGTGTCTGAGAGGGTCAGAGAGTGTCAGAGAGTGTCTGAGAGTGTCAGAGAGTGTCTGAGAGTGTCAGTGAGTTCAGAGAGTGACAGAGAGTGTCTGAGAGTGTCAGAGAATGTTAGAGTGTGTCAGAGAGAAACAGAGAGTGTCTGAGAGTGATAGAGAGTGTCTGAGAGTGATAGAGAGTGTCTGAGAGTGTCAGAGAGTGTCTGAGAGTGTCAGAGTGTGTCAGAGAGTGATAGAGAGCGTCTGAGAGTGTCAAAGTGTGTCAGAGAGTGTCAGAGAGTGATAGAGAGTGATAGAGAGTTTCTGAGATTGTCAGAGAGTGTGAGAGAGTGTCTGAAGTGATAGAGAGTGTCTGAGAGTGATAAAGAATGTCTGAGAATGTCAGAGAGTGTCAGAGCTTGATAGAGTGTCAGAGAGTGATAGAGAGTGATAGAGAGTGTCATAGAGTGTCAGAGAGTGATAGAGAGCGATAGAGAGTGATAGATAGTGTCAGAGAGTGTCAGAGAATGTCAGGGAGTGATAGAGAGTGTCAGAGATTGTCAGAGTGTGATAGAGAGTGTCAGAGAGTGTCTGAGAGGGTCAGAGTGTGTCAGAGAGCGATGGAGAGTGTCTGAGAGCGTCAGAGAGTGTCTGAGTGTGTCAGAGTGTATCAGAGAGTGATAGAGAGCGTCTGAGAGTGTCAAAGTGTGTCAGAGAGTGTCAGAGAGTGATAGAGAGTTTTAGAGTGTGTCAGAGATTGTCTGAGAGTGTAAGAGAGTTTCAGAGACTGTCTGAGTGTGACAGAGAGTGTCAGAGAGTGATAGAGAGTGACAGAGAGTGATAGAGTGTGCTAGAGAGTGTCTGAGAGTGTCAGAGAGTGTCAGAGTGTTTCAGAGGGTGTCAGAGAGTGACAGAGTGTGTCTGAGAGTGTCGGAGATTGTCAGAGTGTGTCAGAGAGTGACAGAGAGTGATAGAGAGTGATAGAGAGTGTCTGAGAGTGTCTGAGAGTGTCACAGTGTGTCAGAGAGTGATAGTGTCTGAGAGTGTCAGAGAGTGTCAGAGAGTGTCAGAGAGTGTTAGAGAGTGTCTGAGAGTGGCAGAGTGTGATAGAGAGTGTCTGAGAGTGTCTGAGAGTGTCTGAGAGTGTCAGAGTGTGTCAGAGAGTGATGGAGAGGATAGAGAGTGAAAGAGAGTGAGAGAGAGTGTCGGAGAGTGCCAGAGAGTGTCAGAGAGTGATAGAGAGTGATAGAGAGTGATAGAGAGTAATAGATAGTGCAGTGAGTGTCAGAGACTGTCAGAGAGTGATAGAGAGTGTCAGAGATTGTCAGAGAGTGATAGAGAGTGTCAGAGATTGTCTGAGAGTGACAGAGAGTGATAGAGACTGTCTGAGATTGTCAGAGAGTGTGAGAGAGTGTCTGAGAGTGATAGAGAGTGTCTGAGAGTGATAGAGAATGTCTGAGAAAGTCAGAGAGTGTCAGAGAGTGTCAGAGAGTGAGAGAGAGTGTCAGAGAGTGATAGAGAGTGTCAGAGAGTGTCAGAGAATGTCAGGGAGTGATAGAGAGTGTCAGAGAGTGATAGAGAGTGATAGAGAGTGTCTGAGAGTGTCTGAGAGGGTCAGAGTGTGTCACAGAGTGATAGAGAGTGTCTGAGAGCGTCAGAGAGTGTCTGAGTGTGTCAGAGTGTGTCATAGATTGATAGAGAGCGTCTGAGAGTGTCAAAGTGTGTCAGAGAGTGTCAGAGAGTGATAGAGAGTGTTAGAGTGTGTCAGAGATTGTCTGAGAGTGTAAGAGAGTTTCAGAGACTGTCTGAGTGTGTCAGAGAGTGTCAGAGAGTGATAGAGAGTGACAGAGAGTGATAGAGAGTGCTAGAGAGTGTCTGAGAGTGTCAGAGAGGGTCAGAGTGCGTCAGAGAGTGATAGAGAGTGTCTGAGAGCGTCAGAGAGTGTCTGAGTGTGTCAGAGTGTGTCAGAGAGTGATAGAGAGCGTCTGAGAGTGTCAAAGTGTGTCAGAGAGTGTCAGAGAGTGATAGAGAGTGTTAGAGTGTGTCAGAGATTGTCTGAGAGTGTAAGAGAGTTTCAGAGACTGTCTGAGTGTGTCAGAGAGTGTCAGAGAGGGATAGAGAGTGACAGAGAGTGATAGAGTGTGCTAGAGATTGTTTGAGAGTGTCAGAGAGTGTCAGAGTGTTTCAGAGGGTGTCAGAGAGTGACAGAGTGTGTCTGAGAGTGTCAGAGATTGTCAGAGTGTGTCAGAGAGTGACAGAGAGTGATAGAGAGTGATAGAGAGTGTCTGAGAGTGTCAGAGTGTGTCAGAGAGTGATAGTGTCTCAGAGTGTCTGAGAGTGTCTGAGAGTGTCAGAGAGTGTCAGAGAGAGTTAGAGAGTGTCTGAGAGTGTCAGAGCGTGATAGAGAGTGCCTGAGAGGGTCTGAAAGTGTCAGAGAGTGAGAGAGAGTGTCAGAGAGTGCTCGAGAGAGATCGAGAGTGTCTGAGAGTGTCTGAGGGTGTCAGAGAGTGTCAGAGAGTGTCAGAGAGTGATGGAGAGGTAAGAGAGTGAGAGAGAGTGTCAGAGAGTGCCAGAGAGTGTCAGAGAGTGATAGAGAGTGATAGAGAGTGATAGAGAGTGATAGATAGTGTCAGAGAGTGTCAGAGACTGTCAGAGAGTGATAGAGAGTGTCAGAGATTGTCAGTGAGTGATAGAGAGTGTCAGAGATTGTCAGACAGTGATAGAGAGTGATAGAGACTGTCTGAGATTGTCAGAGAGTGTGAGAGAGTGTCTGAGAGTGATAGAGAGTGTCTGAGAGTGATAGAGAATGTCTGAGAAAGTCAGAGAGTGTCAGAGAGTGTCAGAGAGTGATAGAGAGTGTCAGAGAGTGATAGAGAGTGTCTGAGAGGGTCAGAGTGTGTCAGAGAGTGATAGAGACTGTCTGAGATTGTCAGAGAGTGTGAGAGAGTGTCTGAGAGTGATAGAGAGTGTCTGAGAGTGATAGAGAATGTCTGAGAAAGTCAGAGAGTGTCAGAGAGTGTCAGAGAGTGAGAGAGAGTGTCAGAGAGTGATAGAGAGTGTCAGAGAGTGTCAGAGAATGTCAGGGAGTGATAGAGAGTGTCAGAGAGTGATAGAGAGTGATAGAGAGTGTCTGAGAGTGTCTGAGAGGGTCAGAGTGTGTCACAGAGTGATAGAGAGTGTCTGAGAGCGTCAGAGAGTGTCTGAGTGTGTCAGAGTGTGTCATAGAGTGATAGAGAGCGTCTGAGAGTGTCAAAGTGTGTCAGAGAGTGTCAGAGAGTGATAGAGAGTGTTAGAGTGTGTCAGAGATTGTCTGAGAGTGTAAGAGAGTTTCAGAGACTGTCTGAGTGTGTCAGAGAGTGTCAGAGAGTGATAGAGAGTGACAGAGAGTGATAGAGAGTGCTAGAGAGTGTCTGAGAGTGTCAGAGAGGGTCAGAGTGCGTCAGAGAGTGATAGAGAGTGTCTGAGAGCGTCAGAGAGTGTCTGAGTGTGTCAGAGTGTGATAGAGAGTGCCTGAGAGGGTCTGAGAGTGTCAGAGAGTGAGAGAGAGTGTCAGAGAGTGCTCGAGAGAGATCGAGAGTGTCTGAGAGTGTCTGAGAGTGTCAGAGAGTGTCAGAGAGTGTCAGAGAGTGATGGAGAGGTAAGAGAGTGAGAGAGAGTGTCAGAGAGTGCCAGAGAGTGTCAGAGAGTGATAGAGAGTGATAGAGAGTGATAGAGAGTGATAGATAGTGTCAGAGAGTGTCAGAGACTGTCAGAGAGTGATAGAGAGTGTCAGAGATTGTCAGTGAGTGATAGAGAGTGTCAGAGATTGTCAGACAGTGATAGAGAGTGATAGAGACTGTCTGAGATTGTCAGAGAGTGTGAGAGAGTGTCTGAGAGTGATAGAGAGTGTCTGAGAGTGATAGAGAATGTCTGAGAAAGTCAGAGAGTGTCAGAGAGTGTCAGAGAGTGATAGAGAGTGTCAGAGAGTGATAGAGAGTGTCTGAGAGGGTCAGAGTGTGTCAGAGAGTGATAGAGAGTGTCTGAGAGCGTCAGAGAGTGTCTGAGTGTGTCAGAGTGTGTCAGAGAGTGATAGAGAGCGTCTGAGAGTGTCAAAGTGTGTCAGAGAGTGTCAGAGAGTGATAGAGAGTGTTAGAGTGTGTCAGAGATTGTCTGAGAGTGTAAGAGAGTTTCAGAGACTGTCTGAGTGTGTCAGAGAGTGTCAGAGAGTGATAGAGAGTGACAGAGAGTGATAGAGAGTGCTAGAGAGTGTCTGAGAGTGTCAGAGAGGGTCAGAGTGCGTCAGAGAGTGATAGAGAGTGTCTGAGAGCGTCAGAGAGTGTCTGAGTGTGTCAGAGTGTGTCAGAGAGTGATAGAGAGCGTCTGAGAGTGTCAAAGTGTGTCAGAGAGTGTCAGAGAGTGATAGAGAGTGTTAGAGTGTGTCAGAGATTGTCTGAGAGTGTAAGAGAGTTTCAGAGACTGTCTGAGTGTGTCAGAGAGTGTCAGAGAGTGATAGAGAGTGACAGAGAGTGATAGAGAGTGCTAGAGAGTGTCTGAGAGTGTCAGAGAGTGTCAGAGTGTTTCAGAGGGTGTCAGCGAGTGACAGAGTGTGTCTGAGAGTGTCAGAGATTGTCAGAGTGTGTCAGAGAGTGACAGAGAGTGATAGAGAGTGATAGAGAGTGTCTGAGAGTGATAGAGAGTGCTAGAGAGTGTCTGAGAGTGTCAGAGAGTGTCAGAGTGTTTCAGAGGGTGTCAGAGAGTGACAGAGTGTGTCTGAGAGTGTCAGAGATTGTCAGAGTGTGTCAGAGAGTGACAGAGAGTGATAGAGAGTGATAGAGAGTGTCTGAGAGTGTCAGAGTGTGTCAGAGAGTGATAGTGTCTCAGAGTGTCTGAGAGTGTCTGAGAGTGTCAGAGAGTGTCAGAGAGAGTTAGAGAGTGTCTGAGAGTGTCAGAGTGTGATAGAGAGTGCCTGAGAGGGTCTGAGAGTGTCAGAGAGTGAGAGAGAGTGTCAGAGAGTGCTCGAGAGAGATCGAGAGTGTCTGAGAGTGTCTGAGAGTGTCAGAGAGTGTCAGAGAGTGTCAGAGAGTGATGGAGAGGATAGAGAGTGAAAGAGAGTGAGAGAGAGTGTCAGAGAGTGCCAGAGAGTGTCAGAGAGTGATAGAGAGTGATAGAGAGTGATAGAGAGTGATAGATAGTGTCAGAGAGTGTCAGAGACTTTCAGAGAGTGATAGAGAGTGTCAGAGATTGTCAGTGAGTGATAGAGAGTGTCAGAGATTGTCAGAGAGTGATAGAGAGTGATAGAGACTGTCTGAGATTGTCAGAGAGTGTGAGAGAGTGTCTGATAGTGATAGAGAGTGTCTGAGAGTGATAGAGAATGTCTGAGAAAGTCAGATAGTGTCAGAGAGTGATAGAGAGTGTTAGAGTGTGTCAGAGATTGTCTGAGAGTGTAAGAGAGTTTCAGAGACTGTCTGAGTGTGTCAGAGAGTGTCAGAGAGTGATAGAGAGTGACAGAGAGTGATAGAGAGTGCTAGAGAGTGTCTGAGAGTGTCAGAGAGGGTCAGAGTGCGTCAGAGAGTGATAGAGAGTGTCTGAGAGCGTCAGAGAGTGTCTGAGTGTGTCAGAGTGTGTCAGAGAGTGATAGAGAGCGTCTGAGAGTGTCAAAGTGTGTCAGAGAGTGTCAGAGAGTGATAGAGAGTGTTAGAGTGTGTCAGAGATTGTCTGAGAGTGTAAGAGAGTTTCAGAGACTGTCTGAGTGTGTCAGAGAGTGTCAGAGAGTGATAGAGAGTGACAGAGAGTGATAGAGTGTGCTAGAGATTGTTTGAGAGTGTCAGAGAGTGTCAGAGTGTTTCAGAGGGTGTCAGAGAGTGACAGAGTGTGTCTGAGAGTGTCAGAGATTGTCAGAGTGTGTCAGAGAGTGACAGAGAGTGATAGAGAGTGATAGAGAGTGTCTGAGAGTGTCAGAGTGTGTCAGAGAGTGATAGTGTCTCAGAGTGTCTGAGAGTGTCTGAGAGTGTCAGAGAGTGTCAGAGAGAGTTAGAGAGTGTCTGAGAGTGTCAGAGCGTGATAGAGAGTGCCTGAGAGGGTCTGAGAGTGTCAGAGAGTGAGAGAGAGTGTCAGAGAGTGCTCGAGAGAGATCGAGAGTGTCTGAGAGTGTCTGAGAGTGTCAGTGAGTGTCAGAGAGTGTCAGAGAGTGATGGAGAGGTAAGAGAGTGAGAGAGAGTGTCAGAGAGTGCCAGAGAGTGTCAGAGAGTGATAGAGAGTGATAGAGAGTGATAGAGAGTGATATATAGTGTCAGAGTGTGTCAGAGACTGTCAGAGAGTGATAGAGAGTGTCAGAGATTGTCAGTGAGTGATAGAGAGTGTCAGAGATTGTCAGACAGTGATAGAGAGTGATAGAGACTGTCTGAGATTGTCAGAGAGTGTGAGAGAGTGTCTGAGAGTGATAGAGAGTGTCTGAGAGTGATAGAGAATGTCTGAGAAAGTCAGAGAGTGTCAGAGAGTGTCAGAGAGTGATAGAGAGTGTCAGAGAGTGATAGAGAGTGTCTGAGAGGGTCAGAGTGTGTCAGAGAGTGATAGAGAGTGTCTGAGAGCGTCAGAGAGTGTCTGAGTGTGTCAGAGTGTGTCAGAGAGTGATAGAGAGCGTCTGAGAGTGTCAAAGTGTGTCAGAGAGTGTCAGAGAGTGATAGAGAGTGTTAGAGTGTGTCAGAGATTGTCTGACAGTGTAAGAGAGTTTCAGAGACTGTCTGAGTGTGTCAGAGAGTGTCAGAGAGTGATAGAGAGTGACAGAGAGTGATAGAGAGTGCTAGAGAGTGTCTGAGAGTGTCAGAGAGGGTCAGAGTGCGTCAGAGAGTGATAGAGAGTGTCTGAGAGCGTCAGAGAGTGTCTGAGTGTGTCAGAGTGTGTCAGAGAGTGATAGAGAGCGTCTGAGAGTGTCAAAGTGTGTCACAGAGTGTCAGAGAGTGATAGAGAGTGTTAGAGTGTGTCAGAGATTGTCTGAGAGTGTAAGAGAGTTTCAGAGACTGTCTGAGTGTGTCAGAGAGTGTCAGAGAGTGATAGAGAGTGACAGAGAGTGATAGAGAGTGCTAGAGAGTGTCTGAGAGTGTCAGAGAGTGTCAGAGTGTTTCAGAGGGTGTCAGAGAGTGACAGAGTGTGTCTGAGAGTGTCAGAGATTGTCAGAGTGTGTCAGAGAGTGACAGAGAGTGATAGAGAGTGATAGAGAGTGTCTGAGAGTGATAGAGAGTGCTAGAGAGTGTCTGAGAGTGTCAGAGAGTGTCAGAGTGTTTCAGAGGGTGTCAGAGAGTGACAGAGTGTGTCTGAGAGTGTCAGAGATTGTCAGAGTGTGTCAGAGAGTGACAGAGAGTGATAGAGAGTGATAGAGAGTGTCTGAGAGTGTCAGAGTGTGTCAGAGAGTGATAGTGTCTCAGAGTGTCTGAGAGTGTCTGAGAGTGTCAGAGAGTGTCAGAGAGAGTTAGAGAGTGTCTGAGAGTGTCAGAGTGTGATAGAGAGTGCCTGAGAGGGTCTGAGAGTGTCAGAGAGTGAGAGAGAGTGTCAGAGAGTGCTCGAGAGAGATCGAGAGTGTCTGAGAGTGTCAGAGAGTGTCAGAGAGTGTCAGAGAGTGATGGAGAGGATAGAGAGTGAAAGAGAGTGAGAGAGAGTGTCAGAGAGTGCCAGAGAGTGTCAGAGAGTGATAGAGAGTGATAGAGAGTGATAGATAGTGTCAGAGAGGGTCAGAGACTGTCAGAGAGTGATAGAGAGTGTCAGAGATTGTCAGTGAGTGATAGAGAGTGTCAGAGATTGTCAGAGAGTGATAGTGAGTGATAGAGACTGTCTGAGATTGTCAGAGAGTGTGAGAGAGTGTCTGAGAGTGATAGAGAGTGTCTGAGAGTGATAGAGAATGTCTGAGAAAGTCAGATAGTGTCAGAGAGTGTCAGAGAGTGATAGAGAGTGTCAGAGAGTGATAGAGAGTGTCAGAGAGTGTCAGAGAGTGTCAGAGAGTGATAGAGAGTGATAGAGAGTGATAGAGAGTGATAGAGAGCGTCTGAGAGTGTCAAAGTGTGTCAGAGAGTGTCAGAGAGTGATAGAGAGTGTTAGAGTGTGTCAGAGATTGTCTGACAGTGTAAGAGAGTTTCAGAGACTGTCTGAGTGTGTCAGAGAGTGTCAGAGAGTGATAGAGAGTGACAGAGAGTGATAGAGAGTGCTAGAGAGTGTCTGAGAGTGTCAGAGAGGGTCAGAGTGCGTCAGAGAGTGATAGAGAGTGTCTGAGAGCGTCAGAGAGTGTCTGAGTGTGTCAGAGTGTGTCAGAGAGTGATAGAGAGCGTCTGAGAGTGTCAAAGTGTGTCACAGAGTGTCAGAGAGTGATAGAGAGTGTTAGAGTGTGTCAGAGATTGTCTGAGAGTGTAAGAGAGTTTCAGAGACTGTCTGAGTGTGTCAGAGAGTGTCAGAGAGTGATAGAGAGTGACAGAGAGTGATAGAGAGTGCTAGAGAGTGTCTGAGAGTGTCAGAGAGTGTCAGAGTGTTTCAGAGGGTGTCAGAGAGTGACAGAGTGTGTCTGAGAGTGTCAGAGATTGTCAGAGTGTGTCAGAGAGTGACAGAGAGTGATAGAGAGTGATAGAGAGTGTCTGAGAGTGATAGAGAGTGCTAGAGAGTGTCTGAGAGTGTCAGAGAGTGTCAGAGTGTTTCAGAGGGTGTCAGAGAGTGACAGAGTGTGTCTGAGAGTGTCAGAGATTGTCAGAGTGTGTCAGAGAGTGACAGAGAGTGATAGAGAGTGATAGAGAGTGTCTGAGAGTGTCAGAGTGTGTCAGAGAGTGATAGTGTCTCAGAGTGTCTGAGAGTGTCTGAGAGTGTCAGAGAGTGTCAGAGAGAGTTAGAGAGTGTCTGAGAGTGTCAGAGTGTGATAGAGAGTGCCTGAGAGGGTCTGAGAGTGTCAGAGAGTGAGAGAGAGTGTCAGAGAGTGCTCGAGAGAGATCGAGAGTGTCTGAGAGGGTCAGAGAGTGTCAGAGAGTGTCAGAGAGTGATGGAGAGGATAGAGAGTGAAAGAGAGTGAGAGAGAGTGTCAGAGAGTGCCAGAGAGTGTCAGAGAGTGATAGAGAGTGATAGAGAGTGATAGATAGTGTCAGAGAGGGTCAGAGACTGTCAGAGAGTGATAGAGAGTGTCAGAGATTGTCAGTGAGTGATAGAGAGTGTCAGAGATTGT
Organism: Heterodontus francisci; assembly: GCF_036365525.1. NCBI lineage: Eukaryota > Metazoa > Chordata > Chondrichthyes > Heterodontiformes > Heterodontidae > Heterodontus > Heterodontus francisci. The sequence continues at coordinate 871,943 of NW_027142293.1, forward strand.
CAGAGAGTGATAGTGAGTGATAGAGACTGTCTGAGATTGTCAGAGAGTGTGAGAGAGTGTCTGAGAGTGATAGAGAGTGTCTGAGAGTGATAGAGAATGTCTGAGAAAGTCAGATAGTGTCAGAGAGTGTCAGAGAGTGATAGAGAGTGTCAGAGAGTGATAGAGAGTGTCAGAGAGTGTCAGAGAGTGTCAGAGAGTGATAGAGAGTGATAGAGAGTGATAGAGAGTGATAGATAGTGTCTGAGAGTGTCTGAGAGGGTCAGAGTGTGTCAGAGTGTGTCAGAGTGTGTCAGAGAGTGTCAGAGAGTGTCTGAAAGTGTCAGAGTGTGTCAGAGAGTGAGAGAGAGCGTCTGAGAGTGTCAGAGAGTGATAAAGAGTGTCTGAGAGTGTCAAAGTGTGTCAGAGACTGTCAGAGAGAGATAGAGAGTGTTAGAGTGTGTCAGAGATTGTCTGAGAGTGTAAGAGAGTTTCAGAGACTGTCTGAGTGTGTCAGAGTGTGATAGTGAGTTTCTTAGATTGTCAGAGTGTGTCAGAGAGTGACAGAGATTGATAGAGAGTGTCTGAGAGTGTCAGAGGGTGTCAGAGAGTGACAGAGTGTGTCTGAGAGTGTCAGAGATTGTCAGAGTGTGTCAGAGAGTGACAGAGAGTGATAGAGATTGATAGAGAGTCTGAGAGTGTCTGAGAGTGTCAGAGTGTGTCAGAGAGTGATAGAGAGTGTCTGAGAGTGTCAGAGAGTGTCTGAGAGTGTCAGAGTGTGTCAGAGAGTGATAGAGAGCGTCTGAGAGTGTCAGAGAGTGATAGAGAGTGTCTGAGAGTGTCAAAGTGTGTCAGAGAGTGTCAGAGAGTGATAGAGAGTGTTAGAGTGTGTCAGAGATTGTCTGAGAGTGTAAGAGAGTTTCAGAGACTGTCTGAGTGTGTCAGGGAGTGACAGAGAGTGATAGAGAGTGTTAGAGAGTGTCTGAGAGTGTCAGAGTGTGTCAGAGGGTGTCAGAGAGTGTCAGAGTGTGTCTGAGAGTGTCAGAGATTGTCAGAGTGTGTCAGAGAGTGACAGAGAGTGATAGAGAGTGATGGAGAGTGTCTGAGAGTGTCTGAGAGTGTCAGAGTGTCTCAGAGAGTGATAGAGAGTGTCTGAGAGTGTCAGAGAGTGTCTGAGAGTGTCAGAGAGTGTCAGAGAGAGTTAGAGAGTGTCTGAGAGTGTCAGAGTGTGTCAGAGAGTGTCAGAGAGTGATAGAGTGTGTCAGAGAGTGATAGAGAGTGTCTGAGAGTGTCAGAGAGTGTCTGAGAGTGTCAGAGAGTGATAGAGTGTGTCAGAGAGTGATAGAGAGTGTCTGAGAGTGTCAGAGAGTGTCTGAGAGTGTCAGAGAGTGTCAGAGAGAGTTAGAGAGTGTCTGAGAGTGTCAGAGTGTGTCAGAGAGTGATAGAGAGCGTCTGAGAGTGTCAGAGAGTGTCAGAGTGTGTCAGAGGGTGTCAGAGAGTGACAGAGTGTGTCTGAGAGTGTCTGAGATTGTCAGAGTGTGTCAGAGAGTGACAGAGAGTGATAGAGAGTGCCTGAGAGTGTCTGAGAGTGTCAGAGTGTGTCAGAGTGTGTCAGAGAGTGATAGAGAGTGTCTGAGGGTGTCAGAGAGTGTCTGAGAGTGTCAGAGAGTGTCAGAGAGAGTTAGAGAGTGTCTGAGAGTGTCAGAGTGTGTCAGAGAGTGATAGAGAGCGTCTGAGAGTGTCAGAGAGTGATATCGAGTGTCTGAGAGGGTCTGAGAGTGTCAGAGAGTGTCAGATAGTGATAGAGAGTGCGAGAGAGAGATCGACAGTGTCTGAGAGTGTCAGAGAGTGGCAGAGAGTGTCAGAGAGTGTCAGAGAGTGATGGCGAGGATAGAGAGTGAAAGAGAGTGAGAGAGAGTGTCATAGAGTGTCAGAGAGTGTCAGAGATTGTCTGAGAGTGTCAGAGAGTGTCAGAGAGAGTTAGAGAGTGTCTGAGAGTGTCAGAGTGTGTCAGAGAGTGTTAGAGAGTGATAGAGAGTGTCTGAGATTGTCAGAGAGTGTGAGAGAGTGTTTGAGAGTGATCGGGACTGTCAGCGAGTGATAGAGAGTGATAGAGAGAATCAGAGAGTGTCAGAGAGTGTCAGAGAGTGATAGAGAGTGATAGAGAGTGATAGATAGTGTCAGAGAGTGTCAGAGAATGTCAGAGAGTGATAGAGAGCGTCAGAGATTGTCAGAGAGTGATAGAGAGTGTTAGAGTGTGTCAGAGATTGTCTGAGAGTGTAAGAGAGTTTCAGAGACTGTCTGAGTGTGTCAGAGAGTGTCAGAGAGTGATAGAGAGTGACAGAGCGTGATAGAGAGTGCTAGAGAGTGTTTGAGAGTGTCAGAGAGTGTCAGAGTGTTTCAGAGGGTGTCAGAGAGTGACAGAGTGTGTCTGAGAGTGTCAGAGATTGTCAGAGTGTGTCAGAGAGTGACAGAGAGTGATAGAGAGTGATAGAGAGTGTCTGAGAGTGTCAGAGTGTGTCAGAGAGTGATAGTGTCTCAGAGTGTCTGAGAGTGTCTGAGAGTGTCAGAGAGTGTCAGAGAGTGTCAGAGAGAGTTAGAGAGTGTCTGAGAGTGTCAGAGCGTGATAGAGAGTGCCTGAGAGGGTCTGAGAGTGTCAGAGAGTGAGAGAGAGTGTCAGAGAGTGCTCGAGAGAGATCGAGAGTGTCTGAGAGTGTCTGAGAGTGTCAGAGAGTGTCAGAGAGTGTCAGAGAGTGATGGAGAGGATAGAGAGTGAAAGAGAGTGAGAGAGAGTGTCAGAGAGTGCCAGAGAGTGTCAGAGAGTGATAGAGAGTGATAGAGAGTGATAGAGAGTGATAGATAGTGTCAGAGAGTGTCAGAGACTGTCAGAGAGTGATAGAGAGTGTCAGAGATTGTCAGTGAGTGATAGAGAGTGTCAGAGATTGTCAGACAGTGATAGAGAGTGATAGAGACTGTCTGAGATTGTCAGAGAGTGTGAGAGAGTGTCTGAGAGTGATAGAGAGTGTCTGAGAGTGACAGAGAATGTCTGAGAAAGTCAGAGAGTGTCAGAGAGTGTCAGAGAGTGATAGAGAGTGTCAGAGAGTGATAGAGAGTGTCTGAGAGGGTCAGAGTGTGTCAGAGAGTGATAGAGAGTGTCTGAGAGCGTCAGAGAGTGTCTGAGTGTGTCAGAGTGTGTCAGAGAGTGATAGAGAGCGTCTGAGAGTGTCAAAGTGTGTCAGAGAGTGTCAGAGAGTGATAGAGAGTGTTAGAGAGTGATAGATAGTGTCTGAGAGTGTCTGAGAGGGTCAGAGTGTGTCAGAGAGTGATAGAGAGTGTCTGAGAGTGTCAAAGTGTGTCAGAGAGTGTCAGAGAGTGATAGAGAGTGTTAGAGAGTGATAGATAGTGTCTGAGAGTGTCTGAGAGGGTCAGAGTGTGTCAGAGAGTGATAGAGAGTGTCTGAGAGCGTCTGAGAGTGTCAGAGAGTGATAAAGAGAGTCTGAGAGTGTCAAAGTGTGTCAGAGACTGTCAGAGAGTGATAGAGAGTGTTAGAGTGTGTCAGAGATTGTCTGAGAGTGTAAGAGACTTTCAGAGACTGTCTGAGTGTGTCAGAGAGTGTCAGAGATTGATAGAGAGTGACAGAGAGTGACAGAGAGTGATAGAGAGTGCTAGAGAGTGTCTGAGAGTGTCAGAGAGGGTCAGAGTGCGTCAGAGAGTGATAGAGAGTGTCTGAGAGCGTCAGAGAGTGTCTGAGTGTGTCAGAGTGTGTCAGAGAGTGATAGAGAGCGTCTGAGAGTGTCAAAGTGTGTCAGAGAGTGTCAGAGAGTGATAGAGAGTGTTAGAGTGTGTCAGAGATTGTCTGAGAGTGTAGGAGAGTTTCAGAGACTGTCTGAGTGTGTCAGAGAGTGTCAGGGAGTGTCAGAGAGTGATAGAGAGTGACAGAGAGTGATAGAGAGTGCTAGAGAGTGTCTGAGAGTGTCAGAGAGTGTCAGAGTGTTTCAGAGGGTGTCAGAGAGTGACAGAGTGTGTCTGAGAGTGTCAGAGATTGTCAGAGTGTGTCAGAGAGTGACAGAGAGTGATAGAGAGTGATAGAGAGTGTCTGAGAGTGTCAGAGTGTGTCAGAGAGTGATAGTGTCTCAGAGTGTCTGAGAGTGTCCGAGAGTGTCAGAGAGTGTCAGAGAGAGTTAGAGAGTGTCTGAGAGTGTCAGAGTGTGATAGAGAATGCCTGAGAGAGTCTGAGAGTGTCAGAGAGTGAGAGAGAGTGTCAGAGAATGCTCGAGAGAGATCGAGAGTGTCTGAGAGTGTCTGAGAGTGTCAGAGAGTGTCAGAGAGTGTCAGAGAGTGATGGAGAGGATAGAGAGTGAAATAGATTGAGAGAGAGTGTCAGAGAGTGCCAGAGAGTGTCAGAGAGTGATAGAGAGTGATAGAGAGTGATAGAGAGTGATAGAGAGTGATAGATAGTGTCAGAGAGTGTCAGAGACTGTCAGAGAGTGATAGAGAGTGTCAGAGATTGTCAGTGAGTGATAGAGAGTGTCAGAGATTGTCAGAGAGTGATAGAGAGTGATAGAGACTGTCTGAGATTGTCAGAGAGTGTGAGAGAGTGTCTGAGAGTGATAGAGAGTGTCTGAGAGTGATAGAGAATGTCTGCGAAAGTCAGAGAGTGTCAGAGAGTGTCAGAGAGTGATAGAGAGTGTCAGAGAGTGATAGAGAGTGTCAGAGAGTGTCAGAGAGTGTCAGAGAGTGATAGAGAGTGATAGAGAGTGATAGATAGTGTCTGAGAGTGTCTGAGAGGGTCAGAGTGTGTCAGAGAGTGTCAGAGAGTGTCTGAGAGTGTCAGAGTGTGTCAGAGAGTGAGAGAGAGCGTCTGAGAGTGTCAGAGAGTGATAAAGAGTGTCTGAGAGTGTCAAAGTGTGTCAGAGACTGTCAGAGAGAGATAGAGAGTGTTAGAGTGTGTCAGAGATTGTCTGAGAGTGTAAGAGAGTTTCAGAGACTGTCTGAGTGTGTCAGAGTGTGATAGTGAGTTTCTGAGATTGTCAGAGTGTGTCAGAGAGTGACAGAGATTGATAGAGAGTGTCTGAGAGTGTCAGAGGGTGTCAGAGAGTGACAGAGTGTGTCTGAGAGTGTCAGAGATTGTCAGAGTGTGTCAGAGAGTGACAGAGAGTGATAGAGATTGATAGAGAGTCTGAGAGTGTCTGAGAGTGTCAGAGTGTGTCAGAGAGTGATAGAGAGTGTCTGAGAGTGTCAGAGAGTGTCTGAGAGTGTCAGAGTGTGTCAGAGAGTGATATAGAGCGTCTGAGAGTGTCAGAGAGTGATAGAGAGTGTCTGAGAGTGTCAAAGTGTGTCAGAGAGTGTCAGAGAGTGATAGAGAGTGTTAGAGTGTGTCAGAGATTGTCTGAGAGTGTAAGAGAGTTTCAGAGACTGTCTGAGTGTGTCAGGGAGTGACAGAGAGTGATAGAGAGTGTTAGAGAGTGTCTGAGAGTGTCAGAGAGTGTCAGAGTGTGTCAGAGGGTGTCAGAGAGTGACAGAGTGTGTCTGAGAGTGTCAGAGATTGTCAGAGAGTGTCAGAGAGTGACAGAGAGTGATAGAGAGTGATGGAGAGTGTCTGAGAGTGTCTGAGAGTGTCAGAGTGTCTCAGAGAGTGATAGAGAGTGTCAGAGAGTGATGGCGAGGATAGAGAGTGAAAGAGAGTGAGAGAGAGTGTCATAGAGTGTCAGAGAGTGTCAGAGAGTGTCAGAGACTGTCAGAGAGTGATAGAGAGTGTCAGAGATTGTCAGAGAGTGATAGAGAGTGATAGAGAGTGTCTGAGATTGTCAGAGAGTGTGAGAGAGTGTTTGAGAGTGATAGAGTGTGACTGAGAGTGATAGAGAATGTCTGAGAATGTCAGAGGGTGTCAGTGAGTGTCAGAGAGTGATCGGGACTGTCAGCGAGTGATAGAGAGTGATAGAGAGTATCAGAGAGTGTCAGAGAGTGTCAGAGAGTGATAGAGAGTGATAGAGAGTGATAGATAGTGTCAGAGAGTGTCAGAGAATGTCAGAGAGTGATAGAGAGCGTCAGAGATAGTCAGAGAGTGATAGAGAGTGTCTGAGAGGGTCAGAGAGTGTCAGAGAGTGTCTGAGAGTTTCAGTGAGTGTAGAGAGTGACAGAGAGTGTCTGAGAGTGTCTGAGAGTGTCAGAGAATGTCAGAGTGTGTCAGAGAGTGACAGAGAGTGATAGAGAGTGATAGAGAGCATCTGAGAGGGTCAGAGAGCGTCAGAGTGTGTCAGACGGTGTCAGAGAGTGACAGAGTGTGTCTGAGAGTGTCTCAGATTGTCAGAGTGTGTCAGAGAGTGACAGAGAGTGATAGAGAGTGATAGAGAGTGTCTGAGAGTGTCAGAGTGTGTCAGAGAGTAATAGAGAGTGTCTGAGAGTGTCTGAGAGTGTCTGAGAGTGTCTGAGAGTGTCAGAGAGAGTGTCAGAGAGAGTTAGAGAGTGTCTGAGAGTGTCAGAGTGTGTCAGAGAGAGATAGAGAGCATCTGACAGTGTCAGAGATAGATAGAGAGTGATAGAGAGTGTCTGAGAGGGTCTGAGAGGGTCAGAGAGTGTCAGAGAGTGATAGAGAGTGTCAGAGAGTGCTAGAGAGAGATCGAGAGTGTCTGAGAGGGTATGAGAGTGGCAGAGAGTGTCAGAGAGTTTCAGAGAGTGATGGAGAGGATAGAGAGTGAAAGAGAGTGATAGAGAGTGTCATAGAGTGTCAGAGAGTGCCAGAGAGTGTCAGAGACTGTCAGAGAGTGATAGAGAGTGTCAGAGATTGTCAGAGAGTGACAGAGAGTGTCAGAAATTGTCAGAGAGTGATAGAGACTGTCTGAGATTGTCAGAGAGTGTGAGAGAGTGTCTGAGAGTGATAGAGAGTGTCTGAGAGTGATAGAGAATGTCTGAGAAAGTCAGAGAGTGTCAGAGAGTGTCAGAGAGTGATAGAGAGTGTCAGAGAGTGATCGAGAGTGTCAGAGAGTGTCAGAGAGTGTCAGAGAGTGATAGAGAGTGATAGAGAGTGATAGAGAGTGATAGATAGTGTCTGAGAGTGTCTGAGAGGGTCAGAGTGTGTCAGAGAGTGATAGAGAGTGTCTGAGAGTGTCAGAGTGTGTCAGAGAGTGAGAGAGAGCGTCTGAGAGTGTCAGAGAGTGATAAAGAGAGTCTGAGAGTGTCAAAGTGTGTCAGAGACTGTCAGAGAGTGATAGAGAGTGTTAGAGTGTGTCAGAGATTGTCTGAGAGTGTAAGAGAGTTTCAGAGACTGTCTGAGTGTGTCAGAGAGTGATAGTGAGTGCCTGAGATTGTCAGAGGGTGTCAGAGAGTGACAGAGTGTGTCTGAGAGTGTCAGAGATTGTCAGAGTGTGTCAGAGAGTGACAGAGAGTGATAGAGATTGATAGAGAGGGTCTGAGAGTGTCAGAGTGTGTCAGAGAGTGATAGAGAGTGTCTGAGAGTGTCTGAGAGTGTCTGAGAGTGTCAGCGTGTGTCAGAGAGTGATAGAGAGCTTCTGAGAGTGTCAGACAGTGATAAAGAGTGTCTGAGAGTGTCAAAGTGTGTCAGAGAGTGTCAGAGAGTGATAGAGTGTGTTAGAGTGTGTCAGAGATTGTCTGAGAGTGGAAGAGAGTTTCAGAGACTGTCTGAGTGTGTCAGAGAGTGTCAGAGAGTGATAGAGAGTGTCTGAGATTGGCAGAGTGTGTCAGGGAGTGACAGAGAGTGATAGAGAGTGTTAGAGAGTGTCTGAGAGTGTCAGAGAGTGTCAGAGTGTGTCAGAGGGTGTCAGAGAGTGACAGAGTGTGTCTGAGAGTGTCAGAGATTGTCAGAGTGTGTCAGAGTGTGACAGAGAGTGATAGAGAGTGATAGAGAGTGATAGAGAGTGTCTGAGAGTGTCTGAGAGTGTCAGAGTGTCTCAGAGAGTGATAGAGAGTGTCTGAGAGTGTCAGAGAGTGTCAGAGAGAGTTAGAGAGTGTCTGAGAGTGTCAGAGTGTGTCAGAGAGTGATAGAGAGCGTCTGAGAGTGTCAGAGAGTGATATCGAGTGTCAGAGAGTGATAGAGTGTGTCAGAGAGTGATAGAGAGTGTCTGAGAGTGTCAGAGAGTGTCAGAGAGTGTCTGAGAGTGTCAGAGAGTGTCAGAGAGTGTTAGAGAGTGTCTGAGAGTGTCAGAGTGTGTCAGAGAGTGATAGAGAGCGTCTGAGAGTGTCAGAGAGTGTCAGAGTGTGTCAGAGGGTGTCAGAGAGTGACAGAGTGTGTCTGAGAGTGTCTGAGATTGTCAGAGTGTGTCAGAGAGTGACAGAGAGTGATAGAGAGTGATAGAGAGTGTCTGAGAGTGTCTGAGAGTGTCAGAGTGTGTCAGAGTGTGTCAGAGAGTGATAGAGAGTGTCTGAGAGTGTCAGAGAGTGTCTGAGAGTGTCAGAGAGTGTCAGAGAGAGTTAGAGAGTGTCTGAGAGTGTCAGAGTGTGTCAGAGAGTGATATCGAGTGTCTGAGAGGGTCTGAGAGTGTCAGAGAGTGTCAGAGAGTGATAGAGAGTGCGAGAGAGAGATCGAGAGTGTCTGAGAGTGTCTGAGAGTGGCAGAGAGTGTCAGAGAGTGTCAGAGAGTGATGGCGAGGATAGAGAGTTAAAGAGAGTGAGAGAGAGTGTCATAGAGTGTCAGAGAGTGTCAGAGAGTGTCAGAGAGTGTTAGAGAGTGAAAGAGAGTGATAGATAGTGTCAGAGAGTGTCAGAGACTGTCAGAGAGTGAAAGAGAGTGTCAGAGATTGTCAGAGAGTGAAAGAGAGTGATAGAGAGAGTCTGAGATTGTCAGAGAGTGTGAGAGAGTGTTTGAGAGTGATAGAGTGTGTCTGAGAGTGATAGAGAATGTCTGAGAATGTCAGAGAGTGTCAGAGAGTGATAGGGACTGTCAGAGAGTGATAGAGAATGTCTGAGAAAGTCAGAGAGTGTCAGAGAGTGATAGAGAGTGTCAGAGAGTGATAGAGAGTGTCAGAGAGTGTCAGAGAGTGTCAGAGAGTGATAGAGAGTGATAGAGAGTGATAGATAGTGTCTGAGAGTGTCTGAGAGGGTCAGAGTGTGTCAGAGAGTGTCAGAGAGTGTCTGAGAGTGTCAGAGTGTGTCAGAGAGTGAGAGAGAGCGTCTGAGAGTGTCAGAGAGTGATAAAGAGTGTCTGAGAGTGTCAAAGTGTGTCAGAGACTGTCAGAGAGAGATAGAGAGTGTTAGAGTGTGTCAGAGATTGTCTGAGAGTGTAAGAGAGTTTCAGAGACTGTCTGAGTGTGTCAGAGTGTGATAGTGAGTTTCTGAGATTGTCAGAGTGTGTCAGAGAGTGACAGAGATTGATAGAGAGTGTCTGAGAGTGTCAGAGGGTGTCAGAGAGTGACAGAGTGTGTCTGAGAGTGTCAGAGATTGTCAGAGTGTGTCAGAGAGTGACAGAGAGTGATAGAGATTGATAGAGAGTCTGAGAGTGTCTGAGAGTGTCAGAGTGTGTCAGAGAGTGATAGAGAGTGTCTGAGAGTGTCAGAGAGTGTCAGAGTGTGTCAGAGAGTGATAGAGAGTGTCTGAGAGTGTCAGAGAGTGTCTGAGAGTGTCAGAGTGTGTCAGAGAGTGATATAGAGCGTCTGAGAGTGTCAGAGAGTGATAGAGAGTGTCTGAGAGTGTCAAAGTGTGTCAGAGAGTGTCAGAGAGTGATAGAGAGTGTTAGAGTGTGTCAGAGATTGTCTGAGAGTGTAAGAGAGTTTCAGAGACTGTCTGAGTGTGTCAGGGAGTGACAGAGAGTGATAGAGAGTGTTAGAGAGTGTCTGAGAGTGTCAGAGAGTGTCAGAGTGTGTCAGAGGGTGTCAGAGAGTGACAGAGTGTGTCTGAGAGTGTCAGAGATTGTCAGAGAGTGTCAGAGAGTGACAGAGAGTGATAGAGAGTGATGGAGAGTGTCTGAGAGTGTCTGAGAGTGTCAGAGTGTCTCAGAGAGTGATAGAGAGTGTCAGAGAGTGATGGCGAGGATAGAGAGTGAAAGAGAGTGAGAGAGAGTGTCATAGAGTGTCAGAGAGTGTCAGAGAGTGTCAGAGACTGTCAGAGAGTGATAGAGAGTGTCAGAGATTGTCAGAGAGTGATAGAGAGTGATAGAGAGTGTCTGAGATTGTCAGAGAGTGTGAGAGAGTGTTTGAGAGTGATCGGGACTGTCAGCGAGTGATAGAGAGTGATAGAGAGTATCAGAGAGTGTCAGAGAGTGTCAGAGAGTGATAGAGAGTGATAGAGAGTGATAGATAGTGTCAGAGAGTGTCAGAGAATGTCAGAGAGTGATAGAGAGCGTCAGAGATAGTCAGAGAGTGATAGAGAGTTTCTGAGAGGGTCAGAGAGTGTCAGAGAGTGTCTGAGAGTTTCAGTGAGTGTAGAGAGTGACAGAGAGTGTCTGAGAGTGTCTGAGAGTGTCAGAGAATGTCAGAGTGTGTCAGAGAGTGACAGAGAGTGATAGAGAGTGATAGAGAGCATCTGAGAGGGTCAGAGAGCGTCAGAGTGTGTCAGACGGTGTCAGAGAGTGACAGAGTGTGTCTGAGAGTGTCTCAGATTGTCAGAGTGTGTCAGAGAGTGACAGAGAGTGATAGAGAGTGATAGAGAGTGTCTGAGAGTGTCAGAGTGTGTCAGAGAGTAATAGAGAGTGTCTGAGAGTGTCAGAGAGTGTCTGAGAGTGTCTGAGAGTGTCAGAGAGAGTGTCAGAGAGAGTTAGAGAGTGTCTGAGAGTGTCAGAGTGTGTCAGAGAGAGATAGAGAGCATCTGACAGTGTCAGAGATAGATAGAGAGTGATAGAGAGTGTCTGAGAGGGTCTGAGAGGGTCAGAGAGTGTCAGAGAGTGATAGAGAGTGTCAGAGAGTGCTAGAGAGAGATCGAGAGTGTCTGAGAGGGTATGAGAGTGGCAGAGAGTGTCAGAGAGTTTCAGAGAGTGATGGAGAGGATAGAGAGTGAAAGAGAGTGATAGAGAGTGTCATAGAGTGTCAGAGAGTGCCAGAGAGTGTCAGAGACTGTCAGAGAGTGATAGAGAGTGTCAGAGATTGTCAGAGAGTGACAGAGAGTGTCAGAAATTGTCAGAGAGTGATAGAGACTGTCTGAGATTGTCAGAGAGTGTGAGAGAGTGTCTGAGAGTGATAGAGAGTGTCTGAGAGTGATAGAGAATGTCTGAGAAAGTCAGAGAGTGTCAGAGAGTGTCAGAGAGTGATAGAGAGTGTCAGAGAGTGATCGAGAGTGTCAGAGAGTGTCAGAGAGTGTCAGAGAGTGTCAGAGAGTGATAGAGAGTGATAGAGAGTGATAGAGAGTGATAGATAGTGTCTGAGAGTGTCTGAGAGGGTCAGAGTGTGTCAGAGAGTGATAGAGAGTGTCTGAGAGTGTCAGAGTGTGTCAGAGAGTGAGAGAGAGCGTCTGAGAGTGTCAGAGAGTGATAAAGAGAGTCTGAGAGTGTCAAAGTGTGTCAGAGACTGTCAGAGAGTGATAGAGAGTGTTAGAGTGTGTCAGAGATTGTCTGAGAGTGTAAGAGAGTTTCAGAGACTGTCTGAGTGTGTCAGAGAGTGATAGTGAGTGCCTGAGATTGTCAGAGGGTGTCAGAGAGTGACAGAGTGTGTCTGAGAGTGTCAGAGATTGTCAGAGTGTGTCAGAGAGTGACAGAGAGTGATAGAGATTGATAGAGAGGGTCTGAGAGTGTCTGAGAGTGTCAGAGTGTGTCAGAGAGTGATAGAGAGTGTCTGAGAGTGTCTGAGAGTGTCTGAGAGTGTCAGCGTGTGTCAGAGAGTGATAGAGAGCGTCTGAGAGTGTCAGACAGTGATAAAGAGTGTCTGAGAGTGTCAAAGTGTGTCAGAGAGTGTCAGAGAGTGATAGAGTGTGTTAGAGTGTGTCAGAGATTGTCTGAGAGTGGAAGAGAGTTTCAGAGACTGTCTGAGTGTGTCAGAGAGTGTCAGAGAGTGATAGAGAGTGTCTGAGATTGGCAGAGTGTGTCAGGGAGTGACAGAGAGTGATAGAGAGTGTTAGAGAGTGTCTGAGAGTGTCAGAGAGTGTCAGAGTGTGTCAGAGGGTGTCAGAGAGTGACAGAGTGTGTCTGAGAGTGTCAGAGATTGTCAGAGTGTGTCAGAGTGTGACAGAGAGTGATAGAGAGTGATAGAGAGTGATAGAGAGTGTCTGAGAGTGTCTGAGAGTGTCAGAGTGTCTCAGAGAGTGATAGAGAGTGTCTGAGAGTGTCAGAGAGTGTCAGAGAGAGTTAGAGAGTGTCTGAGAGTGTCAGAGTGTGTCAGAGAGTGATAGAGAGCGTCTGAGAGTGTCAGAGAGTGATATCGAGTGTCAGAGAGTGATAGAGTGTGTCAGAGAGTGATAGAGAGTGTCTGAGAGTGTCAGAGAGTGTCAGAGAGTGTCAGAGAGTGTCAGAGAGTGTTAGAGAGTGTCTGAGAGTGTCTGAGAGTGTCAGAGTGTGTCAGAGAGTGATAGAGAGCGTCTGAGAGTGTCAGAGAGTGTCAGAGTGTGTCAGAGGGTGTCAGAGAGTGACAGAGTGTGTCTGAGAGTGTCTGAGATTGTCAGAGTGTGTCAGAGAGTGACAGAGAGTGATAGAGAGTGATAGAGAGTGTCTGAGAGTGTCTGAGAGTGTCAGAGTGTGTCAGAGTGTGTCAGAGAGTGATAGAGAGTGTCTGAGAGTGTCAGAGAGTGTCTGAGAGTGTCAGAGAGTGTCAGAGAGAGTTAGAGAGTGTCTGAGAGTGTCAGAGTGTGTCAGAGAGTGATATCGAGTGTCTGAGAGGGTCTGAGAGTGTCAGAGAGTGTCAGAGAGTGATAGAGAGTGCGAGAGAGAGATCGAGAGTGTCTGAGAGTGTCTGAGAGTGGCAGAGAGTGTCAGAGAGTGTCAGAGAGTGATGGCGAGGATAGAGAGTTAAAGAGAGTGAGAGAGAGTGTCATAGAGTGTCAGAGAGTGTCAGAGAGTGTCAGAGAGTGATAGAGAGTGAAAGAGAGTGATAGAGAGTGAAAGAGAGTGATAGATAGTGTCAGAGAGTGTCAGAGACTGTCAGAGAGTGAAAGAGAGTGTCAGAGATTGTCAGAGAGTGAAAGAGAGTGATAGAGAGAGTCTGAGATTGTCAGAGAGTGTGAGAGAGTGTTTGAGAGTGATAGAGTGTGTCTGAGAGTGATAGAGAATGTCTGAGAATGTCAGAGAGTGTCAGAGAGTGATAGGGACTGTCAGAGAGTGATAGAGAGTGATAGAGAGTGTCAGAGAGTGTCAGAGAGTGTCAGAGAGTGATAGAGAGTGATAGAGAGTGATAGATAGTGTCAGAGAGTGTCAGAGAATGTCAGAGAGTGATAGAGAGTGTCAGAGATTGTCAGAGAGTGATAGAGAGTGTCTGAGAGGGTCAGAGAGTGTCAGAGAGTGTCTGAGAGTGTCAGAGAGTGTCTGAGAGTTTCAGTTAGTGTAGGGAGTGACAGAGAGTGTCTGAGAGTGTCTGAGAGTGTCAGAGATTGTCAGAGTGTGTCAGAGAGTGACAGAGAGTGATAGAGAGTGATAGAGAGCGTCTGAGAGTGTCAGAGAGCGTCAGAGTGTGTCAGACGGTGTCAGAGAGTGACAGAGTGTGTCTGAGAGTGTCTGAGATTGTCAGAGTGTGTCAGAGAGTGACAGAGAGTGATAGAGAGGGTCTGAGAGTGTCAGAGTGTGTCAGAGAGGAATCGAGAGTGTCTGAGTGTGTCAGAGAGTGTCTGAGAGTGTCAGAGAGTGTCAGAGAGAGTTAGAGAGTGTCTGAGAGTGTCAGATTGTGTCAGAGAGAGATAGAGAGCGTCTGACAGTGTCAGAGATAGATAGAGAGTGATAGAGAGTGTCTGAGAGGGTCTGAGAGGGTCAGAGAGTGTCAGAGAGTGATAGAGAGTGTCAGAGAGTGCTAGAGAGAGAGATCGAGAGTGTCTGAGAGGGTCTGAGAGTGGCAGAGAGTGTCAGAGAGTGTCAGAGAGTGATGGAGAGGATAGAGAGTGAAAGAGAGTGATAGAGAGTGTCATAGAGTGTCAGAGAGTGCCAGAGAGTGTCAGAGAGTGATAGAGAGTGATAGAGAGTGATAGAGAGTGATAGATAGTGTCAGAGAGTGTCAGAGACTGTCAGAGAGCGATAGAGCGTGTCAGAGATTGTCAGAGAGTGATAGAGAGTGTCAGAGATTGTCAGAGAGTGATAGAGAGTGATAGAGACTGTCTGAGATTGTCAGAGAGTGTGAGAGAGTGTCTGAGAGTGATAGAGAGTGTCTGAGAGTGATAGAGAATGTCTGAGAAAGTCAGAGAGTGTCTGAGAGTGTCAGAGAGTGTCAGAGAGAGTTAGAGAGTGTCTGAGAGTGTCAGAGTGTGTCAGAGAGTGATAGAGAGCGTCTGAGAGTGTCAGAGAGTGATATCGAGTGTCTGAGAGGGTCTGAGAGTGTCAGATAGTGTCAGAGAGTGATAGAGAGTGCGAGAGAGAGATCGAGAGTGTCTGAGAGTGTCTGAGAGTGGCAGAGTGTGTCAGAGTGTGTCAGAGAGTGATAGAGAGTGTCTGAGAGTGTCTGAGAGTGTCAGAGAGTGTCTGAGAGTGTCAGAGAGTGTCAGAGAGAGTTAGAGAGTGTCTGAGAGTGTCAGAGTGTGTCAGAGAGTGATAGAGAGCGTCTGAGAGTGTCAGAGAGTGATATCGAGTGACTGAGAGGTTCTGATAGTGTCAGAGAGTGTCAGAGAGTGATAGAGAGTGCGAGAGAGAGATCGAGAGTGTCTGAGAGTGTCTGAGAGTGGCAGAGATTGTCAGAGAGTGTCAGAGAGTGATGACGAGGATAGAGAGTGAAAGAGAGTGATAGAGAGACTCTGAGATTGTCAGAGAGTGTGAGAGAGTGTTTGAGAGTGATAGAGTGTGTCTGAGAGTGATAGAGAATGTCTGAGAATGTCAGAGAGTGTCAGAGAGTGTCAGAGAGTGTCAGAGAGTGAAAGGGACTGTCAGAGAGTGATAGAGAGTGATAGAGAGTGTCAGAGAGTGTCAGAGAGTGATCGAGAGTGATAGAGAGTGATAGAGAGTGATAGATAGTGTCAGAGAGTGTCAGAGAATGTCAGAGAGTGATAGAGAGTGTCAGAGATTGTCAGAGAGTGATAGAGAGTGTCTGAGAGGGTCAGAGAGTGTCAGAGAGTGTCTGAGAGTGTCAGAGAGTGTCAGAGAGTGTCTGAGAGTTTCAGTGAGTGTAGAGAGTGACAGAGAGTGTCTGAGAGTGTCTGAGAATGTCAGAGTGTGTCAGAGAGTGACAGAGAGTGATAGAGAGTGATAGGGAGCGTCTGAGAGCGTCAAAGTGTGTCAGACGGTGTCAGAGAGTGACAGAGTGTGTCTGAGAGTGTCTGAGATTGTCAGAGTGTGTCAGAGAGTGACAGAGAGTGATAGAGAGTGATAGAGAGTGTCTGAGAGTGTCAGAGTGTGTCAGAGAGTAATAGAGAGTGTCTGAGTGTGTCAGAGAGTGTCTGAGAGTGTCAGAGAGTGTCAGAGAGAGTTAGAGAGTGTCTGAGAGTGTCAGAGTGTGTCAGAGAGAGATAGAGAGCGTCTGACAGTGTCAGAGATAGATAGAGAGTGATAGAGAGTGTCTGAGAGAGTCTGAGAGGGTCAGAGAGTGTCAGAGAGTGATAGAGAGTGTCAGAGAGTGCTAGAGAGAGATCAAGAGTGTCTGAGAGGGTCTGAGAGTGGCAGAGAGTGTCAGAGAGTTTCAGAGAGTGATGGAGAGGATAGAGAGCGAAAGAGAGTGATAGAGAGTGTCATAGAGTGTCAGAGAGTGCCAGAGAGTGTCAGAGAGTGATAGAGAGTGATAGAGAGTGATAGATAGTGTCAGAGAGTGTCAGAGACTGTCAGAGAGTGATAGAGAGTGTCAGAGATTGTCAGAGAGTGATAGAGAGTGTCAGAGATTGTCAGAGAGTGATAGAGGGTGATAGAGACTGTCTGAGATTGTCAGAGAGTGTGAGAGAGTGTCTGAGAGTGATAGAGAGTGTCTGAGAGTGATAGAGAATGTCTGAGAAAGTCAGAGAGTGTCAGAGAGTGTCAGAGAGTGATAGAGAGTGTCAGAGAGTGATAGAGAGTGTCAGAGAGTGTCAGAGAGTTTCAGAGAGTGATAGAGAGTGATAGAGAGTGATAGATAGTGTCTGAGAGTGTCTGAGAGGGTCAGAGTGTGTCAGAGAGTGATAGAGAGTGTCTGAGAGTGTCAGAGTGTGTCAGAGAGTGAGAGAGAGCGTCTGAGAGTGTCAGAGAGTGCTAAAGAGTGTCTGAGAGTGTCAAAGTGTGTCAGAGTGTGTCAGAGAGTGATCGAGAGTGTCTGAGGGTGTCAGAGAGTGTCTGAGAGTGTCAGAGAGTGTCAGAGAGAGTTAGAGAGTGTCTGAGAGTGTCAGAGTGTGTCAGAGAGTGATAGAGAGCGTCTGAGAGTGTCAGAGAGTGATATCGAGTGTCTGAGAGGGTCTGAGAGTGTCAGAGAGTGTCAGATAGTGATAGAGAGTGCGAGAGAGAGATCGACAGTGTCTGAGAGTGTCAGAGAGTGGCAGAGAGTGTCAGAGAGTGTCAGAGAGTGATGGCGAGGATAGAGAGTGAAAGAGAGTGAGAGAGAGTGTCATAGAGTGTCAGAGAGTGTCAGAGATTGTCTGAGAGTGTCAGAGAGTGTCAGAGAGTGTCAAAGAGAGTTAGAGAGTGTCTGAGAGTGTCAGAGTGTGTCAGAGAGTGATAGAGAGTGATAGAGAGTGTCTGAGATTGTCAGAGAGTGTGAGAGAGTGTTTGAGAGTGATAGAGTGTGACTGAGAGTGATAGAGAATGTCTGAGAATGTCAGAGAGTGTCAGTGAGTGTCAGAGAGTGATCGGGACTGTCAGCGAGTGATAGAGAGTGATAGAGAGAATCAGAGAGTGTCAGAGAGTGTCAGAGAGTGATAGAGAGTGATAGAGAGTGATAGATAGTGTCAGAGAGTGTCAGAGAATGTCAGAGAGTGATAGAGAGCGTCAGAGATTGTCAGAGTGATAGAGAGTGTAAGAGAGTTTCAGAGACTGTCTGAGTGTGTCAGAGAGTGTCTGAGAGTGATAGAGAGTGACAGAGAGTGACAGAGAGTGCTAGAGAGTGTTTGAGAGTGTCAGAGAGTGTCAGAGTGTTTCAGAGGGTGTCAGAGAGTGACAGAGTGTGTCTGAGAGTGTCAGAGATTGTCAGAGTGTGTCAGAGAGTGACAGAGAGTGATAGAGAGTGATAGAGAGTGTCTGAGAGTGTCAGAGTGTGTCAGAAAGTGATAGTGTCTCAGAGTGTCTGAGAGTGTCTGAGAGTGTCAGAGAGTGTCAGAGAGAGTTAGAGAGTGTCTGAGAGTGTCAGAGCGTGATAGAGAGTGCCTGAGAGGGTCTGAGAGTGTCAGAGAGTGAGAGAGAGTGTCAGAGAGTGCTCGAGAGAGATCGAGAGTGTCTGAGAGTGTCTGAGAGTGTCAGAGAGTGTCAGAGAGTGTCAGAGAGTGATGGAGAGGATAGAGAGTGAAAGAGAGTGAGAGAGAGTGTCAGAGAGTGCCAGAGAGTGTCAGAGAGTGATAGAGAGTGATAGAGAGTGATAGAGAGTGATAGATAGTGTCAGAGAGTGTCAGAGACTGTCAGAGAGTGATAGAGAGTGTCAGAGATTGTCAGTGAGTGATAGAGAGTGTCAGAGATTGTCAGAGAGTGATAGAGAGTGATAGAGACTGTCTGAGATTGTCAGAGAGTGTGAGAGAGTGTCTGAGAGTGATAGAGAGTGTCTGAGAGTGATAGAGAATGTCTGAGAAAGTCAGAGAGTGTCAGAGAGTGTCAGAGAGTGATAGAGAGTGTCAGAGAGTGATAGAGAGTGTCTGAGAGGGTCAGAGTGTGTCAGAGAGTGATAGAGAGTGTCTGAGAGCGTCAGAGAGTGTCTGAGTGTGTCAGAGTGTGTCAGAGAGTGATAGAGAGCGTCTGAGAGTGTCAAAGTGTGTCAAAGTGTGTCAGAGAGTGTCAGAGAGTGATAGAGAGTGTTAGAGTGTGTCAGAGATTGTCTGAGAGTGTAAGAGACTTTCAGAGACTGTCTGAGTGTGTCAGAGAGTGTCAGAGAGTGATAGAGAGTGACAGAGAGTGATAGAGAGTGCTAGAGAGTGTCTGAGAGTGTCAGAGAGGGTCAGAGTGCGTCAGAGAGTGATAGAGAGTGTCTGAGAGCGTCAGAGAGTGTCTGAGTGTGTCAGAGTGTGTCAGAGAGTGATAGAGAGCGTCTGAGAGTGTCAAAGTGTGTCAGAGAGTGATAGAGAGTGTTAGAGTGTGTCAGAGATTGTCTGAGAGTGTAAGAGAGTTTCAGAGACTGTCTGAGTGTGTCAGAGAGTGTCAGAGAGTGATAGAGAGTGACAGAGAGTGATAGAGAGTGCTAGAGAGTGTCTGAGAGTGTCAGAGAGTGTCAGAGTGTTTCAGAGGGTGTCAGAGAGTGACAGAGTGTGTCTGAGAGTGTCAGAGATTGTCAGAGTGTGTCAGAGAGTGACAGAGAGTGATAGAGAGTGATAGAGAGTGTCTGAGAGTGTCAGAGTGTGTCAGAGAGTGATAGTGTCTGAGAGTGTCTGAGAGTGTCAGAGAGTGTCAGAGAGTGTCAGAGAGAGTTAGAGAGTGTCTGAGAGTGTCAGAGTGTGATAGAGAGTGCCTGAGAGGGTCTGAGAGTGTCAGAGAGTGAGAGAGAGTGTCAGAGAGTGCTCGAGAGAGATCGAGAGTGTCTGAGAGTGTCTGAGAGTGTCAGAGAGTGTCAGAGAGTGTCAGAGAGTGATGGAGAGGATAGAGAGTGAAAGAGAGTGAGAGAGAGTGTCAGAGAGTGCCAGAGAGTGTCAGAGAGTGATAGAGAGTGATAGAGAGTGATAGATAGTGTCAGAGAGTGTCAGAGACTGTCAGAGAGTGATAGAGAGTGTCAGAGATTGTCAGTGAGTGATAGAGAGTGTCAGAGATTGTCAGAGAGTGATAGAGAGTGATAGAGACTGTCTGAGATTGTCAGAGAGTGTGAGAGAGTGTCTGAGAGTGATAGAGAGTGTCTGAGAGTGATAGAGAATGTCTGAGAAAGTCAGAGAGTGTCAGAGAGTGTCAGAGAGTGATAGAGAGTGTCAGAGAGTGATAGAGAGTGTCAGAGAGTGTCAGAGAGTGTCAGAGAGTGATAGAGAGTGATAGAGAGTGATAGATAGTGTCTGAGAGTGTCTGAGAGGGTCAGAGTGTGTCAGAGAGTGTCAGAGAGTGTCTGAGAGTGTCAGAGTGTGTCAGAGAGTGAGAGAGAGCGTCTGAGAGTGTCAGAGAGTGATAAAGAGTGTCTGAGAGTGTCAAAGTGTGTCAGAGACTGTCAGAGAGAGATAGAGAGTGTTAAAGTGTGTCAGAGATTGTCTGAGAGTGTAAGAGAGTTTCAGAGACTGTCTGAGTGTGTCAGAGTGTGATAGTGAGTTTCTGAGATTGTCAGAGTGTGTCAGAGAGTGACAGAGATTGATAGAGAGTGTCTGAGAGTGTCAGAGGGTGTCAGAGAGTGACAGAGTGTGTCTGAGAGTGTCAGAGATTGTCAGAGTGTGTCAGAGAGTGACAGAGAGTGATAGAGATTGATAGAGAGTCTGAGAGTGTCTGAGAGTGTCAGAGTGTGTCAGAGAGTGATAGAGAGTGTCTGAGAGTGTCAGAGAGTGTCTGAGAGTGTCAGAGTGTGTCAGAGAGTGATAGAGAGCGTCTGAGAGTGTCAGAGAGTGATAGAGAGTGTCTGAGAGTGTCAAAGTGTGTCAGAGAGTGTCAGAGAGTGATAGAGAGTGTTAGAGTGTGTCAGAGATTGTCTGAGAGTGTAAGAGAGTTTCAGAGACTGTCTGAGTGTGTCAGGGAGTGACAGAGAGTGATAGAGAGTGTTAGAGAGTGTCTGAGAGTGTCAGAGAGTGTCAGAGTGTGTCAGAGGGTGTCAGAGAGTGACAGAGTGTGTCTGAGAGTGTCAGAGATTGTCAGAGAGTGTCAGAGAGTGACAGAGAGTGATAGAGAGTGATGGAGAGTGTCTGAGAGTGTCAGAGTGTCTCAGAGAGTGATAGAGAGTGTCAGAGAGTGATGGCGAGGATAGAGAGTGAAAGAGAGTGAGAGAGAGTGTCATAGAGTGTCAGAGAGTGTCAGAGAGTGTCAGAGACTGTCAGAGAGTGATAGAGAGTGTCAGAGATTGTCAGAGAGTGATAGAGAGTGATAGAGAGTGTCTGAGATTGTCAGAGAGTGTGAGAGAGTGTTTGTGAGTGATAGAGTGTGACTGAGAGTGATAGAGAATGTCTGAGAATGTCAGAGAGTGTCAGTGAGTGTCAGAGAGTGATCGGGACTGTCAGCGAGTGATAGAGAGTGATAGAGAGTATCAGAGAGTGTCAGAGAGTGTCAGAGAGTGATAGAGAGTGATAGAGAGTGATAGATAGTGTCAGAGAGTGTCAGAGAATGTCAGAGAGTGATAGAGAGCGTCAGAGATAGTCAGAGAGTGATAGAGAGTGTCTGAGAGGGTCAGAGAGTGTCAGAGAGTGTCTGAGAGTTTCAGTGAGTGTAGAGAGTGACAGAGAGTGTCTGAGAGTGTCTGAGAGTGTCAGAGAATGTCAGAGTGTGTCAGAGAGTGACAGAGAGTGATAGAGAGTGATAGAGAGCATCTGAGAGTGTCAGAGAGCGTCAGAGTGTGTCAGACGGTGTCAGAGAGTGACAGAGTGTGTCTGAGAGTGTCTCAGATTGTCAGAGTGTGTCAGAGAGTGACAGAGAGTGATAGAGAGTGATAGAGAGTGTCTGAGAGTGTCAGAGTGTGTCAGAGAGTAATAGAGAGTGTCTGAGAGTGTCAGAGAGTGTCTGAGAGTGTCAGAGAGTGTCAGAGAGAGTGTCAGAGAGAGTTAGAGAGTGTCTGAGAGTGTCAGAGTGTGTCAGAGAGAGATAGAGAGCATCTGACAGTGTCAGAGATAGATAGAGAGTGATAGAGAGTGTCTGAGAGGGTCTGAGAGGGTCAGAGAGTGTCAGAGAGTGATAGAGAGTGTCAGAGAGTGCTAGAGAGAGATCGAGAGTGTCTGAGAGGGTATGAGAGTGGCAGAGAGTGTCAGAGAGTTTCAGAGAGTGATGGAGAGGATAGAGAGTGAAAGAGAGTGATAGAGAGTCTCATAGAGTGTCAGAGAGTGCCAGAGAGTGTCAGAGACTGTCAGAGAGTGATAGAGAGTGTCAGAGATTGTCAGAGAGTGACAGAGAGTGTCAGAAATTGTCAGAGAGTGATAGAGAATGTCTGAGATTGTCAGAGAGTGTGAGAGAGTGTCTGAGAGTGATAGAGAGTGTCTGAAAGTGATAGAGAATGTCTGAGAAAGTCAGAGAGTGTCAGAGAGTGTCAGAGAGTGATAGAGAGTGTCAGAGAGTGATCGAGAGTGTCAGAGAGTGTCAGAGAGTGTCAGAGAGTGTCAGAGAGTGATAGAGAGTGATAGAGAGTGATAGAGAGTGATAGATAGTGTCTGAGAGTGTCTGAGAGGGTCAGAGTGTGTCAGAGAGTGATAGAGAGTGTCTGAGAGTGTCAGAGTGTGTCAGAGAGTGTCAGAGAGTGTCAGAGAGTGATAGAGAGTGATAGAGAGTGATAGATAGTGTCTGAGAGTGTCTGAGAGTGTCAGAGTGTGTCAGAGAGTGAGAGAGAGCGTCTGAGAGTGTCAGAGAGTGATAAAGAGTGTCTGAGAGTGTCAAAGTGTGTCAGAGACTTTCAGAGAGTGATAGAGAGTGTTAGAGTGTGTCAGAGATTGTCTGAGAGTGTAAGAGAGTTTCAGAGACTGTCTGAGTGTGTCAGAGAGTGATAGTGAGTGCCTGAGATTGTCAGAGTGTGTCAGAGAGTGACAGAGTGTGTCTGAGAGTGTCAGAGATTGTCAGAGTGTGTCAGAGAGTGACAGAGAGTGATAGAGATTGATAGAGAGGGTCTGAGAGTGTCTGAGAGTGTCAGAGTGTGTCAGAGAGTGATAGAGAGTGTCTGAGAGTGTCTGAGAGTGTCAGCGTTTGTCAGAGAGTGATAGAGAGCGTCTGAGAGTGTCAGACAGTGATAAAGAGTGTCTGAGAGTGTCAAAGTGTGTCAGAGAGTGTCAGAGAGTGATAGAGTGTGTTAGAGTGTATCAGAGATTGTCTGAGAGTGGAAGAGAGTTTCAGAGACTGTCTGAGTGTGTCAGAGAGTGTCAGAGAGTGATAGAGAGTGTCTGAGATTGGCAGAGTGTGTCAGGGAGTGACAGAGAGTGATAGAGAGTGTTAGAGAGTGTCTGAGAGTGTCAGAGAGTGTCAGAGTGTGTCAGAGGGTGTCAGAGAGTGACAGAGTGTGTCTGAGAGTGTCAGAGATTGTCAGAGTGTGTCAGAGTGTGACAGAGAGTGATAGAGAGTGATAGAGAGTGATAGAGAGTGTCTGAGAGTGTCTGAGAGTGTCAGAGTGTCTCAGAGAGTGATAGAGAGTGTCTGAGAGTGTCAGAGAGTGTCTGAGAGTGTCTGAGAGTGTCAGAGAGCGTCTGAGAGTGTCAGAGAGTGTCAGAGTGTGTCAGAGGGTGTCAGAGAGTGACAGAGTGTGTCTGAGAGTGTCTGAGATTGTCAGAGTGTGTCAGAGAGTGACAGAGAGTGATAGAGAGTGATAGAGAGTGTCTGAGAGTGTCTGAGAGTGTCAGAGTGTGTCAGAGTGTGTCAGAGAGTGATAGAGAGTGTCTGAGAGTGTCAGAGAGTGTCTGAGAGTGTCAGAGAGTGTCAGAGAGAGTTAGAGAGTGTCTGAGAGTGTCAGAGTGTGTCAGAGAGTGATATCGAGTGTCTGAGAGGGTCTGAGAGTGTCAGAGAGTGTCAGAGAGTGATAGAGAGTGCGAGAGAGAGATCGAGAGTGTCTGAGAGTGGCAGAGAGTGTCAGAGAGTGTCAGAGAGTGATGGCGAGGATAGAGAGTTAAAGAGAGTGAGAGAGAGTGTCATAGAGTGTCAGAGAGTGTCAGAGAGTGTCAGAGAGTGATAGAGAGTGAAAGAGAGTGATAGAGAGTGAAAGAGAGTGATAGAGAGTGAAAGAGAGTGATAGATAGTGTCAGAGAGTGTCAGAGACTGTCAGAGAGTGAAAGAGAGTGTCAGAGATTGTCAGAGAGTGAAAGAGAGTGATAGAGAGAGTCTGAGATTGTCAGAGAGTGTGAGAGAGTGTTTGAGAGTGATAGAGTGTGTCTGAGAGTGATAGAGAATGTCTGAGAATGTCAGAGAGTGTCAGAGAGTGATAGGGACTGTCAGAGAGTGATAGAGAGTGATAGAGAGTGTCAGAGAGTGTCAGAGAGTGTCAGAGAGTGATAGAGAGTGATAGAGAGTGATAGATAGTGTCAGAGAGTGTCAGAGAATGTCAGAGAGTGATAGAGAGTGTCAGAGATTGTCAGAGAGTGATAGAGAGTGTCTGAGAGGGTCAGAGAGTGTCAGAGAGTGTCTGAGAGTGTCAGAGAGTGTCTGAGAGTTTCAGTTAGTGTAGAGAGTGACAGAGAGTGTCTGAGAGTGTCTGAGAGTGTCAGAGTGTGTCAGAGAGTGACAGAGAGTGATAGAGAGTGATAGAGAGCGTCTGAGAGTGTCAGAGAGCGTCAGAGTGTGTCAGACGGTGTCAGAGAGTGACAGAGTGTGTCTGAGAGTGTCTGAGATTGTCAGAGTGTGTCAGAGAGTGACAGAGAGTGATAGAGAGTGATAGAGAGGGTCTGAGAGTGTCAGAGTGTGTCAGAGAGGAATCGAGAGTGTCTGAGTGTGTCAGAGAGTGTCTGAGAGTGTCAGAGAGTGTCAGAGAGAGTTAGAGAGTGTCTGAGAGTGTCAGATTGTGTCAGAGAGAGATAGAGAGCGTCTGACAGTGTCAGAGATAGATAGCGAGTGATAGAGAGTGTCTGAGAGGGTCTGAGAGGGTCAGAGAGTGTCAGAGAGTGATAGAGAGTGTCAGAGAGTGCTAGAGAGAGATCGAGAGTGTCTGAGAGGGTCTGAGAGTGGCAGAGAGTGTCAGAGAGTGATGGAGAGGATAGAGAGTGAAAGAGAGTGATAGAGAGTGTCATAGAGTGTCAGAGAGTGCCAGAGAGTGTCAGAGAGTGATAGAGAGTGATAGAGAGTGATAGATAGTGTCAGAGAGTGTCAGAGACTGTCAGAGAGCGATAGAGCGTGTCAGAGATTGTCAGAGAGTGATAGAGAGTGTCAGAGATTGTCAGAGAGTGATAGAGAGTGATAGAGACTGTCTGAGATTGTCAGAGAGTGTGAGAGAGTGTCTGAGAGTGATAGAGAGTGTCTGAGAGTGATAGAGAATGTCTGAGAAAGTCAGAGAGTGTCTGAGAGTGTCAGAGAGTGTCAGAGAGAGTTAGAGAGTGTCTGAGAGTGTCAGAGTGTGTCAGAGAGTGATAGAGAGCGTCTGAGAGTGTCAGAGAGTGATATCGAGTGTCTGAGAGGGTCTGAGAGTGTCAGATAGTGTCAGAGAGTGATAGAGAGTGCGAGAGAGAGATCGAGAGTGTCTGAGAGTGTCTGAGAGTGGCAGAGTGTGTCAGAGTGTGTCAGAGTGTGTCAGAGAGTGATAGAGAGTGTCTGAGAGTGTCAGAGAGTGTCTGAGAGTGTCAGAGAGTGTCAGAGAGAGTTAGAGAGTGTCTGAGAGTGTCAGAGTGTGTCAGAGAGTGATAGAGAGCGTCTGAGAGTGTCAGAGAGTGATATCGAGTGACTGAGAGGTTCTGATAGTGTCAGAGAGTGTCAGAGAGTGATAGAGAGTGCGAGAGAGAGATCGAGAGTGTCTGAGAGTGTCTGAGAGTGGCAGAGATTGTCAGAGAGTGTCAGAGAGTGATGACGAGGATAGAGAGTGAAAGAGAGTGATAGAGAGAGTCTGAGATTGTCAGAGAGTGTGAGACAGTGTTTGAGAGTGATAGAGTGTGTCTGAGAGTGATAGAGAATGTCTGAGAATGTCAGAGAGTGTCAGAGAGTGTCAGAGAGTGTCAGAGAGTGAAAGGGACTGTCAGAGAGTGATAGAGAGTGATAGAGAGTGTCAGAGAGTGTCAGAGAGTGTCAGAGAGTGATCGAGAGTGATAGAGAGTGATAGATAGTGTCAGAGAGTGTCAGAGAATGTCAGAGAGTGATAGAGAGTGTCAGAGATTGTCAGAGAGTGATAGAGAGTGTCTGAGAGGGTCAGAGAGTGTCAGAGAGTGTCTGAGAGTGTCAGAGAGTGTCTGAGAGTTTCAGTGAGTGTAGAGAGTGACAGAGAGTGTCTGAGAGTGTCTGAGAGTGTCTGAGAATGTCAGAGTGTGTCTGAGAGTGATAAAGAATGTCTGAGAATGTCAGAGAGTGTCAGAGAGTGTCAGAGAGTGAAAGGGACTGTCAGAGAGTGATAGAGAGTGATAGAGAGTGTCAGAGAGTGTCAGAGAGTGTCAGAGAGTGTCAGAGAGTGATCGAGAGTGATAGAGAGTGATAGATAGTGTCAGAGAGTGTCAGAGAATGTCAGAGAGTGATAGAGAGTGTCAGAGATTGTCAGAGAGTGTCAGAGAGTGTCTGAGAGTGTCAGAGAGTGTCTGAGAGTTTCAGTGAGTGTAGAGAGTGACAGAGAGTGTCTGAGAGTGTCTGAGAGTGTCTGAGAATGTCAGAGTGTGTCAGAGAGTGACAGAGAGTGATAGAGAGTGATAGGGAGCGTCTGAGAGCGTCAAAGTGTGTCAGACGGTGTCAGAGAGTGACAGAGTGTGTCTGAGAGTGTCTGAGATTGTCAGAGTGTGTCAGAGAGTGACAGAGAGTGATAGAGAGTGATAGAGAGTGTCTGAGAGTGTCAGAGTGTGTCAGAGAGTAATAGAGAGTGTCTGAGTGTGTCAGAGAGTGTCTGAGAGTGTCAGAGAGTGTCAGAGAGAGTTAGAGAGTGTCTGAGAGTGTCAGAGTGTGTCAGAGAGAGATAGAGAGCGTCTGACAGTGTCAGAGATAGATAGAGAGTGATAGAGAGTGTCTGAGAGAGTCTGAGAGGGTCAGAGAGTGTCAGAGAGTGATAGAGAGTGTCAGAGAGTGCTAGAGAGAGATCAAGAGTGTCTGAGAGGGTCTGAGAGTGGCAGAGAGTGTCAGAGAGTTTCAGAGAGTGATGGAGAGGATAGAGAGCGAAAGAGAGTGATAGAGAGTGTCATAGAGTGTCAGAGAGTGCCAGAGAGTGTCAGAGAGTGATAGAGAGTGATAGAGAGTGATAGATAGTGTCAGAGAGTGTCAGAGACTGTCAGAGAGTGATAGAGAGTGTCAGAGATTGTCAGAGAGTGATAGAGAGTGTCAGAGATTGTCAGAGAGTGATAGAGGGTGATAGAGACTGTCTGAGATTGTCAGAGAGTGTGAGAGAGTGTCTGAGAGTGATAGAGAGTGTCTGAGAGTGATAGAGAATGTCTGAGAAAGTCAGAGAGTGTCAGAGAGTGTCAGAGAGTGATAGAGAGTGTCAGAGAGTGATAGAGAGTGTCAGAGAGTGTCAGAGAGTTTCAGAGAGTGATAGAGAGTGATAGAGAGTGATAGATAGTGTCTGAGAGTGTCTGAGAGGGTCAGAGTGTGTCAGAGAGTGATAGAGAGTGTCTGAGAGTGTCAGAGTGTGTCAGAGAGTGAGAGAGAGCGTCTGAGAGTGTCAGAGAGTGCTAAAGAGTGTCTGAGAGTGTCAAAGTGTGTCAGAGACTGTCAGAGAGTGATAGAGAGTGTTAGAGTGTGTCAGAGATTGTCTGAGAGTGTAAGAGAGTTTCAGAGACTGTCTGAGTGACTCAGAGAGTGATAGTGAGTGTCTGAGATTGTCAGAGTGTGTCAGAGAGTGACAGAGAGTGATAGAGAGTGTCTGAGAGTGTCAGAGGGTGTCAGAGAGTGACAGAGTGTGTCTGAGAGTGTCAGAGATTGTCAGAGTGTGTCGGAGAGTGACAGAGAGTGGTAGAGATTGATAGAGAGTTTCTGAGAGTGTCAGAGTGTGTCAGAGAGTGATAGAGAGTGTCTGAGAGTGTCAGAGAGTGTCAGAGTGTGTCAGAGAGTGATAGAGAGCGTCTGAGAGTGTCAGAGAGTGATAAAGAGTGTCTGAGAGTGTCAAATTGTGTCAGAGAGTGTCAGAGAGTGATAGAGAGTGTTAGAGTGTGTCAGAGATTGTCTGAGAGTGTAAGAGAGTTTCAGAGACTGTCTGAGTGTGTCAGAGAGTGTCAGAGAGTGATAGAGAGTGTCTGAGATTGTCAGAGTGTGTCAGGGAGTGACAGAGAGTGACAGAGAGTGTTAGAGAGTGTCTGAGAGTGTCAGAGAGTGTCAGAGTGTGTCAGAGGGTGTCAGAGAGTGACAGAGTGTGTCTGAGAGTGTCAGAGATTGTCAGAGTGTGTCAGAGAGTGAGAGAGAGTGATAGAGAGTGATAGAGAGTGTCTGAGAGCGTCTGAGAGTGTCAGAGTGTCTCAGAGAGTGATAGAGAGTGTCTGAGAGTGTCAGAGAGTGTCTGAGAGTGTCAGAGAGTGTCAGAGAGAGTTAGAGAGTGTCTGAGAGTGTCAGTGTGTCAGAGAGTGTCAGAGAGTGATAGAGTGTGTCAGAGAGTTATAGAGAGTGATAGAGAGTGATAGAGAGTGTCTGAGAACGTCTGAGAGTGTCAGAGTGTCTCAGAGAGTGATAGAGAGTGTCTGAGAGTGTCAGAGAGTGTCTGAGAGTGTCAGAGAGTGTCAGAGAGTGTTAGAGAGTGTCTGAGAGTGTCAGAGTGTGTCAGAGAGTGATAGAGAGCGTCTGAGAGTGTCAGAGAGTGTCAGAGTGTGTCAGAGGGTGTCAGAGAGTGACAGAGTGTCTCTGAGAGTGTCTGAGATTGTCAGAGTGTGTCAGAGAGTGACAGAGAGTGATAGAGAGTGATAGAGAGTGTCTGAGAGTGTCTGAGAGTGTCAGAGTGTGTCAGAGTGTGTCGGAGAGTGATAGAGAGTGTCTGAGAGTGTCTGAGAGTGTCAGAGAGTGTCTGAGAGTGTCAGAGAGTGTCAGAGAGAGTTAGAGAGTGTCTGAGAGTGTCAGAGTGTGTCAGAGAGTGATAGAGAGCGTCTGAGAGTGTCAGAGAGTGATATCGAGAGTCTGAGAGGGTCTGAGAGTGTCAGAGAGTGTCAGAGAGTGATAGAGAGTGCGAGAGAGAGATCGAGAGTGTCTGAGAGTGTCTGAGAGTGGCAGAGAGTGTCAGAGAGTGTCAGAGAGTGATGGCGAGGATAGAGAGTTAAAGAGAGTGAGAGAGAGTGTCATAGAGTGTCAGAGAGTGTCAGAGAGTGTCAGAGAGTGATAGAGAGTGAAAGAGAGTGATAGAGAGTGAAAGAGAGTGATAGATAGTGTCAGAGAGTGTCAGAGACTGTCAGAGAGTGACAGAGAGTGTCAGAGATTGTCAGAGAGTGAAAGAGAGTGATAGAGAGAGTCTGAGATTGTCAGAGAGTGTGAGAGAGTGTTTGAGAGTGATAGAGTGTGTCTGAGTGTGATAGAGAATGTCTGAGAATGTCAGAGAGTGTCAGAGAGTGTCAGAGAGTGATAGGGACTGTCAGAGAGTGATAGAGAGTGATAGAGAGTGTCAGAGAGTGTCAGAGAGTGTCAGAGAGTGATCGAGAGTGATAGAGAGTGATAGATAGTGTCAGAGAGTGTCAGAGAATGTCAGAGACTGATAGAGAGTGTCAGAGATTGTCAGAGAGTGATAGAGAGTGTCTGAGAGGGTCAGAGAGTGTCAGAGAGTGTCTGAGAGTGTCAGAGAGTGTCTGAGAGTTTCAGTGAGTGTAGAGAGTGACAGAGAGTGTCTGAGAGTGTCTGAGAGTGTCTGAGAATGTCAGAGTGTGTCAGAGAGTGACAGAGAGTGATAGAGAGTGATAGAGAGCGTCTGAGAGTGTCAGAGAGCGTCAGAGTGTGTCAGACGGTGTCAGAGAGTGACAGAGTGTGTCTGAGAGTGTCTGAGATTGTCAGAGTGTGTCAGAGAGTGACAGAGAGTGATAGAGAGTGATAGAGAGTGTCTGAGAGTGTCAGAGTGTGTCAGAGAGGAATAGAGAGTGTCTGAGTGTGTCAGAGAGTGTCTGAGAGTGTCAGAGAGTGTCAGAGAGAGTTAGAGAGTGTCTGAGAGTGTCAGAGTGTGTCAGAGAGTGATAGAGAGCGTCTGACAGTGTCAGAGATAGATAGAGAGTGATAGAGAGTGTCTGAGAGGGTCTGAGAGGGTCAGAGAGTGTCAGAGAGTGATAGAGAGTGTCAGAGAGTGCTAGAGAGAGTTCGAGAGTGTCTGAGAGGGTCTGAGAGTGGCAGAGAGTGTCAGAGAGTTTCAGAGAGTGATGGAGAGGATAGAGAGCGAAAGAGAGTGATAGAGAGTGTCATAGAGTGTCAGAGAGTGCCAGAGAGTGTCAGAGAGTGATAGAGAGTGATAGATAGTGTCAGAGAGTGTCAGAGACTGTCAGAGAGTGATAGAGAGTGCCAGAGATTGTCAGAGAGTGATAGAGAGTGTCAGAGATTGTCAGAGAGTGATAGAGAGTGATAGAGACTGTCTGAGATTGTCAGAGAGTGTGAGAGAGTGTCTGAGAGTGATAGAGAGTGTCTGAGAGTGATAGAGAATGTCTGAGAAAGTCAGAGAGTGTCAGAGAGTGTCAGAGAGTGATAGAGAGTGTCAGAGAGTGATAGAGAGTGTCAGAGAGTGTCAGAGAGTTTCAGAGAGTGATAGAGAGTGATAGAGAGTGTCAGAGAGTGATCGAGAGTGTCAGAGAGTGTCAGAGAGGGTCAGAGAGTGTCAGAGAGTGATAGAGAGTGATAGAGAGTGATAGAGAGTGATAGATAGTGTCTGAGAGTGTCTGAGAGGGTCAGAGTGTGTCAGAGAGTGATAGCGAGTGTCTGAGAGTGTCAGAGTGTGTCAGAGAGTGAGAGAGAGCGTCTGAGAGTGTCAGAGAGTGATAAAGAGTATCTGAGAGTGTCAAAGTGTGTCAGAGACTGTCAGAGAGTGATAGAGAGTGTTAGAGTGTGTCAGAGATTGTCTGAGAGTGTAAGAGAGTTTCAGAGACTGTCTGAGTGACTCAGAGAGTGATAGTGAGTGTCTGAGATTGTCAGAGTGTGTCAGAGAGTGACAGAGAGTGATAGAGAGTGTCTGAGAGTGTCAGAGGGTGTCAGAGAGTGACAGAGTGTGTCAGAGAGTGACAGAGAGTGACAGAGATTGATAGAGAGTGTCTGAGAGTATCTGAGAGTGTCAGAGTGTGTCAGAGAGTGATAGAGAGTGTCTGAGAGTGTCAGAGAGTGTCTGAGAGTGTCAGAGTGTGTCAGAGAGTGATAGAGAGCATCTGAGAGTGTCAGAGAGTGATAAAGAGTGTCTGAGAGTGTCAAAGTGTGTCAGAGAGTGTCAGCGAGTGATAGAGAGTGTTAGAGTGTGTCAGAGATTGTCTGAGAGTGTAAGAGAGTTTCAGAGACTGTCTGAGTGTGTCAGAGAGTGTCAGTGAGTGATAGAGAGTGTCTGAGATTGTCAGAGTGTGTCAGGGAGTGACAGAGAGTGATAGAGAGTGTTAGAGAGTGTCTGAGAGTGTCGGAGATTGTCAGAGTGTGTCAGAGAGTGACAGAGAGTGATAGAGAGTGATGGAGAGTGAAAGAGAGTGTCTGAGAGTGTCTGAGAGTGTCAGTGTGTCTCAGAGAGTGATAGAGAGTGTCTGAGAGTGTCAGAGAGTGTCAGAGAGAGTTAGAGAGTGTCTGAGAGTGTCAGAGTGTGTCAGAGAGTGTCAGAGAGTGATAGAGTGTGTCAGAGAGTGATAAAGAGTGTCTGAGAGTGTCAGAGAGTGTCTGAGAGTGTCAGAGAGTGTCAGAGAGAGTTAGAGTGTGTCTGAGAGTGTCAGAGTGTGTCAGAGAGTGATAGAGAGCGTCTGAGAGTGTCAGAGAGTGTCAGAGTGTGTCAGAGGGTGTCAGAGAGTGACAGAGTGTGTCTGAGAGTGTCTGAGATTGTCAGCGTGTGTCAGAGAGTGACAGAGAGTGACAGAGAGTGATAGAGAGTGTCTGAGAGTGTCTGAGAGTGTCTGAGAGTGTCAGAGTGTGTCAGAGTGTGTCAGAGAGTGATAGAGAGTGTCTGAGAGTGGCAGAGAGTGTCAGAGAGTGTCAGAGAGTGTCAGAGAGAGTTAGAGAGTGTCTGAGAGTGCCAGAGTGTGTCAGAGAGTGATAGAGAGCGGCTGAGAGTGTCAGAGAGTGTCAGAGTGTGTCAGAGGGTGTCAGAGAGTGACAGAGTGTGTCTGAGAGTGTCTGAGATTGTCAGAGTGTGTCAGAGAGTGACAGAGAGTGATAGAGAGTGTCTGAGAGTGTCTGAGAGTGTCAGAGTGTGTCAGAGAGTGATAGAGAGTGTCTGAGAGTGGCGGAGAGTGTCTGAGAGTGTCAGAGAGTGTCAGAGAGAGTTAGAGAGTGTCTGAGAGTGTCAGAGTGTGTCAGAGAGTGATAGAGAGCGTCTGAGAGTGTCAGAGAGTGATATCGAGTGTCTGAGATTGTCAGAGAGTGTCAGAGAGTGATAGAGAGTGCGAGAGAGAGACCGAGAGTGTCTGAGAGTGTCTGAGAGTGGCAGAGAGTGTCAGAGAGTGTCAGAGAGTGATGGCGAGGATAGAGAGTGAAAGAACGTGAGAGAGAGTGTCAAAGAGTGTCAGAGATTGTCAGAGAGTGTCAGAGAGTGATCGAGAGTGAAAGAGAGTGATAGATAGTGTCAGAGAGTGTCAGAGACTGACAGAGAGTGATAGAGAGTGTCAGAGATTGTCAGAGAGTGATAGAGAGTGATAGAGAGTTTCTGAGATTGTCAGAGAGTGTGAGAGTGTGTTTGAGAGTGATAGAGTGTGTATGAGAGTGATAGAGAATGTCTGAGAATGTCAGAGAGTGTCAGAGAGTGTCAGAGAGTGATAGGGACTGTCAGAGAGTGATAGAGAGTGATAGAGAGTGTCAGAGAGTGTCAGAGAGTGATAGAGAGTGATAGAGAGTGATAGATAGTGTCAGAGAGTGTCAGAGAATTTCAGAGAGTGATAGAGAGTGTCAGAGATTGTCAGAGAGTGTCAGAGAGTGATAGAGAGTGTCTGAGAGTGTCAGAGAGTGTCAGAGAGTGTCAGAGAGTGTCTGAGAGTGTCAGAGAGTGTCTGAGAGTTTCAGTGAGTGTAGAGAGTGACAGAGAGCGTCTGAGAGTGTCAGAGAGCGTCAGAGTGTGTCAGTCGGTGTCAGAGAGTGACAGAGTGTGTCTGAGAGTGTCTGAGATTGTCAGAGTGTGTCAGAGAGTGATAGAGAGTGTCAGAGAGAGATAGAGAGTGTCTGAGAGTGTCAGAGTGTGTCAGAGAGAGATAGAGAGCGTCTGACATTGTCAGAGATAGATAGAGAGTGATAGAGAGTGTCTGAGAGGGTCTGAGAGGGTCAGAGAGTGTCAGAGAGTGATAGAGAGTGTCAGAGAGTGCTAGAGAGAGATCGAGAGTGTCTGAGAGGGTCTGAGATTGGCAGAGAGTGTCAGAGAGTTTCAGAGAGTGATGGAGAGGATAGAGAGTGAAAGAGAGTGATAGAGAGTGTCATAGAGTGTCAGAGAGTGCCAGAGAGTGTCAGAGAGTGATAGAGAGTGATAGAGAGTGATAGAGAGTGATAGATAGTGTCAGAGAGTGTCAGAGACGGTCAGAGAGTGATAGAGAGTGTCAGAGATTGTCAGAGAGTGATAGAGAGTGTCAGAGATTGTCAGAGAGTGATACAGAGTGATAGAGACTGTCTGAGATTGTCAGAGAGTGTGAGAGAGTGTCTGAGAGTGATAGAGAGTGTCTGAGAGTGATAGAGAATGTCTGAGAAAGTCAGAGAGTGTCAGAGAGTGTCAGAGAGTGTCAGAGAGTGATAGAGAGTGTCAGAGAGTGATTGAGATTGTCAGAGAGTGTCAGAGAGTATCAGAGAGTGTCAGAGAGTGATAGAGAGTGATAGATAGTGTCTGACACTCTCTATCACTCTCTGACACACTCTGACCCTCTCAGACACTCTCAGAGTGTGTCAGAGAGTGAGAGAGAGCGTCTGAGAGTGTCAGAGAGTGTCTGAGAGTGTCAGAGAGTGTCAGAGAGAGTTAGAGAGTGTCTGAGAGTGTCAGAGTGTGTCAGAGAGTGACAGAGAGTGATAGAGAGTGATAGAGAGTGTCTGAGAGTGTCTGAGAGTGTCAGAGTGCGTCTAAGTGTGTCAGAGAGTGATAGAGAGTGTCTGAGAGTGTCAGAGAGTGTCTGAGAGTGTCAGAGAGTGTCAGAGAGAGTTAGAGAGTGTCTGAGAGTGTCAGAGTGTGTCAGAGAGTGATAGAGAGCGTCTGAGAGTGTCAGAGAGTGATATCGAGTGTCTGAGAGGGTCAGAGAGTGTCAGAGAGTGTCTGAGAGTGTCAGAGAGTGTCTGAGAGTTTCAGTGAGTGTAGAGAGTGACAGAGAGTGTCTGAGAGTGTCTGAGAGTGTCAGAGAATGTCAGAGTGTGTCAGAGAGTGACAGAGAGTGATAGAGAGTGATAGAGAGCGTCTGAGAGTGTCAGAGAGCGTCAGAGTGTGTCAGACGGTGTCAGAGAGTGACAGAGTGTGTCTGAGAGTGTCTGAGATTGTCAGAGTGTGTCAGAGAGTGACAGGGAGTGATAGAGAGTGATAGAGTGTGTCTGAGAGTGTCAGAGTGTGTCAGAGAGTAATAGAGAGTGTCTGAGTGTGTCAGAGAGCGTCTGAGAGTGTCAGAGAGTGTCAGAGAGAGTTAGAGAGTGTCTGAGAGTGTCAGAGTGTGTCAGAGTGTGTCAGAGAGAGATAGAGAGCGTCTGACAGTGTCAGAGATAGATAGAGAGTGATAGAGAGTGTCTGAGAGGGTCTGAGAGGGTCAGAGAGTGTCAGAGAGTGATAGAGAGTGTCAGAGAGTGCTAGAGAGAGATCGAGAGTGTCTGAGATGGTCTGAGAGTGGCAGAGAGTGTCAGAGAGTGTCAGAGAGTGATGGAGAGGATAGAGAGTGAAAGAGAGTGATAGAGAGTGTCATAGAGTGTCAGAGAGTGCCAGAGAGTGTCAGAGAGTGATAGAGAGTGATAGAGAGTGATAGATAGTGTCAGAGAGTGTCAGAGTCTGTCAGAGAGTGACAGAGAGTGTCAGAGATTGTCAGAGAGTGATAGAGAGTGTCAGAGATTGTCAGAGAGTGATAGAGAGTGATAGAGACTGTCTGAGATTGTCAGAGAGTGTGAGAGAGTGTCTGAGAGTGATAGAGAGTGTCTGAGAGTGATAGAGAATGTCTGAGAAAGTCAGAGAGTGTCTGAGAGTGTCAGAGAGTGTCAGAGAGAGTTAGAGAGTGTCTGAGAGTGTCAGAGTGTGTCAGAGAGTGATAGAGAGCGTCTGAGAGTGTCAGAGAGTGATATCGAGTGTCTGAGAGGGTCTGAGAGTGTCAGATAGTGTCAGAGAGTGATAGAGAGTGCGAGAGAGAGATCGAGAGTGTCTGAGAGTGTCTGAGAGTGGCAGAGTGTGTCTGAGTGTGTCAGAGAGTGATAGAGAGTGTCTGAGAGTGTCAGAGAGTGTCTGAGAGTGTCAGAGAGTGTCAGAGAGAGTTAGAGAGTGTCTGAGAGTGTCAGAGTGTGTCAGAGAGTGATAGAGAGCGTCTGAGAGTGTCAGAGAGTGATATCGAGTGTCTGAGAGGGTCTGAGAGTGTCAGAGAGTGTCAGAGAGTGATAGAGAGTGTGAGAGAGAGATCGAGAGTGTCTGAGAGTGTCTGAGAGTGGCAGAGAGTGTCAGAGAGTGTCAGAGAGTGATGGCGAGGATAGAGAGTGAAAGAGAGTGAGAGAGAGTGTCATAGAGTGTCAGAGAGTGTCAGAGAGTGTCAGAGAGTGATAGAGAGTGAAAGAGAGTGATAGATAGTGTCAGAGAGTGTCAGAGACTGTCAGAGAGTGATAGAGAGTGTCAGAGATTGTCAGAGAGTGAAAGAGAGTGATAGAGAGAGTCTGAGATTGTCAGAGAGTGTCAGAGAGTGAAAGGGACTGTCAGAGAGTGATAGAGAGTGATAGAGAGTGTCAGAGAGTGTCAGAGAGAGTCAGAGAGTGATCGAGAGTGATAGAGAGTGATAGATAGTGTCAGAGAGTGTCAGAGAATGTCAGAGAGTGATAGAGAGTGTCAGAGATTGTCAGAGAGTGATAGAGAGTGTCTGAGAGGGTCAGAGAGTGTCAGAGAGTGTCTGAGAGTGTCAGAGAGTGTCTGAGAGTTTCAGTGAGTGTAGAGAGTGACAGAGAGTGTCTGAGAGTGTCTGAGAGTGTCAGAGAATGTCAGAGTGTGTCAGAGAGTGATAGAGAGTGATAGAGAGTGATAGAGAGTGATAGAGAGCGTCTGAGAGTGTCAGAGAGCGTCAGAGTGTGTCAGACGGTGTCAGAGAGTGACAGAGTGTGTCTGAGAGTGTCTGAGATTGTCAGTGTGCCAGAGAGTGACAGAGAGTGATAGAGAGTGATAGAGAGTGTCTGAGAGTGTCAGAGTGTGTCAGAGAGTAATAGAGAGTGTCTGAGTGTGTCAGAGAGTGTCTGAGAGTGTCAGAGAGTGTCAGAGAGAGTTAGAGAGTGTCTGAGAGTGTCAGAGTGTGTCAGAGAGAGATAGAGAGCGTCTGACAGTGTCAGAGATAGATAGAGAGTGATAGAGAGTGTCTGAGAGGGTCTGAGAGGGTCAGAGAGTGTCAGAGAGTGATAGAGAGTGTCAGAGAGTGCTAGAGAGAGAGATCGAGAGTGTCTGAGAGGGTCTGAGAGTGGCAGAGAGTGTCAGAGAGTTTCAGAGAGTGATGGAGAGGATAGAGAGTGAAAGAGAGTGATAGAGAGTGTCATAGAGTGTCAGAGAGTGCCAGAGAGTGTCAGAGAGTGATAGAGAGTGATAGAGAGTGATAGAGAGTGATAGAGAGTGATAGATAGTGTCAGAGAGTGTCAGAGACTGTCAGAGAGTGATAGAGAGTGTCAGAGATTGTCAGAGAGTGATAGCGAGTGTCAGAGATTGTCAGAGAGTGATAGAGAGTGATAGAGACTGTCTGAGATTGTCAGAGAGTGTGAGAGAGTGTCTGAGAGTGATAGAGAGTGTCTGAGAGTGATAGAGAATGTCTGAGAAAGTCAGAGAGTGTCAGAGAGTGTCAGAGAATGATAGAGAGTGTCAGAGAGTGATAGAGAGTGTCAGAGAGTGTCAGAGAGTGTCAGAGAGTGTCAGAGAGTGATAGAGAGTGATAGACAGTGTCTGACTCTCTCAGACACTCTCTATCACTCTCTGACACACTCTGTCCCTCTCAGAGACTCTCAGAGTGTGTCAGAGAGTGAGAGAGAGCGTCTGAGAGTGTCAGAGAGTGTCAGAGAGTGTCAGAGAGAGTTAGAGAGTGTCTGAGAGGGTCAGAGTGTGTCAGAGAGTGATAGAGAGCGTCTGAGAGTGTCAGAGAGTGTCAGAGTGTGTCAGAGGGTTTCAGAGAGTGACAGAGTGTGTCTGAGAGTGTCTGAGATTGTCAGAGTGTGTCAGAGAGTGACAGAGAGTGATAGAGAGTGATAGAGAGTGTCTGAGAGTGTCTGAGAGTGTCAGAGTGCGTCAGAGTGTGTCAGAGAGTGATAGAGAGTGTCTGAGAGTGTCTGAGAGTGTCAGAGAGTGTCTGAGAGTGTCAGAGAGTGTCAGAGAGAGTTAGAGAGTGTCTGAGAGTGTCAGAGTGTGTCAGAGAGTGATAGAGAGCGTCTGAGAGTGTCAGAGAGTGATAGCGAGTGTCTGAGAGGGTCTGAGAGTGTCAGAGAGTGTCAGAGAGTGATAGAGAGTGCGAGAGAGAGATCGAGAGTGTCTGAGAGTGTCTGAGAGTGGCAGAGAGTGTCAGAGAGTGATGGCGAGGATAGAGAGTGAAAGAGAGTGAGATAGAGTGTCATAGAGTGTCAGAGAGTGTCAGAGATTGTCAGAGAGTGATAGAGAGTGAAACAGAGTGATAGAGAGTGAAAGAGAGTGATAGATAGTGTCAGAGAGTGTCAGAGACTGTCAGAGAGTGATAGAGAGTGTCAGAGATTGTCAGAGAGTGAAAGAGAGTGATAGAGAGAGTCTGAGATTGTCAGAGAGTGTGAGAGAGTGTTTGAAAGTGATAGAGTGTGTCTGAGAGTGATAGAGAATGTCTGAGAATGTCAGAGAGTGTCAGAGAGTGTCAGAGAGTGATAGGGACTGTCAGAGAGTGATAGAGAGTGATAGAGGGTGTCAGAGAGTGTCAGAGAGTGTCAGAGAGTGATAGAGAGTGATAGAGAGTGATAGATAGTGTCAGAGAGTGTCAGAGAATGTCAGAGAGTGATAGAGAGTGTCAGAGATTGTCAGAGTTTGATAGAGAGTGTCTGAGAGGGTCAGAGAGTGTCAGAGAGTGTCTGAGAGTGTCAGAGAGTGTCTGAGAGTTTCAGTGAGTGTAGAGAGTGACAGAGAGTGTCTGAGAGTGTCTGAGAGTGTCAGAGAATGTCAGAGTGCGTCAGAGAGTGACAGAGAGTGATAGAGAGTGATGGAGAGCGTCTGAGAGTGTCAGAGAGCGTCAGAGTGTGTCAGACGGTGTCAGAGAGTGACAGAGTGTGTCTGAAAGTGTCTGAGATTGTCAGAGTGTGTCAGAGAGTGACAGAGAGTGATAGAGAGTGTCTGAGAGTGTCAGAGTGTGTCAGAGAGTAATAGAGAGTGTCTGAGTGTGTCAGAGAGTGTCTGAGAGTGTCTGAGAGTGTCAGAGAGTGTCAGAGAGAGTTAGAGAGTGTCTGAGAGTGTCAGAGTGTGTCAGAGAGTGATAGAGTGCGTCTGACAGTGTCAGAGATAGATAGAGAGTGATGGAGAGTGTCTGAGAGGGTCTGAGAGGGTCAGAGAGTGTCAGAGAGTGATAGAGAGTGTCAGAGAGTGCTAGAGAGAGATCGAGAGTGTCTGAGAGTGTCTGAGAGTGTCAGAGAGTGTCAGAGAGTTTCAGAGAGTGATGGAGAGGATAGAGAGTGAAAGAGAGTGATAGAGAGTGTCATAGAGTGTCAGAGAGTGCCAGAGAGTGTCAGAGAGTGATAGAGAGTGATAGAGAGTGATAGATAGTGTCAGAGAGTCTCAGAGACTGTCAGAGAGTGATAGAGAGTGTCAGAGATTGTCAGAGAGTGATAGAGAGTGTCAGAGATTGTCAGAGAGTGATAGAGAGTGATAGAGACTGTCTGAGATTGTCAGAGAGTGTGAGAGAGTGTCTGAGAGTGATAGAGAGTGTCTGAGAGTGATAGAGAATGTCTGAGAAAGTCAGAGAGTGTCTGAGAGTGTCAGAGAGTGTCAGAGAGAGTTAGAGAGTGTCTGAGAGTGTCAGAGTGTGTCAGAGAGTGATAGAGAGCGTCTGAGAGTGTCAGAGAGTGATATCGAGTGTCTGAGAGGGTCTGAGAGTGTCAGATAGTGTCAGAGAGTGATAGAGAGTGCGAGAGAGAGATCGAGAGTGTCTGAGAGTGTCTGAGAGTGGCAGAGTGTGTCAGAGTGTGTCAGAGTGTGTCAGAGAGTGATAGAGAGTGACTGAGAGTGTCAGAGAGTGTCTGAGAGTGTCAGAGAGTGTCAGAGAGAGTTAGAGAGTGTCTGAGAGTGTCAGAGTGTGTCAGAGAGTGATAGAGAGCGTCTGAGAGTGTCAGAGAGTGATATCGAGTGTCTGAGAGGGTCTGAGAGTGTCAGAGAGTGTCAGAGAGTGATAGAGAGTGCGAGAGAGAGATCGAGAGTGTCTGAGAGTGTCTGAGAGTGGCAGAGAGTGTCAGAGAGTGTCAGAGAGTGATGGCGAGGATAGAGAGTGAAAGAGAGTGAGAGAGAGTGTCATAGAGTGTCAGAGAGTGTCAGAGAGTGTCAGAGAGTGATAGAGAGTGAAAGAGAGTGATAGAGAGTGAAAGAGAGTGATAGATAGTGTCAGAGAGTGTCAGAGACTGTCAGAGAGTGATAGAGAGTGTCAGAGATTGTCAGAGAGTGAAAGAGAGTGATAGAGAGAGTCTGAGATTGTCAGAGAGTGTGAGAGAGTGTTTGAGAGTGATAGAGCGTGTCTGAGAGTGATAGAGAATGTCTGAGAATGTCAGAGAGTGATAGATAGTGTCAGAGAGTGTCAGAGAATGTCAGAGAGTGATAGAGTGTCAGAGATTGTCAGAGAGTGATAGAGAGTGTCTGAGAGGGTCAGAGAGTGTCAGAGAGTGTCTGAGAGTGTCAGAGAGTGTCTGAGAGTTTCAGTGAGTGTAGAGAGTGACAGAGAGTGTCTGAGAGTGTCTGAGAGTGTCAGAGAATGTCAGAGTGTGTCAGAGAGTGACAGAGAGTGATAGAGAGTGATAGAGAGTGATAGAGAGCGTCTGAGAGTGTCAGAGAGCGTCAGAGTGTGTCAGACGGTGTCAGAGAGTGACAGAGTGTGTCTGAGAGTGTCTGAGATTGTCAGTGTGTCAGAGAGTGACAGAGAGTGATAGAGAGTGATAGAGAGTGTCTGAGAGTGTCAGAGTGTGTCAGAGAGTAATAGAGAGTGTCTGAGTGTGTCAGAGAGTGACTGAGAGTGTCAGAGAGTGTCAGAGAGAGTTAGAGAGTGTCTGAGAGTGTCAGAGTGTGTCAGAGAGAGATAGAGAGCGTCTGACAGTGTCAGAGATAGATAGAGAGTGATAGAGAGTGTCTGAGAGGGTCTGAGAGTGTCAGAGTGTCTCAGAGAGTGATAGAGAGTGTCTGAGAGTGTCAGAGAGTGTCTGAGAGTGGCAGAGAGTGTCAGAGAGAGTTCGAGAGTGTCTGAGAGTGTCAGAGTGTGTCAGAGAGTGTCAGAGAGTGATAGAGTGTGTCAGAGAGTGATAGAGAGTGTCTGAGAGTGTCAGAGAGTGTCTGAGAGTGTCAGAGAGTGTCAGAGAGAGTTAGAGAGTGTCTGAGAGTGTCAGAGTGTGTCAGAGAGTGATAGAGAGCGTCTGAGAATGTCAGAGAGTGTCAGAGTGTGTCACAGGGTGTCAGAGAGTGACAGAGTGTGTCTGAGAGTGTCTGAGATTGTCAGAGTGTGTCAGGGAGTGACAGAGAGTGATAGAGAGTGATAGAGAGTGTCTGAGAGTGTCTGATAGTGTCAGAGTGTGTCAGAGTGTGTCAGAGAGTGATAGAGAGTGTCTGAGATTGTCAGAGAGTGTCTGAGAGTGTCAGAGAGTGTCAGAGAGAGTTAGAGAGTGTCTGAGAGTGTCAGAGTGTGTCAGAGAGTGATAGAGAGCGTCTGAGAGTGTCAGAGAGTGATATCGAGTGTCTGAGAGGGTCTGAGAGTGTCAGAGAGTGATAGAGAGTGCGAGAGAGAGATCGAGAGTGTCTGAGAGTGTCTGAGAGTGGCAGAGAGTGTCAGAGAGTGATGGCGAGGATAGAGAGTGAAAGAACGTGAGAGAGAGTGTCATAGAGTGTCAGAGAGTGTCAGAGAGTGTCAGAGAGTGATAGAGAGTGAAAGAGAGTGATAGATAGTGTCAGAGAGTGTCAGAGACTAACAGAGAGTGATAGAGAGTGTCAGAGAGTGATA
Organism: Heterodontus francisci; assembly: GCF_036365525.1. Lineage (NCBI taxonomy): Eukaryota > Metazoa > Chordata > Chondrichthyes > Heterodontiformes > Heterodontidae > Heterodontus > Heterodontus francisci. The sequence continues at coordinate 912,215 of NW_027142293.1, forward strand.
GAGAGTGATAGAGAGTGTCTGAGATTGTCAGAGAGTGTGAGAGAGTGTTTGAGAGTGATAGAGTGTGTCTGAGAGTGATAGAGAATGTCTGAGAATGTCAGAGAGTGTCAGAGAGTGTCAGAGAGTGATAGGGACTGTCAGAGAGTGAAAGAGAGTGATAGAGAGTGTCAGAGAGTGTCAGAGAGTGTCAGAGAGTGATAGAGAGTGATAGAGAGTGATAGATAGTGTCAGAGAGTGTCAGAGAATGTCAGAGAGTGATAGAGAGTGTCAGAGATTGTCAGAGAGTGATAGAGAGTGTCTGAGAGGGTCAGAGAGTGTCAGAGAGTGTCTGAGAGTGTCTGAGAGTGTCTGAGAGTTTCAGTGAGTGTAGAGAGTGACAGAGAGTGTCTGAGAGTGTCTGAGAGTGTCAGAGAATGTCAGAGTGTGTCAGAGAGTGACAGAGAGTGATAGAGAGTGATAGAGAGCGTCTGAGAGTGTCTGAGAGTGTCAGAGAATGTCAGAGTGTGTCAGAGAGTGACAGAGAGTGATAGAGAGTGATAGAGAGCGTCTGAGAGTGTCTGAGAGTGTCAGAGACTGTCAGAGAGTGATAGAGATTGTCAGAGATTGTCAGAGAGTGATAGAGAGTGTCAGAGATTGTCAGAGAGTGATAGAGAGTGATAGAGACTGTCTGAGATTGTCAGAGAGTGTGAGAGAGTGTCTGAGAGTGATAGAGAGTGTCTGAGAGTGATAGAGAATGTCTGAGAAAGTCAGAGAGTGTCTGAGAGTGTCAGAGAGTGTCAGAGAGAGTTAGAGAGTGTCTGAGAGTGTCAGAGTGTGTCAGAGAGTGATAGAGAGCGTCTGAGAGTGTCAGAGAGTGATATCGAGTGTCTGAGTGGGTCTGAGAGTGTCAGATAGTGTCAGAGAGTGATAGAGAGTGCGAGAGAGAGATCGAGAGTGTCTGAGAGTGTCTGAGAGTGGCAGAGTGTGTCAGAGTGTGTCAGAGAGTGATAGAGAGTGACTGAGAGTGTCAGAGAGTGTCAGAGAGTGTCTGAGAGTGTCAGAGTGTGTCAGAGAGTGATAGAGAGCGTCTGAGAGTGTCAGAGAGTGATATCGAGTGTCTGAGAGGGTCTGAGAGTGTCAGAGAGTGTCAGAGAGTGATAGAGAGTGCGAGAGAGAGATCGAGAGTGTCTGAGAGTGGCAGAGAGTGTCAGAGAGTGTCAGAGAGTGATGGCGAGGATAGAGAGTGTCAGAGAGTGAGAGAGAGTATCATAGAGTGTCAGAGAGTGTCAGAGAGTGTCAGAGAGTGATAGAGAGTGAAAGAGAGTGATAGAGAGTGAAAGAGAGTGATATATAGTGTCAGAGAGTGTCAGAGACTGTCAGAGAGTGATAGAGAGTGTCAGAGATTGTCAGAGAGTGAAAGAGAGTGATAGAGAGAGTCTGAGATTGTCAGAGAGTGTGAGAGAGTGTTTGAGAGTGATAGAGCGTGTCTGAGAGTGATAGAGAATGTCTGAGAATGTCAGAGAGTGTCAGAGAGTGTCAGAGAGTGAAAGGGACTGTCAGAGGGTGATAGAGAGTGATAGAGAGTGTCAGAGAGTGTCAGAGAGTGTCAGAGAGTGTCAGAGAGTGTCAGAGAGTGATCGAGAGTGATAGAGAGTGATAGATAGTGTCAGAGAGTGTCAGAGAATGTCAGAGAGTGATAGAGAGTGTCAGAGATTGTCAGAGAGTGATAGAGAGTGTCTGAGAGGGTCAGAGTGTGTCAGAGAGAGTCTGAGAGTGTCAGAGAGTGTCTGAGAGTTTCAGTGAGTGTAGAGAGTGACAGAGAGTGTCTGAGAGTGTCTGAGAGTGTCAGAGAATGTCAGAGTGTGTCAGAGAGTGACAGAGAGTGATAGAGAGTGATAGAGAGCGTCTGAGAGTGTCTGAGAGTGTCAGAGAATGTCAGAGTGTGTCAGAGAGTGACAGAGAGTGATAGAGAGTGATAGAGAGCGTCTGAGAGTGTCAGAGACTGTCAGAGAGTGTCAGAGACTGTCAGAGAGTGATAGAGAGTGTCAGAGATTGTCAGAGAGTGATAGAGAGTGTCAGAGATTGTCAGAGAGTGATAGAGAGTGATAGAGACTGTCTGAGATTGTCAGAGAGTGTGAGAGAGTGTCTGAGAGGGTCAGAGTGTGTCAGAGAGTGTCTGAGAGTGTCAGAGAGTGTCTGAGAGTTTCAGTGAGTGTAGAGAGTGACAGAGAGTGTCTGAGAGTGTCTGAGAGTGTCAGAGAATGTCAGAGTGTGTCAGAGAGTGACAGAGAGTGATAGAGAGTGATAGAGAGCGTCTGAGAGTGTCTGAGAGTGTCAGAGAATGTCAGAGTGTGTCAGAGAGTGACAGAGAGTGATAGAGAGTGATAGAGAGCGTCTGAGAGTGTCTGAGAGTGTCAGAGACTGTCAGAGAGTGATAGAGAGTGTCAGAGATTGTCAGAGAGTGATAGAGAGTGTCAGAGATTGTCAGAGAGTGATAGAGAGTGATAGAGACTGTCTGAGATTGTCAGAGAGTGTGAGAGAGTGTCTGAGAGTGATAGAGAGTGTCTGAGAGTGATAGAGAATGTCTGAGAAAGTCAGAGAGTGTCTGAGAGTGTCAGAGAGTGTCAGAGAGAGTTAGAGAGTGTCTGAGAGTGTCAGAGTGTGTCAGAGAGTGATAGAGAGCGTCTGAGAGTGTCAGAGAGTGATATCGAGTGTCTGAGAGGGTCTGAGAGTGTCAGATATTGTCAGAGAGTGATAGAGAGTGCGAGAGAGAGATCGAGAGTGTCTGAGAGTGTCTGAGAGTGGCAGAGTGTGTCAGAGTGTGTCAGAGAGTGATAGAGAGTGACTGAGAGTGTCAGAGAGTGTCTGAGAGTGTCAGAGAGTGTCAGAGAGAGTTAGAGAGTGTCTGAGAGTGTCAGAGTGTGTCAGAGAGTGAAAGAGAGTGATAGAGAGAGTCTGAGATTGTCAGAGAGTGTGAGAGAGTGTTTGAGAGTGATAGAGCGTGTCTGAGAGTGATAGAGAATGTCTGAGAATGTCAGAGAGTGTCAGAGAGTGTCAGAGAGTGAAAGGGACTGTCAGAGGGTGATAGAGAGTGATAGAGAGTGTCAGAGAGTGTCAGAGAGTGTCAGATAGTGTCAGAGAGTGTCAGAGAGTGATCGAGAGTGATAGAGAGTGATAGATAGTGTCAGAGAGTGTCAGAGAATGTCAGAGAGTGATAGAGAGTGTCAGAGATTGTCAGAGAGTGATAGAGAGTGTCTGAGAGGGTCAGAGTGTGTCAGAGAGAGTCTGAGAGTGTCAGAGAGTGTCTGAGAGTTTCAGTGAGTGTAGAGAGTGACAGAGAGTGTCTGAGAGTGTCTGAGAGTGTCAGAGAATGTCAGAGTGTGTCAGAGAGTGACAGAGAGTGATAGAGAGTGATAGAGAGCGTCTGAGAGTGTCTGAGAGTGTCAGAGAATGTCAGAGTGTGTCAGAGAGTGACAGAGAGTGATAGAGAGTGATAGAGAGCGTCTGAGAGTGTCAGAGACTGTCAGAGAGTGTCAGAGACTGTCAGAGAGTGATAGAGAGTGTCAGAGATTGTCAGAGAGTGATAGAGAGTGTCAGAGATTGTCAGAGAGTGATAGAGAGTGATAGAGACTGTCTGAGATTGTCAGAGAGTGTGAGAGAGTGTCTGAGAGGGTCAGAGTGTGTCAGAGAGTGTCTGAGAGTGTCAGAGAGTGTCTGAGAGTTTCAGTGAGTGTAGAGAGTGACAGAGAGTGTCTGAGAGTGTCTGAGAGTGTCAGAGAATGTCAGAGTGTGTCAGAGAGTGACAGAGAGTGATAGAGAGTGATAGAGAGCGTCTGAGAGTGTCTGAGAGTGTCAGAGAATGTCAGAGTGTGTCAGAGAGTGACAGAGAGTGATAGAGAGTGATAGAGAGCGTCTGAGAGTGTCTGAGAGTGTCAGAGACTGTCAGAGAGTGATAGAGAGTGTCAGAGATTGTCAGAGAGTGATAGAGAGTGTCAGAGATTGTCAGAGAGTGATAGAGAGTGATAGAGACTGTCTGAGATTGTCAGAGAGTGTGAGAGAGTGTCTGAGAGTGATAGAGAGTGTCTGAGAGTGATAGAGAATGTCTGAGAAAGTCAGAGAGTGTCTGAGAGTGTCAGAGAGTGTCAGAGAGAGTTAGAGAGTGTCTGAGAGTGTCAGAGTGTGTCAGAGAGTGATAGAGAGCGTCTGAGAGTGTCAGAGAGTGATATCGAGTGTCTGAGAGGGTCTGAGAGTGTCAGATATTGTCAGAGAGTGATAGAGAGTGCGAGAGAGAGATCGAGAGTGTCTGAGAGTGTCTGAGAGTGGCAGAGTGTGTCAGAGTGTGTCAGAGAGTGATAGAGAGTGACTGAGAGTGTCAGAGAGTGTCTGAGAGTGTCAGAGAGTGTCAGAGAGAGTTAGAGAGTGTCTGAGAGTGTCAGAGTGTGTCAGAGAGTGATAGAGAGCGTCTGAGAGTGTCAGAGAGTGATATCGAGTGTCTGAGAGGGTCTGAGAGTGTCAGAGAGTGTCAGAGAGTGATAGAGAGTGCGAGAGAGAGATCGAGAGTGTCTGAGAGTGTCTGAGAGTGGCAGAGAGTGTCAGAGAGTGTCAGAGAGTGATGGCGAGGATAGAGAGTGAAAGAGAGTGAGAGAGAGTATCATAGAGTGTCAGAGAGTGTCAGAGAGTGTCAGAGAGTGATAGAGAGTGAAAGAGAGTGATAGAGAGTGAAAGAGAGTGATATATAGTGTCAGAGAGTGTCAGAGACTGTCAGAGAGTGATAGAGAGTGTCAGAGATTGTCAGAGAGTGAAAGAGAGTGATAGAGAGAGTCTGAGATTGTCAGAGAGTGTGAGAGAGTGTTTGAGAGTGATAGAGCGTGTCTGAGAGTGATAGAGAATGTCTGAGAATGTCAGAGAGTGTCAGAGAGTGTCAGAGAGTGAAAGGGACTGTCAGAGGGTGATAGAGAGTGATAGAGAGTGTCAGAGAGTGTCAGAGAGTGTCAGAGAGTGTCAGAGAGTGATCGAGAGTGATCGAGAGTGATAGAGAGTGATAGATAGTGTCAGAGAGTGTCAGAGAATGTCAGAGAGTGATAGAGAGTGTCAGAGATTGTCAGAGAGTGATAGAGAGTGTCTGAGAGGGTCAGAGAGTGTCAGAGAGTGTCTGAGAGTGTCAGAGAGTGTCTGAGAGTTTCAGTGAGTGTAGAGAGTGACAGAGAGTGTCTGAGAGTGTCTGAGAGTGTCAGAGAATGTCAGAGTGTGTCAGAGAGTGACAGAGAGTGATAGAGAGTGATAGAGAGTGATAGAGAGCGTCTGAGAGTGTCAGAGAGCGTCAGAGTGTGTCAGACGGTGTCAGAGAGTGACAGAGTGTGTCTGAGAGTGTCTGAGATTGTCAGTGTGTCAGAGAGTGACAGAGAGTGATAGAGAGTGATAGAGAGTGTCTGAGAGTGTCAGAGTGTGTCACAGAGTAATAGAGAGTGTCTGAGTGTGTCAGAGAGTGTCAGAGAGAGTTAGAGAGTGTCTGAGAGTGTCAGAGTGTGTCAGAGAGAGATAGAGAGCGTCTGACAGTGTCAGAGATAGATAGAGAGTGATAGAGAGTGTCTGAGAGGGTCTGAGAGTGTCAGAGATTGTCAGAGTGTGTCAGAGAGTGACAGAGAGTGATAGAGAGTGATAGAGAGTGATAGAGAGCGTCTGAGAGTGTCTGAGAGTGTCAGAGAGTGTCAGAGAGTGTCTGAGAGTTTCAGTGAGTGTAGAGAGTGACAGAGAGTGTCTGAGAGTGTCTGAGAGTGTCAGAGAATGTCAGAGTGTGTCAGAGAGTGACAGAGAGTGATAGAGAGTGATAGAGAGTGATAGAGAGCGTCTGAGAGTGTCAGAGAGCGTCAGAGTGTGTCAGACGGTGTCAGAGAGTGACAGAGTGTGTCTGAGAGTGTCTGAGATTGTCAGTGTGTCAGAGAGTGACAGAGAGTGATAGAGAGTGATAGAGAGTGTCTGAGAGTGTCAGAGTGTGTCAGAGAGTAATAGAGAGTGTCTGAGTGTGTCAGAGAGCGTCTGAGAGTGTCAGAGAGTGATATCGAGTGTCTGAGAGGGTCTGAGAGTGTCAGAGAGTGTCAGAGAGTGATAGAGAGTGCGAGAGAGAGATCGAGAGTGTCTGAGGGTGTCTGAGAGTGGCAGAGAGTGTCAGAGAGTGTCAGAGAGTGATGGCGAGGATAGAGAGTGAAAGAGAGTGAGAGAGAGTATCATAGAGTGTCAGAGAGTGTCAGAGAGTGTCAGAGAGTGATAGAGAGTGATAGAGAGTGAAAGAGAGTGATAGAGAGTGAAAGAGAGTGATATATAGTGTCAGAGAGTGTCAGAGACTGTCAGAGAGTGATAGAGAGTGTCAGAGATTGTCAGAGAGTGAAAGAGAGTGATAGAGAGAGTCTGAGATTGTCAGAGAGTGTGAGAGAGTGTTTGAGAGTGATAGAGCGTGTCTGAGAGTGATAGAGAATGTCTGAGAATGTCAGAGAGTGTCAGAGAGTGTCAGAGAGTGAAAGGGACTGTCAGAGGGTGATAGAGAGTGATAGAGAGTGTCAGAGAGTGTCAGAGAGTGACAGAGAGTGATAGAGAGTGATAGAGAGTGATAGAGAGCGTCTGAGAGTGTCAGAGAGCGTCAGAGTGTGTCAGACGGTGTCAGAGAGTGACAGAGTGTGTCTGAGAGTGTCTGAGATTGTCAGTGTGTCAGAGAGTGACAGAGAGTGATAGAGAGTGATAGAGGGTGTCTGAGAGTGTCAGAGTGTGTCAGAGAGTAATAGAGAGTGTCTGAGTGTGTCAGAGAGCGTCTGAGAGTGTCAGAGAGTGATATCGAGTGTCTGAGAGGGTCTGAGAGTGTCAGAGAGTGTCAGAGAGTGATAGAGAGTGCGAGAGAGAGATCGAGAGTGTCTGAGAGTGTCTGAGAGTGGCAGAGAGTGTCAGAGAGTGTCAGAGAGTGATGGCGAGGATAGAGAGTGAAAGAGAGTGAGAGAGAGTATCATAGAGTGTCAGAGAGTGTCAGAGAGTGTCAGAGAGTGATAGAGAGTGAAAGAGAGTGATAGAGAGTGAAAGAGAGTGATATATAGTGTCAGAGAGTGTCAGAGACTGTCAGAGAGTGATAGAGAGTGTCAGAGATTGTCAGAGAGTGAAAGAGAGTGATAGAGAGAGTCTGAGATTGTCAGAGAGTGTGAGAGAGTGTTTGAGAGTGATAGAGCGTGTCTGAGAGTGATAGAGAATGTCTGAGAATGTCAGAGAGTGTCAGAGAGTGTCAGAGAGTGAAAGGGACTGTCAGAGGGTGATAGAGAGTGATAGAGAGTGTCAGAGAGTGTCAGAGAGTGTCAGAGAGTGATCGAGAGTGATCGAGAGTGATAGAGAGTGATAGATAGTGTCAGAGAGTGTCAGAGAATGTCAGAGAGTGATAGAGAGTGTCAGAGATTGTCAGAGAGTGATAGAGAGTGTCTGAGAGGGTCAGAGAGTGTCAGAGAGTGTCTGAGAGTGTCAGAGAGTGTCTGAGAGTTTCAGTGAGTGTAGAGAGTGACAGAGAGTGTCTGAGAGTGTCTGAGAGTGTCAGAGAATGTCAGAGTGTGTCAGAGAGTGACAGAGAGTGACAGAGAGTGATAGAGAGTGATAGAGAGCGTCTGAGAGTGTCAGAGAGCGTCAGAGTGTGTCAGACGGTGTCAGAGAGTGACAGAGTGTGTCTGAGAGTGTCTGAGATTGTCAGTGTGTCAGAGAGTGACAGAGAGTGATAGAGAGTGATAGAGAGTGTCTGAGAGTGTCAGAGTGTGTCACAGAGTAATAGAGAGTGTCTGAGTGTGTCAGAGAGTGTCTGAGAGTGTCAGAGAGTGTCAGAGAGAGTTAGAGAGTGTCTGAGAGTGTCAGAGTGTGTCAGAGAGAGATAGAGAGCGTCTGACAGTGTCAGAGATAGATAGAGAGTGATAGAGAGTGTCTGAGAGGGTCTGAGAGTGTCAGAGATTGTCAGAGTGTGTCAGAGAGTGACAGAGAGTGATAGAGAGTGATAGAGAGTGATAGAGAGCGTCTGAGAGTGTCTGAGAGTGTCAGAGAGTGTCAGAGAGTGTCTGAGAGTTTCAGTGAGTGTAGAGAGTGACAGAGAGTGTCTGAGAGTGTCTGAGAGTGTCAGAGAATGTCAGAGTGTGTCAGAGAGTGACAGAGAGTGATAGAGAGTGATAGAGAGTGATAGAGAGCGTCTGAGAGTGTCAGAGAGCGTCAGAGTGTGTCAGACGGTGTCAGAGAGTGACAGAGTGTGTCTGAGAGTGTCTGAGATTGTCAGTGTGTCAGAGAGTGACAGAGAGTGATAGAGAGTGATAGAGAGTGTCTGAGAGTGTCAGAGTGTGTCAGAGAGTAATAGAGAGTGTCTGAGTGTGTCAGAGAGTGTCTGAGAGTGTCAGAGAGTGTCAGAGAGAGTTAGAGAGTGTCTGAGAGTGTCAGAGTGTGTCAGAGAGAGATAGAGAGCGTCTGACAGTGTCAGAGATAGATAGAGAGTGATAGAGAGTGTCTGAGAGGGTCTGAGAGTGTCAGAGATTGTCAGAGTGTGTCAGAGAGTGACAGAGAGTGATAGAGAGTGATAGAGAGTGTCTGAGAGTGTCTGAGAGTGTCAGAGTGTCTCAGAGAGTGATAGAGAGTGTCTGAGAGTGTCAGAGTGTGTCAGAGAGTGATAGAGAGCGTCTGAGAGTGTCAGAGAGTGTCAGAGTGTGTCACAGGGTGTCAGAGAGTGACAGAGAGTGTCTGAGAGTGTCTGAGATTGTCAGAGTGTGTCAGAGAGTGACAGAGAGTGATAGAGAGTGTCTGAGAGTGTCTGAGAGTGTCAGAGTGTGTCAGAGTGTGTCTGAGAGTGTCAGAGAGTGTCTGAGAGTTTCAGTGAGTGTAGAGAGTGACAGAGAGTGTCTGAGAGTGTCTGAGAGTGTCAGAGAATGTCAGAGTGTGTCAGAGAGTGACAGAGAGTGATAGAGAGTGATAGAGAGTGATAGAGAGCGTCTGAGAGTGTCAGAGACCGTCAGAGTGTGTCAGACGGTGTCAGAGAGTGACAGAGTGTGTCTGAGAGTGTCTGAGATTGTCAGTGTGTCAGAGAGTGACAGAGAGTGATAGAGAGTGATAGAGAGTGTCAGAGAGTGTCAGAGTGTGTCAGAGAGTGTCAGAGAGAGTTAGAGAGTGTCTGAGAGTGTCAGAGTGTGTCAGAGAGAGATAGAGAGCGTCTGACAGTGTCAGAGATAGATAGAGAGTGATAGAGAGTGTCTGAGAGGGTCTGAGATTGTCAGAGATTGTCAGAGTGTGTCAGAGAGTGACAGAGAGTGATAGAGAGTGATAGAGAGTGTCTGAGTGTGTCAGAGAGTGTCTGAGAGTGTCAGAGAGTGTCAGAGAGAGTTAGAGAGTGTCTGAGAGTGTCAGAGTGTGTCAGAGAGAGATAGAGAGCGTCTGACAGTGTCAGAGATAGATAGAGAGTGATAGAGAGTGTCTGAGAGGGTCTGAGATTGTCAGAGATTGTCAGAGTGTGTCAGAGAGTGACAGAGAGTGATAGAGAGTGATAGAGAGTGTCTGAGAGTGTCTGAGAGTGTCAGAGTGTCTCAGAGAGTGATAGAGAGTGTCTGAGAGTGTCAGAGAGTGTCTGAGAGTGTCAGAGAGTGTCAGAGAGAGTTCGAGAGTGTCAGAGAGTGTCAGAGTGTGTCAGAGAGTGTCAGAGAGTGATAGAGTGTGTCAGAGAGTGATAGAGAGTGTCTGAGAGTGTCAGAGAGTGTCTGAGAGTGTCAGAGAGTGTCAGAGAGAGTTAGAGAGTTTCTGAGAGTGTCAGAGTGTGTCAGAGAGTGATAGAGAGCGTCTGAGAGTGTCAGAGAGTGATATCGAGTGTCTGAGAGGGTCTGAGAGTTTCAGAGAGTGTCAGAGAGTGATAGAGAGTGCGAGAGAGAGATCGAGAGTGTCTGAGAGTGTCTGAGAGTGTCAAAGAGTGTCAGAGAGTGTCAGAGAGTGTCAGAGAGTGATAGAGAGTGAAAGAGAGTGATAGATAGTGTCAGAGAGTGTCAGAGACTGACAGAGAGTGATAGAGAGTGTCAGAGAGTGATAGAGAGTGAGAGAGAGTGTCTGAGATTGTCAGAGAGTGTGAGAGAGTGTTTGAGAGTGATAGAGTGTGTATGAGATTGATAGAGAATGTCTGAGAATGTCAGAGAGTGTCAGAGAGTGTCAGAGAGTGATAGGGACTGTCAGAGAGTGATAGAGAGTGATAGAGAGTGTCAGAGAGTGTCAGAGAGTGATAGAGAGTGATAGAGAGTGATAGATAGTGTCAGAGAGTGTCAGAGATTGTCAGAGAGTGATAGAGAGTGTATGAGAGGGTCAGAGAGAGTCAGAGAGTGTCTGAGAGTGTCAGAGAGTGTCTGAGAGTTTCAGTGAGTGTAGAGAGTGACAGAGAGTGTCTGAGAGTGTCTGAGAGTGTCAGAGAATGTCAGAGTGTGTCAGAGAGTGACAGAGAGTGATAGAGAGTGATAGAGAGCGTCTGAGAGTGTCTGAGAGTGTCAGAGAATGTCAGAGTGTGTCAGAGAGTGACAGAGAGTGATAGAGAGTGATAGAGAGCGTCTGAGAGTGTCAGAGAGCGTCAGAGTGTGTCAGACGGTGTCAGAGAGTGACAGAGAGTGACAGAGTGTGTCTGAGAGTGTCTGAGATTGTCAGAGTGTGTCAGAGAGTGACAGAGAGTGATAGAGAGTGATAGAGAGTGTCTGAGAGTGTCAGCGTGTGTCAGAGAGTAATAGAGAGTGTCTGAGTGTGTCAGAGAGTGTCTGAGAGTGTCAGAGAGTGTCAGAGAGAGTTAGAGAGTGTCTGAGAGTGTCAGAGTGTGTCAGTGAGAGATAGAGAGCGTCTGACAAGTGTCAGAGATAGATAGAGAGTGATAGAGAGTGTCTGAGAGGGTCTGAGAGGGTCAGAGAGTGTCAGAGAGTGATAGAGAGTGTCAGAGAGTGCTAGAGAGAGATCGAGAGTGTCTGAGAGGGTCTGAGAGTGGCAGAGAGTGTCAGAGAGTTTCAGAGAGTGATGGAGAGGATAGAGAGTGAAAGAGAGTGATAGAGAGTGTCATAGAGTGTCAGAGAGTGCCAGAGAGTGTCAGAGAGTGATAGAGAGTGATAGAGAGTCTCAGAGATTGTCAGAGAGTGATAGAGAGTGTCAGAGATTGTCAGAGAGTGATAGAGACTGTCTGAGATTGTCAGAGAGTGTGAGAGAGTGTCTGAGAGTGATAGAGAGTGTCTGAGAGTGATAGAGAATGTCTGAGAAAGTCAGAGAGTGTCTGAGAGTGTCAGAGAGTGTCAGAGAGAGTTAGAGAGTGTCTGAGAGTGTCAGAGTGTGTCAGAGAGTGATAGAGAGCGTCTGAGAGTGTCAGAGAGTGATATCGAGTGTCTGAGAGGGTCTGAGAGTGTCAGATAGTGTCAGAGAGTGATAGAGAGTGCGAGAGAGAGATCGAGAGTGTCTGAGAGTGTCTGAGAGTGGCAGAGTGTGTCAGAGTGTGTCAGAGAGTGATAGAGAGTGACTGAGAGTGTCAGAGAGTGTCTGAGAGTGTCAGAGAGTGTCAGAGAGAGTTAGAGAGTGTCTGAGAGTGTCAGAGTGTGTCAGAGAGTGATAGAGAGCGTCTGAGAGTGTCAGAGAGTGATATCGAGTGTCTGAGAGGGTCTGAGAGTGTCAGAGAGTGTCAGAGAGTGATAGAGAGTGCGAGAGAGAGATCGAGAGTGTCTGAGAGTGTCTGAGAGTGGCAGAGAGTGTCAGAGAGTGATGGCGAGGATAGAGAGTGAAAGAGAGTGAGAGAGAGTGTCATAGAGTGTCAGAGAGTGTCAGAGAGTGATAGAGAGTGAAAGAGAGTGATAGAGAGTGAAAGAGAGTGATAGATAGTGTCAGAGAGTGTCAGAGACTGTCAGAGAGTGATAGAGAGTGTCAGAGATTGTCAGAGAGTGAAAGAGAGTGATAGAGAGAGTCTGAGATTGTCAGAGAGTGTGAGAGAGTGTTTGAGAGTGATAGAGCGTGTCTGAGAGTCATAGAGAATGTCTGAGAATGTCAGAGAGTGTCAGAGAGTGTCAGAGAGTGAAAGGGACTGTCAGAGAGTGATAGAGAGTGATAGAGAGTGTCAGAGAGTGTCAGAGAGTGTCAGAGAGTGATCGAGAGTGATCGAGAGTGATAGAGAGTGATAGATAGTGTCAGAGAGTGTCAGAGAATGTCAGAGAGTGATAGAGAGTGTCAGAGATTGTCAGAGAGTGATAGAGAGTGTCTGAGAGGGTCAGAGAGAGTCAGAGAGTGTCTGAGAGTGTCAGAGAGTGTCTGAGAGTTTCAGTGAGTGTAGAGAGTGACAGAGAGTGTCTGAGAGTGTCTGAGAGTGTCAGAGAATGTCAGAGTGTGTCAGAGAGTGACAGAGAGTGATAGAGAGTGATAGAGAGTGATAGAGAGTGATAGAGAGCGTCTGAGAGTGTCAGAGAGCGTCAGAGTGTGTCAGACGGTGTCAGAGAGTGACAGAGTGTGTCTGAGAGTGTCTGATATTGTCAGTGTGTCAGAGAGTGACAGAGAGTGATAGAGAGTGATAGAGAGTGTCTGAGAGTGTCAGAGTGTGTCAGAGAGTAATAGAGAGTGTCTGAGTGTGTCAGAGAGTGTCTGAGAGTGTCAGAGAGTGTCAGAGAGAGTTAGAGAGTGTCTGAGAGTGTCAGAGTGTGTCAGAGAGAGATAGAGAGCGTCTGACAGTGTCAGAGATAGATAGAGAGTGATAGAGAGTGTCTGAGAGGGTCTGAGAGTGTCAGAGATTGTCAGAGTGTGTCAGAGAGTGACAGAGAGTGATAGAGAGTGATCGAGAGTGATAGAGAGTGATATATAGTGTCAGAGAGTGTCAGAGAATGTCAGAGAGTGATAGAGAGTGTCAGAGATTGTCAGAGAGTGATAGAGAGTGTCTGAGAGGGTCAGAGAGTGTCAGAGAGTGTCTGAGAGTGTCAGAGAGTGTCTGAGAGTTTCAGTGAGTGTAGAGAGTGACAGAGAGTGTCTGAGAGTGTCTGAGAGTGTCAGAGAATGTCAGAGTGTGTCAGAGAGTGACAGAGAGTGATAGAGAGTGATAGAGAGTGTCAGAGAGTGTCAGAGAGTGTCAGAGAGTGATCGAGAGTGATCGAGAGTGATAGAGAGTGATAGATAGTGTCAGAGAGTGTCAGAGAATGTCAGAGAGTGATAGAGAGTGTCAGAGAGGGTCTGAGAGTGTCAGAGAATGTCAGAGTGTGTCAGAGAGTGACAGAGAGTGATAGAGAGTGATAGAGAGTGTCAGAGAGTGTCAGAGAGTGTCAGAGAGTGATCGAGAGTGATCGAGAGTGATAGAGAGTGATAGATAGTGTCAGAGAGTGTCAGAGAATGTCAGAGAGTGATAGAGAGTGTCAGAGATTGTCAGAGAGTGATAGAGAGTGTCTGAGAGGGTCAGAGAGTGTCAGAGAGTGTCTGAGAGTGTCAGAGAGTGTCTGAGAGTTTCAGTGAGTGTAGAGAGTGACAGAGAGTGTCTGAGAGTGTCTGAGAGTGTCAGAGAATGTCAGAGTGTGTCAGAGAGTGACAGAGAGTGATAGAGAGTGATAGAGAGTGATAGAGAGTGATAGAGAGCGTCTGAGAGTGTCAGAGAGCGTCAGAGTGTGTCAGACGGTGTCAGAGAGTGACAGAGTGTGTCTGAGAGTGTCTGATATTGTCAGTGTGTCAGAGAGTGACAGAGAGTGATAGAGAGTGATAGAGAGTGTCTGAGAGTGTCAGAGTGTGTCAGAGAGTAATAGAGAGTGTCTGAGTGTGTCAGAGAGTGTCTGAGAGTGTCAGAGAGTGTCAGAGAGAGTTAGAGAGTGTCTGAGAGTGTCAGAGTGTGTCAGAGAGAGATAGAGAGCGTCTGACAGTGTCAGAGATAGATAGAGAGTGATAGAGAGTGTCTGAGAGGGTCTGAGAGTGTCAGAGATTGTCAGAGTGTGTCAGAGAGTGACAGAGAGTGATAGAGAGTGATCGAGAGTGATAGAGAGTGATATATAGTGTCAGAGAGTGTCAGAGAATGTCAGAGAGTGATAGAGAGTGTCAGAGATTGTCAGAGAGTGATAGAGAGTGTCTGAGAGGGTCAGAGAGTGTCAGAGAGTGTCTGAGAGTGTCAGAGAGTGTCTGAGAGTTTCAGTGAGTGTAGAGAGTGACAGAGAGTGTCTGAGAGTGTCTGAGAGTGTCAGAGAATGTCAGAGTGTGTCAGAGAGTGACAGAGAGTGATAGAGAGTGATAGAGAGTGATAGACAGTGATAGAGAGCGTCTGAGAGTGTCAGAGAGCGTCAGAGTGTGTCAGACGGTGTCAGAGAGTGACAGAGTGTGTCTGAGAGTGTCTGATATTGTCAGTGTGTCAGAGAGTGACAGAGAGTGATAGAGAGTGATAGAGAGTGTCTGAGAGTGTCAGAGTGTGTCAGAGAGTAATAGAGAGTGTCTGAGTGTGTCAGAGAGTGTCTGAGAGTGTCAGAGAGTGTCAGAGAGAGTTAGAGAGTGTCTGAGAGTGTCAGAGTGTGTCAGAGAGAGATAGAGAGCGTCTGACAGTGTCAGAGATAGATAGAGAGTGATAGAGTGTCTGAGAGGGTCTGAGAGTGTCAGAGATTGTCAGAGTGTGTCAGAGAGTGACAGAGAGTGATAGAGAGTGATAGAGAGTGTCTGAGAGTGATAGAGAGTGATAGAGAGTGTCTGAGATTGTCAGAGAGTGATAGAGAGTGATAGAGAGTGTCAGAGATTGTCAGAGAGTGATAGAGAGTGATAGAGACTGTCTGAGATTGTCAGAGAGTGTGAGAGAGTGTCTGAGAGTGATAGAGAGTGTCTGAGAGTGATAGAGAATGTCTGAGAAAGTCAGAGAGTGTCTGAGAGTGTCAGAGAGTGTCAGAGAGAGTTAGAGAGTGTCTGAGAGTGTCAGAGTGTGTCAGAGAGTGATAGAGAGCGTCTGAGAGTGTCAGAGAGTGATATCGAGTGTCTGAGAGGGTCTGAGAGTGTCAGATAGTGTCAGAGAGTGACAGAGAGTGATAGAGAGAGATCGAGAGTGTCTGAGAGTGTCTGAGAGTGGCAGAGTGTGTCAGAGTGTGTCAGAGAGTGATAGAGAGTGACTGAGAGTGTCAGAGAGTGTCTGAGAGTGTCAGAGAGTGTCAGAGAGAGTTAGAGAGTGTCTGAGAGTGTCAGAGCGTGTCAGAGAGTGATAGAGAGCGTCTGAGAGTGTCAGAGAGTGATATCGAGTGTCTGAGAGGTTCTGAGAGTGTCAGAGAGTGTCAGAGAGTGATAGAGAGTGCGAGAGAGAGATCGAGAGTGTCTGAGAGTGTCTGAGAGTGGCAGAGAGTGTCAGAGAGTGTCAGAGAGTGATGGCGAGGATAGAGAGTGAAAGAGAGTGAGAGAGAGTGTCATAGAGTGTCAGAGAGTGATAGAGAGTGAAAGAGAGTGATAGAGAGTGAAAGAGAGTGATAGATAGTGTCAGAGAGTGTCAGAGACTGTCAGAGAGTGATAGAGAGTGTCAGAGATTGTCAGAGAGTGAAAGAGAGTGATAGAGAGAGTCTGAGATTGTCAGAGAGTGTGAGAGAGTGTTTGAGAGTGATAGAGCGTGTCTGAGAGTGATAGAGAATGTCTGAGAATGTCAGAGAGTGTCAGAGAGTGATCGAGAGTGATAGAGAGTGATAGATAGTGTCAGAGAGTGTCAGAGAATGTCAGAGAGTGATAGAGAGTGTCAGAGATTGTCAGAGAGTGATAGAGAGTGTCTGAGAGGGTCAGAGAGTGTCAGAGAGTGTCTGAGAGTGTCAGAGAGTGTCTGAGAGTTTCAGTGAGTGTAGAGAGTGACAGAGAGTGTCTGAGAGTGTCTGAGAGTGTCAGAGAATGTCAGAGTGTGTCAGAGAGTGACAGAGAGTGATAGAGAGTGATAGAGAGTGATAGAGAGCGTCTGAGAGTGTCAGAGAGCGTCAGAGTGTGTCAGAAGGTGTCAGAGAGTGACAGAGTGTGTCTGAGAGTGTCTGAGATTGTCCGTGTGTCAGAGAGTGACAGAGAGTGACAGAGAGTGATAGAGAGTGATAGAGAGTGTCTGAGAGTGTCTGAGAGTGTCAGAGTGTGTCAGAGAGTAATAGAGAGTGTCTGAGTGTGTCAGAGAGTGTCTGAGAGTGTCAGAGAGTGTCAGAGAGAGTTAGAGAGTGTCTGAGAGTGTCAGAGTGTGTCAGAGAGAGATAGAGAGCGTCTGACAGTGTCAGAGATAGATAGAGAGTGATAGAGAGTGTCTGAGAGGGTCTGAGAGTGTCAGAGATTGTCAGAGTGTGTCAGAGAGTGACAGAGAGTGATAGAGAGTGATAGAGAGTGTCTGAGAGTGTCTGAGAGTGTCAGAGTGTCTCAGAGAGTGATAGAGAGTGTCTGAGAGTGTCAGAGAGTGTCTGAGAGTGTCAGAGAGTGTCAGAGAGAGTTCGAGAGTGTCTGAGAGTGTCAGAGTGTGTCAGAGAGTGTCAGAGAGTGATAGAGTGTGTCAGAGAGTGATAGAGAGTGTCTGAGAGTGTCAGAGAGTGTCTGAGAGTGTCAGAGAGTGTCAGAGAGAGTTAGAGAGTGTCTGAGAGTGTCAGAGTGTGTCAGACAGTGATAGAGAGCGTCTGAGAGTGTCAGAGAGTGTCAGAGTGTGTCACAGGGTGTCAGAGAGTGACAGAGAGTGTCTGAGAGTGTCTGAGATTGTCAGAGTATGTCAGAGAGTGACAGAGAGTGATAGAGAGTGATAGAGAGTGTCTGAGAGTGTCTGAGAGTGTCAGAGTGTGTCAGAGTGTGTCTGAGAGTGTCAGAGAGTGTCTGAGAGTTTCAGTGAGTGTAGAGAGTGACAGAGAGTGTTTGAGAGTGTCTGAGAGTGTCAGAGAATGTCAGAGTGTGTCAGAGAGTGACAGAGAGTGATAGAGAGTGATAGAGAGTGATAGAGAGCGTCTGAGAGTTTCAGAGAGCGTCAGAGTGTGTCAGACGGTGTCAGAGAGTGACAGAGTGTGTCTGAGAGTGTCTGAGATTGTCAGTGTGTCAGAGAGTGACAGAGAGTGATAGAGAGTGATAGAGAGTGTCTGAGAGTGTCAGAGTGTGTCAGAGAGTAATAGAGAGTGTCTGAGTGTGTCAGAGAGTGTCTGAGAGTGTCAGAGAGTGTCAGAGAGAGTTAGAGAGTGTCTGAGAGTGTCAGAGTGTGTCAGAGAGAGATAGAGAGCGTCTGACAGTGTCAGAGATAGATAGAGAGTGATAGAGAGTGTCTGAGAGGGTCTGAGAGTGTCAGAGATTGTCAGAGTGTGTCAGAGAGTGACAGAGAGTGATAGAGAGTGATAGAGAGTGTCTGAGAGTGTCTGAGAGTGTCTGAGAGTGTCAGAGTGTCTCAGAGTGTGATAGAGAGTGTCTGAGAGTGTCAGAGAGTGTCTGAGAGTGTCAGAGAGTGTCAGAGAGAGTTCGAGAGTGTCAGAGAGTGTCAGAGTGTGTCAGAGAGTGTCAGAGAGTGATAGAGTGTGTCAGGGAGTGATAGAGAGTGTCTGAGAGTGTCAGAGAGTGTCTGAGAGTGTCAGAGAGTGTCAGAGAGAGTTAGAGAGTGTCTGAGAGTGTCAGAGTGTGTCAGAGAGTGATAGAGAGCGTCTGAGAGTGTCAGAGAGTGATATCGAGTGTCTGAGAGGGTCTGAGAGTGTCAGAGAGTGTCAGAGAGTGATAGAGAGTGCGAGAGAGAGATCGAGAGTGTCTGAGAGTGTCTGAGAGTGGCAGAGAGTGTCAGAGAGTGTCAGAGAGTGATGGCGAGGATAGAGAGTGAAAGAACGTGAGAGAGATTGTCAAAGAGTGTCAGAGAGTGTCAGAGAGTGTCAGAGAGTGATAGAGAGTGAAAGAGAGTGATAGATAGTGTCAGAGAGTGTCAGAGACTGACAGAGAGTGATAGAGAGTGTCAGAGAGTGATAGAGAGTGATAGAGAGTGTCTGAGATTGTCAGAGAGTGTGAGAGAGTGTTTGAGAGTGATAGAGTGTGTATGAGATTGATAGAGAATGTCTGAGAATGTCAGAGAGTGTCGGAGAGTGATAGGGACTGTCAGAGAGTGATAGAGAGTGATAGAGAGTGTCAGAGAGTGTCAGAGAGTGATAGAGAGTGATAGATAGTGTCAGAGAGTGTCAGAGAATGTCAGAGAGTGATAGAGTGTCAGAGAGTGTCAGAGAGTTTCAGTGAGTGTAGAGAGTGACAGAGAGTGTCTGAGAGTGTCTGAGAGTGTCAGAGAATGTCAGAGTGTGTCAGAGAGTGACAGAGAGTGATAGAGAGTGATAGAGAGCGTCTGAGAGTGTCTGAGAGTGTCAGAGAATGTCAGAGTGTGTCAGAGAGTGACAGAGAGTGATAGAGAGTGATAGAGAGCGTCTGAGAGTGTCATAGAGTGACAGAGTGTGTCTGAGAGTGTCTGAGATTGTCAGAGTGTGTCAGAGAGTGACAGAGAGTGATAGCGAGTGATAGAGAGTGTCTGAGAGTGTCAGAGTGTGTCAGAGAGTAATAGAGAGTGTCTGAGTGTGTCAGAGAGTGTCTGAGAGTGTCAGAGAGTGTCAGAGAGAGTTAGAGAGTGTCTGAGAGTGTCAGAGTGTGTCAGAGAGATATAGAGAGCGTCTGACAAGTGTCAGAGATAGATAGAGAGTGATAGAGAGTGTCTGAGAGGGTCTGAGAGGGTCAGAGAGTGTCAGAGAGTGATAGAGAGTGTCAGAGAGTGCTAGAGAGAGATCGAGAGTGTCTGAGAGGGTCTGAGAGTGGCAGAGAGTGTCAGAGAGTTTCAGAGAGTGATGGAGAGGATAGAGAGTGAAAGAGAGTGATAGAGAGTGTCATAGAGTGTCAGAGAGTGCCAGAGAGTGTCAGAGAGTGATAGAGAGTGATAGAGAGTGTCAGAGATTGTCAGAGAGTGATAGAGAGTGTCAGAGATTGTCAGAGAGTGATAGAGAGTGATAGAGACTGTCTGAGATTGTCAGAGAGTGTGAGAGAGTGTCTGAGAGTGATAGAGAGTGTCTGAGAGTGATAGAGAATGTCTGAGAAAGTCAGAGAGTGTCTGAGAGTGTCAGAGAGTGTCAGAGAGAGTTAGAGAGTGTCTGAGAGTGTCAGAGTGTGTCAGAGAGTGATAGAGAGCGTCTGAGAGTGTCAGAGAGTGATATCGAGTGTCTGAGAGGGTCTGAGAGTGTCAGATAGTGTCAGAGAGTGATAGAGAGTGCGAGAGAGAGATCGAGAGTGTCTGAGAGTGTCTGAGAGTGGCAGAGTGTGTCAGAGTGTGTCAGAGAGTGATAGAGAGTGACTGAGAGTGTCAGAGAGTGTCTGAGAGTGTCAGAGAGTGTCAGAGAGAGTTAGAGAGTGTCTGAGAGTGTCAGAGTGTGTCAGAGAGTGATAGAGAGCGTCTGAGAGTGTCAGAGAGTGGCAGAGTGTGTCAGAGTGTGTCAGAGAGTGATAGAGAGTGATAGAGAGTGTCAGAGATTGTCAGAGAGTGATAGAGAGTGTCTGAGAGGGTCAGAGAGTGTCAGAGAGTGTCTGAGAGTGTCAGAGAGTGTCTGAGAGTTTCAGTGAGTGTAGAGAGTGACAGAGAGTGTCTGAGAGTGTCTGAGAGTGTCAGAGAATGTCACAGTGTGTCAGAGAGTGACAGAGAGTGATAGAGAGTGATAGAGAGTGATAGAGAGCGTCTGAGAGTGTCAGAGAGCGTCAGAGTGTGTCAGACGGTGTCAGAGAGTGACAGAGTGTGTCTGAGAGTGTCTGATATTGTCAGTGTGTCAGAGAGTGACAGAGAGTGATAGAGAGTGATAGAGAGTGATAGAGAGTGTCTGAGAGTGTCAGAGTGTGTCAGAGAGTAATAGAGAGTGTCTGAGTGTGTCAGAGAGTGTCTGAGAGTGTCGGAGAGTGTCAGAGAGAGTTAGAGAGTGTCAGAGAGTGTCAGAGTGTGTCAGAGAGAGATAGAGAGCGTCTGACAGTGTCAGAGATAGATAGAGAGTGATAGAGAGTGTCTGAGAGGGTCTGAGAGTGTCAGAGATTGTCAGAGTGTGTCAGAGAGTGACAGAGAGTGATAGAGAGTGATAGAGAGTGTCTGAGAGTGATAGAGAGTGATAGAGAGTGTCTGAGATTGTCAGAGAGTGTCAGAGAGTGATAGAGAGTGTCAGAGATTGTCAGAGAGTGATAGAGAGTGATAGAGACTGTCTGAGATTGTCAGAGAGTGTGAGAGAGTGTCTGAGAGTGATAGAGAGTGTCTGAGAGTGATAGAGAATGTCTGAGAAAGTCAGAGAGTGTCTGAGAGTGTCAGAGAGTGTCAGAGAGAGTTAGAGAGTGTCAGAGAGTGTCAGAGATTGTCAGAGAGTGATAGAGAGTGAAACAGAGTGATAGAGAGTGAAAGAGAGTGATAGATAGTGTCAGAGAGTGTCAGAGAGAGTTAGAGAGTGTCAGAGAGTGTCAGAGACTGTCAGAGAGTGATAGAGAGTGTCAGAGATTGTCAGAGAGTGAAAGAGAGTGATAGAGAGAGTCTGAGATTGTCAGAGAGTGTGAGAGAGTGTTTGAGAGTGATAGAGCGTGTCTGAGAGTGATAGAGAATGTCTGAGAATGTCAGAGAGTGTCAGAGAGTGTCAGAGAGTGAAAGGGACTGTCAGAGGGTGATAGAGAGTGATAGAGAGTGTCAGAGAGTGTCAGAGAGTGTCAGAGAGTGTCAGAGAGTGTCAGAGAGTGATCGAGAGTGATAGAGAGTGATAGATAGTGTCAGAGAGTGTCAGAGAACGTCAGAGAGTGATAGAGAGTGTCAGAGATTGTCAGAGAGTGATAGAGAGTGTCTGAGAGGGTCAGAGAGTGTCAGAGAGTGTCTGAGAGTGTCAGAGAGTGTCTGAGAGTTTCAGTGAGTGTAGAGAGTGACAGAGAGTGTCTGAGAGTGTCTGAGAGTGTCAGAGAATGTCAGAGTGTGTCAGAGAGTGACAGAGAGTGATAGAGAGTGATAGAGAGTGATAGAGAGCGTCTGAGAGTGTCAGAGAGCGTCAGAGTGTGTCAGACGGTGTCAGAGAGTGACAGAGTGTGTCTGAGAGTGTCTGAGATTGTCAGTGTGTCAGAGAGTGACAGAGAGTGATAGAGAGTGATAGAGAGTGTCTGAGAGTGTCAGAGTGTGTCAGAGAGTAATAGAGAGTGTCTGAGTGTGTCAGAGAGTGTCTGAGAGTGTCAGAGAGTGTCAGAGAGAGTTAGAGAGTGTCTGAGAGTGTCAGAGTGTGTCAGAGAGAGATAGAGAGCGTCTGACAGTGTCAGAGATAGATAGAGAGTGATAGAGAGTGTCTGAGAGGGTCTGAGAGTGTCAGAGATTGTCAGAGTGTGTCAGAGAGTGACAGAGAGTGATAGAGAGTGATAGAGAGTGTCTGAGAGTGTCTGAGAGTGTCAGAGTGTCTCAGAGAGTGATAGAGAGTGTCTGAGAGTGTCAGAGAGTGTCTGAGAGTGTCAGAGAGTGTCAGAGAGAGTTCGAGAGTGTCTGAGAGTGTCAGAGTGTGTCAGAGAGTGTCAGAGAGTGATAGAGTGTGTCAGAGAGTGATAGAGAGTGTCTGAGAGTGTCAGAGAGTGTCTGAGAGTGTCAGAGAGTGTCAGAGAGCGTTAGAGAGTGTTTGAGAGTGTCAGAGTGTGTCAGAGAGTGATAGAGAGCGTCTGAGAGTGTCAGAGAGTGTCAGAGTGTTTCACAGGGTGTCAGAGAGTGACAGAGAGTGTCTGAGAGTGTCTGAGATTGTCAGAGTGTGTCAGAGAGTGACAGAGAGTGATAGAGAGTGATAGAGAGTGTCTGAGAGTGTCTGAGAGTGTCAGAGTGTGTCAGAGTGTGTCTGAGAGTGTCAGAGAGTGTCTGAGAGTTTCAGTGAGTGTAGAGAGTGACAGAGAGTGTCTGAGAGTGTCTGAGAGTGTCAGAGAATGTCAGAGTGTGTCAGAGAGTGACAGAGAGTGATAGAGAGTGATAGAGAGTGATAGAGAGCGTCTGAGAGTGTCAGAGAGCGTCAGAGTGTGTCAGACGGTGTCAGAGAGTGACAGAGTGTGTCTGAGAGTGTCTGAGATTGTCAGTGTGTCAGAGAGTGACAGAGAGTGATAGAGAGTGATAGAGAGTGTCTGAGAGTGTCAGAGTGTGTCAGAGAGTAATAGAGAGTGTCTGAGTGTGTCAGAGAGTGTCTGAGAGTGTCAGAGAGTGTCAGAGAGAGTTAGAGAGTGTCTGAGAGTGTCAGAGTGTGTCAGAGAGAGATAGAGAGCGTCTGACAGTGTCAGAGATAGATAGAGAGTGATAGAGAGTGTCTGAGAGTGTCTGAGAGTGTCAGAGTGTCTCAGAGAGTGATAGAGAGTGTCTGAGAGTGTCAGAGAGTGTCTGAGAGTGTCAGAGAGTGTCAGAGAGAGTTCGAGAGTGTCAGAGAGTGTCAGAGTGTGTCAGAGAGTGTCAGAGAGTGATAGAGTGTGTCAGGGAGTGATAGAGAGTGTCTGAGAGTGTCAGAGAGTGTCTGAGAGTGTCAGAGAGTGTCAGAGAGAGTTAGAGAGTGTCTGAGAGTGTCAGAGTGTGTCAGAGAGTGATAGAGAGCGTCTGAGAGTGTCAGAGGGTGATATCGAGAGTCTGAGAGGGTCTGAGAGTGTCAGAGAGTGTCAGAGAGTGATAGAGAGTGCGAGAGAGAGATCGAGTGTGTCTGAGAGTGTCTGAGAGTGGCAGAGAGTGTCAGAGAGTGTCAGAGAGTGATGGCGAGGATAAAGAGTGAAAGAACGTGAGAGAGAGTGTCAAAGAGTGTCAGAGAGTGTCAGAGAGTGTCAGAGAGTGATAGAGAGTGAAAGAGAGTGATAGATAGTGTCAGAGAGTGTCAGAGACTGACAGAGAGTGATAGAGAGTGTCAGAGAGTGATAGAGAGTGTCTGAGATTGTCAGAGAGTGTGAGAGAGTGTTTGAGAGTGATAGAGTTTGTATGAGATTGATAGAGAATGTCTGAGAATGTCAGAGAGTGTCAGAGAGTGTCAGAGAGTGATAGGGACTGTCAGAGAGTGATAGAGAGTGATAGAGAGTGTCAGAGAGTGTCAGAGAGTGATAGAGAGTGATAGATAGTGTCAGAGAGTGTCAGAGAATGTCAGAGAGTGATAGAGAGTGTCAGAGATTGTCAGAGAGTGATAGAGAGTGTATGAGAGGGTCAGAGAGAGTCAGAGAGTGTCTGAGAGTGTCAGAGAGTGTCTGAGAGTTTCAGTGAGTGTAGAGAGTGACAGAGAGTGTCTGAGAGTGTCTGAGAGTGTCAGAGAATGTCAGAGTGTGTCAGAGAGTGACAGAGAGTGATAGAGAGTGATAGAGAGCGTCTGAGAGTGTCTGAGAGTGTCAGAGAATGTCAGAGTGTGTCAGAGAGTGACAGAGAGTGATAGAGAGTGATAGAGAGCGTCTGAGAGTGTCAGAGAGCGTCAGAGTGTGTCAGACGGTGTCAGAGAGTGACAGAGTGTGTCTGAGAGTGTCTGAGATTGTCAGAGTGTGTCAGAGAGTGACAGAGAGTGATAGAGAGTGTCTGAGAGTGTCAGAGTGTGTCAGAGTGTAATAGAGAGTGTCTGAGTGTGTCAGAGAGTGTCTGAGAGTGTCAGAGAGTGTCAGAGAGAGTTAGAGAGTGTCTGAGAGTGTCAGAGTGTGTCAGAGAGTGATAGAGAGTGTCAGAGAGTGCTAGAGAGAGATCGAGAGTGTCTGAGAGGGTCTGAGAGTGGCAGAGAGTGTCAGAGAGTTTCAGAGAGTGATGGAGAGGATAGAGAGTGAAAGAGAGTGATAGAGAGTGTCATAGAGTGTCAGAGAGTGCCAGAGAGTGTCAGAGAGTGATAGAGAGTGATAGAGAGTGTCAGAGATTGTCAGAGAGTGATAGAGAGTGTCAGAGATTGTCAGAGAGTGATAGAGAGTGATAGAGACTGTCTGAGATTGTCAGAGAGTGTGAGAGAGTGTCTGAGAGTGATAGAGAGTGTCTGAGAGTGATAGAGAATGTCTGAGAAAGTCAGAGAGTGTCTGAGAGTGTCAGAGAGTGTCAGAGAGAGTTAGAGAGTGTCTGAGAGTGTCAGAGTGTGTCAGAGAGTGATAGAGAGCGTCTGAGAGTGTCAGAGAGTGATATCGAGTGTCTGAGAGGGTCTGAGAGTGTCAGATAGTGTCAGAGAGTGATAGAGAGTGCGAGAGAGAGATCGAGAGTGTCTGAGAGTGGCAGAGTGTGTCTGAGTGTGTCAGAGAGTGATAGAGAGTGACTGAGAGTGTCAGAGAGTGTCTGAGAGTGTCAGAGAGTGTCAGAGAGAGTTAGAG
The DNA here is from genome assembly GCF_036365525.1 of Heterodontus francisci. NCBI lineage: Eukaryota > Metazoa > Chordata > Chondrichthyes > Heterodontiformes > Heterodontidae > Heterodontus > Heterodontus francisci. The sequence continues at coordinate 936,425 of NW_027142293.1, forward strand.
AGTGTCAGAGAGTGATAGAGAGTGAAAGAGAGTGATAGAGAGTGAAAGAGAGTGATAGATAGTGTCAGAGAGTGTCAGAGACTGTCAGAGAGTGATAGAGAGTGAAAGAGAGTGATAGAGAGTGAAAGAGAGTGATAGATAGTGTCAGAGAGTGTCAGAGACTGTCAGAGAGTGATAGAGAGTGTCAGAGATTGTCAGAGAGTGAAAGAGAGTGATAGAGAGAGTCTGAGATTGTCAGAGAGAGTGAGAGAGTGTTTGAGAGTGATAGAGCGTGTCTGAGAGTGATAGAGAATGTCTGAGAATGTCAGAGAGTGTCAGAGAGTGTCAGAGAGTGAAAGGGACTGTCAGAGAGTGATAGAGAGTGATAGAGAGTGTCAGAGAGTGTCAGAGAGTGTCAGAGAGTGTCAGAGAGTGATCGAGAGTGATAGAGAGTGATAGATAGTGTCAGAGAGTGTCAGAGAATGTCAGAGAGTGATAGAGAGTGTCAGAGATTGTCAGAGAGTGATAGAGAGTGTCTGAGAGGGTCAGAGAGTGTCAGAGAGTGTCTGAGAGTGTCAGAGAGTGTCTGAGAGTTTCAGTGAGTGTAGAGAGTGACAGAGAGTGTCTGAGAGTGTCTGAGAGTGTCAGAGAATGTCAGAGTGTGTCAGAGAGTGACAGAGAGTGATAGAGAGTGATAGAGAGTGATAGAGAGCGTCTGAGATTGTCAGAGAGCGTCAGAGTGTGTCAGACGGTGTCAGAGAGTGACAGAGTGTGTCTGAGAGTGTCTGATATTGTCAGTGTGTCAGAGAGTGACAGAGAGTGATAGAGAGTGTCTGAGAGTGTCAGAGTGTGTCAGAGAGTAATAGAAAGTGTCTGAGTGTGTCAGAGAGTGTCTGAGAGTGTCAGAGAGTGTCAGAGAGAGTTAGAGAGTGTCTGAGAGTGTCAGAGTGTGTCAGAGAGAGATAGAGAGCGTCTGACAGTGTCAGAGATAGATAGAGAGTGATAGAGAGTGTCTGAGAGGGTCTGAGAGTGTCAGAGATTGTCAGAGTGTGTCAGAGAGTGATAGAGAGTGATAGAGAGTGTCTGAGTGTGTCAGAGAGTGTCAGAGAGTGATAGAGAGTGATAGAGACTGTCTGAGATTGTCAGAGAGTGTGAGAGAGTGTCTGAGAGTGATAGAGAGTGTCTGAGAGTGATAGAGAATGTCTGAGAAAGTCAGAGAGTGTCTGAGAGTGTCAGAGAGTGTCAGAGAGAGTTAGAGAGTGTCTGAGAGTGTCAGAGTGTGTCAGAGAGTGATAGAGAGCGTCTGAGAGTGTCAGAGAGTGATATCGAGTGTCTGAGAGGGTCTGAGAGTGTCAGATAGTGTCAGAGAGTGATAGAGAGTGCGAGAGAGAGATCGAGAGTGTCTGAGAGTGGCAGAGTGTGTCTGAGTGTGTCAGAGAGTGATAGAGAGTGACTGAGAGTGTCAGAGAGTGTCTGAGAGTGTCAGAGAGTGTCAGAGAGAGTTAGAGAGTGTCAGAGAGTGATAGAGAGTGAAAGAGAGTGATAGAGAGTGAAAGAGAGTGATAGATAGTGTCAGAGAGTGTCAGAGACTGTCAGAGAGTGATAGAGAGTGAAAGAGAGTGATAGAGAGTGAAAGAGAGTGATAGATAGTGTCAGAGAGTGTCAGAGACTGTCAGAGAGTGATAGAGAGTGTCAGAGATTGTCAGAGAGTGAAAGAGAGTGATAGAGAGAGTCTGAGATTGTCAGAGAGTGTGAGAGAGTGTTTGAGAGTGATAGAGCGTGTCTGAGAGTGATAGAGAATGTCTGAGAATGTCAGAGAGTGTCAGAGAGTGTCAGAGAGTGAAAGGGACTGTCAGAGAGTGATAGAGAGTGATAGAGAGTGTCAGAGAGTGTCAGAGAGTGTCAGAGAGTGATCGAGAGTGATAGAGAGTGATAGATAGTGTCAGAGAGTGTCAGAGAATGTCAGACAGTGATAGAGAGTGTCAGAGATTGTCAGAGAGTGATAGAGAGTGTCTGAGAGGGTCAGAGAGTGTCAGAGAGTGTCTGAGAGTGTCAGAGAGTGTCTGAGAGTTTCAGTGAGTGTAGAGAGTGACAGAGAGTGTCTGAGAGTGTCTGAGAGTGTCAGAGAATGTCAGAGTGTGTCAGAGAGTGACAGAGAGTGATAGAGAGTGATAGAGAGTGATAGAGAGCGTCTGAGATTGTCAGAGAGCGTCAGAGTGTGTCAGACGGTGTCAGAGAGTGACAGAGTGTGTCTGAGAGTGTCTGATATTGTCAGTGTGTCAGAGAGTGACAGAGAGTGATAGAGAGTGTCTGAGAGTGTCAGAGTGTGTCAGAGAGTAATAGAAAGTGTCTGAGTGTGTCAGAGAGTGTCTGAGAGTGTCAGAGAGTGTCAGAGAGAGTTAGAGAGTGTCTGAGAGTGTCAGAGTGTGTCAGAGAGAGATAGAGAGCGTCTGACAGTGTCAGAGATAGATAGAGAGTGATAGAGAGTGTCTGAGAGGGTCTGAGAGTGTCAGAGATTGTCAGAGTGTGTCAGAGAGTGACAGAGAGTGATAGAGAGTGATAGAGAGTGTCAGAGTGTGTCAGAGAGTGTCAGAGAGTGATAGAGTGTGTCAGAGAGTGATAGAGAGTGTCTGAGAGTGTCAGAGAGTGTCTGAGAGTGTCAGAGAGTGTCAGAGAGAGTTAGAGAGTGTCTGAGAGTGTCAGATGTGTCAGAGAGTGATAGAGAGCGTCTGAGTGTGTCACAGGGTGTCAGAGAGTGACAGAGTGTGTCTGAGAGTGTCTGAGATTGTCAGAGTGTGTCAGAGAGTGACAGAGAGTGATAGAGAGTGATAGAGAGTGTCTGAGAGTGTCAGAGTGTGTCAGAGTGTGTCAGAGAGTGATCGAGAGTGTCTGAGAGTGTCAGAGAGTGTCTGAGAGTGTCAGAGAGTGTCAGAGAGAGTTAGAGAGTGTCTGAGAGTGTCAGAGTGTGTCAGAGAGTGATAGAGAGCGTCTGAGAGTGTCAGAGAGTGATATCGAGTGTCTGAGAGGGTCTGAGAGTGTCAGAGAGTGTCAGAGAGTAATAGAGAGTGCGAGAGAGAGATCGAGAGTGTCTGAGAGTGGCAGAGAGTGTCAGAGAGTGTCAGAGAGTGATGGCGAGGATAGAGAGTGAAAGAACGTGAGAGAGAGTGTCATAGAGTGACAGAGAGTGTCAGAGAGTGATAGAGAGTGAAAGAGAGTGATAGATAGTGTCAGAGAGTGTCAGAGACTGACAGAGAGTGATAGGGACTGTCAGAGAGTGATAGAGAGTGATAGAGAGTGTCAGAGAGTGATAGAGAGTGATAGAGAGTGATAGATAGTGTCAGAGAGTGTCAGAGAATGTCAGAGAGTGATAGAGAGTGTCTGAGATTGTCAGAGAGTGTCAGAGAGTGATAGGGACTGTCAGAGAGTGATAGAGAGTGATAGAGAGTGTCAGAGAGTGATAGAGAGTGATAGAGAGTGATAGATAGTGTCAGAGAGTGTCGGAGAATGTCAGAGAGTGATAGAGAGTGTCAGAGATTGTCAGAGAGTGATAGAGAGTGTCTGAGAGGGTCAGAGAGTGTCAGAGAGTGCCTGAGAGTGTCAGAGAGTGTCTGAGAGTTTCAGTGAGTGTAGAGAGTGATAGAGAGTGTCTGAGAGAGTCAGAGAGTGTCAGAGAGTGTCAGAGTGTGTCAGAGAGTGACAGAGAGTGACAGAGAGTGATAGAGAGCGTCTGAGAGTGTCAGAGAGCGTCAGAGTGTGTCAGACGGTGTCAGAGAGTGACAGAGTGTGTCTGAGAGTGTCTGAGATTGTCAGAGTGTGTCAGAGAGTGACAGAGAGTGATAGAGAGTGATAGAGAGTGTCTGAGAGTGTCAGAGTGTGTCAGAGAGTAATAGAGAGTGTCTGAGAGTGTCAGAGAGTGTCTGAGAGTGTCAGAGAGTGTCAGAGAGAGTTAGAGAGTGTCTGAGAGTGTCAGAGTGTGTCAGAGAGAGATAGAGAGCGTCTGACAGTGTCAGAGATAGATAGAGAGTGATAGAGAGTGTCTGAGATGGTCTGAGAGGGTCAGAGAGTGTCAGAGAGTGATAGAGAGTGTCAGAGAGTGCTAGAGAGAGATCGAGAGTGTCTGAGAGGGTCTGAGAGTGGCAGAGAGTGTCAGAGAGTTTCAGAGAGTGATGGAGAGGATAGAGAGGAAAGAGAGTGATAGAGAGTGTCATAGAGTGTCAGAGAGTGCCAGAGAGTGTCAGAGAGTGATAGAGAGTGATAGAGAGTGATAGAGAGTGATAGATAGTGTCAGAGAGTGTCAGAGACTGTCAGAGAGTGATAGAGAGTGTCAGAGATTGTCAGAGAGTGATAGAGAGTGTCAGAGATTGTCAGAGAGTGATAGAGAGTGATAGAGACTGTCTGAGATTGTCAGAGAGTGTGAGAGAGTGTCTGAGAGTGATAGAGAATGTCAGAGAAAGTCAGAGAGTGTCAGAGAGTGTCAGAGAGTGATAGAGAGTGTCAGAGAGTGTCAGAGAGTGATAGAGAGTGTCAGAGAGTGTCAGAGAGTGTCAGAGAGTGTCAGAGAGTGATAGAGAGTGATAGAGTGTGATGGATAGTGTCTGAGAGTGTCTGAGAGTGTCAGAGTGTGTCAGAGAATGATAGAGAGTGTCTGAGAGTGTCAGAGAGTGTCTGAGAGTGTCAGAGTGTGTCAGAGAGTGATGGAGAGCGTCTGAGAGTGTCAGAGAGTGATAAAGAGTGTCTGAGAGTGTCAAAGGGTGTCAGAGAGTGTCAGAGAGTGATAGAGAGTGTTAGAGTGTGTCAGAGATTGTCTGAGAGTGTAAGAGAGTTTCAGAGACTGTCTGAGTGTGTCAGAGAGTGTCAGAGAGTGATAGAGAGTGTCTGAGATTGTCAGAGTGTGTCAGGGAGTGACAGAGAGTGATATAGAGTGTGAGAGAGTGTCTGAGAGTGATAGAGAATGTCAGAGAAAGTCAGAGAGTGTCAGAGAGTGTCAGAGAGTGATAGAGAGTGTCAGAGAGTGATAGAGAGTGTCAGAGAGTGTCAGAGAGTGTCAGAGAGTGTCAGAGAGTGATAGAGAGTGATAGAGTGTGATGGATAGTGTCTGAGAGTGTCTGAGAGGGTCAGAGTGTGTCAGAGAGTGATATAGAGTGTCTGAGAGTGTCAGAGTGTGTCAGAGAGTGAGAGAGAGAGTCTGAGAGTGTCAGAGAGTGATAAAGAGTGTCTGAGAGTGTCAAAGTGTGTCAGAGACTGTCAGAGAGTGATAGAGTGTGTTAGAGTGTGTCAGAGATTGTCTGAGAGTGTAAGAGAGTTTCAGAGACTGTCTGAGTGTGTCAGAGAGTGTCAGAGAGTGATAGAGAGTGTCTGAGATTGTCAGAGTGTGTCAGGGAGTGACAGAGAGTGATATAGAGTGTTAGAGAGTGTCTGAGAGTGTCAGAGAGTGTCAGAGTGTGTCAGAGGGTGTCAGAGAGTGTCTGAGAGTGTCTGAGAGTGTCAGAGTGTCTCAGAGAGTGATAGAGAGTGTCTGAGAGTGTCAGAGAGTGTCTGAGAGTGTCAGAGAGTGTCAGAGAGAGTTAGAGAGTGTCTGAGAGTGTCAGAGTGTGTCAGAGAGTGTCAGAGAGTGATAGAGTGTGTCAGAGAGTGATAGAGAGTGTCTGAGAGTGTCAGAGAGTGTCTGAGAGTGTCAGAGAGTGTCAGAGAGAGTTAGAGAGTATCTGAGAGTGTCAGAGTGTGTCAGAGAGTGATAGAGAGCGTCTGAGAGTGTCAGAGAGTGTCAGAGTGTGTCAGAGGGTGTCAGAGATTGACACAGTGTGTCTGAGAGTGTCTGAGATTGTCAGAGTGTGTCAGAGAGTGACAGAGAGTGATAGAGAGTGATAGAGAGTGTCTGAGAGTGTCTGAGAGTGTCAGAGTGTGTCAGAGTGTGTCAGAGAGTGATAGAGAGTGTCTGAGAGTGTCAGAGAGTGTCTGCGAGTGTCAGAGAGTGTCAGAGAGAGTTAGAGAGTGTCTGAGAGTGTCAGAGTGTGTCAGAGAGTGATAGAGAGCGTCTGAGAGTGTCAGAGAGTGATATCGAGTGTCTGAGAGTGTCTGAGAGTGTCAGAGTGTGTCAGAGAGTGATAAAGAGCGTCTGAGAGTGTCAGAGAGTGATATCGAGTGTCTGAGAGGGTCTGAGAGTGTCAGAGAGTGTCAGAGAGTGATAGAGAGTGCGAGAGAGAGTTAGAGAGTGTCTGAGAGTGTCAGAGTGTGTCAGAGAGTGATAGAGAGCGTCTGAGAGTGTCAGAGAGTGATATCGAGTGTCTGAGAGTGTCTGAGAGTGTCAGAGTGTGTCAGAGAGTGATAGAGAGCGTCTGAGAGTGTCAGAGAGTGATATCGAGTGTCTGAGAGGGTCTGAGAGTGTCAGAGAGTGTCAGAGAGTGATAGAGAGTGCGAGAGAGAGATCGAGAGTGTCTGAGAGTGTCTGAGAGTGGCAGAGAGTGTCAGAGAGTGTCAGAGAGTGATGGCGAGGATAGAGAGTGAAAGAACGTGAGAGAGAGTGTCATAGAGTGTCAGAGAGTGTCAGAGAGTGATAGAGAGTGAAAGAGAGTGATAGATAGTGTCAGAGAGTGTCAGAGACTGACAGAGAGTGACGGAGAGTGATTGAGAGTGTCAGAGACTGTCAGAGAGTGATAGAGAGTGATAGAGAGTGTCTGAGATTGTCAGAGAGTGTGAGAGAGTGTTTGAGAGTGATAGAGTGTGTCTGAGAGTGATAGAGAATGTCTGAGAATGTCAGAGAGTGTCAGAGAGTGTCAGAGAGTGATAGGGACTGTCAGAGAGTGATAGAGAGTGATAGAGAGTGTCAGAGAGTGTCAGAGAGTGATAGAGAGTGATAGAGAGTGATAGATAGTGTCAGAGAGTGTCAGAGAATGTCAGAGAGTGATAGAGAGTGTCAGAGATTGTCAGAGAGTGTCTGAGAGGGTCAGAGAGTGTCAGATAGTGTCTGAG